>NC_136415.1:254842678-255292678 GCF_051521515.1 Lactuca serriola
ATATCACAAAATTTGAAGACTTCAGGGATGCTCTTCAAGTCTTGAACTTCTTGTTTTTCATTGACTACATGCGCCAGGAATGCATGACACTCCTTTCGTAAGTAGCTTTGATGCAAGAAATGATGTGAAGATTTGTGCTGAGTTTATCGCCATAGATAATGAGGGCTTCACCGTTTGGCAGGTTGAGGCGAATGGCTTTTTCGTAACAAAGAATATCAGCACGGTTGGGGCTCAACCAATCCGTGCTAATGATAACATCGAAGCTTTTTATGGAAACCAACATAAGATCGATTGGAAAGGAATGGTCATTTAGAGTGAGAGTGCATCCTATGAATATGTCGTTAGTGCTCTCTTTTTTGTCGTTAGCCATCTCGACGGTGAATGTTTCAGTTAGAGGTTGGGATTTGTGTTTGAATATGTGTGTGTAAATGTATGACTGGCAAAACTCATCTCCGCACCACTATCAAAGAGAATGCATGCTTAAGAGTTGTCGAGGAGGAACTTACCCATAACTATGGTGGGATCGACAACTGCCTCCTCCTGACTCATTGCTAGCACTTTCCCTATGTTGCCCACAGTCGTCGCTCTAGGGAAATTCCTCTTGTAGTGCCCAGTTTCACCATAACCATAGCATGCTTGGCCTACTCCAGCTTCAAGATCCTGATTGGTTAGTTGGACTTGTGCTTCGCAAAAATGGGTTGTGTGCCCCTTTCTGCCACAGTTGGTGCATTTCATGTCTCGGAAGGGTCCATGATGATGGAAGTTACATTTGTTGCACTTTGGGAGGGTTCCAACATATCTACTGGTAGGTGCTTGAGTAGTGGGAACAACAACAAAAATGGTAGCAACATGGACTGCTACTGTTTGTTGTTTATTAGAGGGCTCTTGCGATGATTGGCCCTTTTGTTTGTTCCAGAACTTCTTCTTCCCACCACCCTCTTTTGGTTTTTTGTGAGCAGTTGGCACGGGTTCTTGACGATACCCGTGGTCTATCAATTTCTATGCCAATCGTTTGGCACTATCAAATGTGAGTGGATTCCTTGATTCGGGGGGGGGGGGTTAATCGCCATATGAATCTCTCCACTTTCTTGCTCTTTGGGGTGACCATCTCAGGACATAAAAGAGGAAGATCACTTAACCTCGCAATGTAAGCAGCAATGTCAGAGCCCTTCATCTTTAGACTCTAGAGCTCCCTCTCTAGTTTTTGCATCTCGCCCCGTGGGCAATATTCGGCGAGCATTAGTTCCTTTAAGTCCTCCTAACTCATAGCATTTGCTATTGGTAGAGCCATGGATTTGACTTTGCTATTCCACCAAGTTAGTGCTCTGTTGGTGAAGGTGCATGCTGCAAACTTCACTTTGCTGGTTTCGAGGCACGCACAAATCTTGAATATTGATTCGGTTTTCTCGAACCAATGGGATAGCGCAATGATTCCTCCAGTGCCATCGAAGGATCTAGCTTTCGGATTGGTGAAGTCCTTCTACGAACACTCCTTCGTGTGTCCATGACTGTCACTAAGGTTAGATGGGTTGGCACCACTATCCACCCCGCTTGTGCCACTGGCATTGATCTGCGACATGGCGACAGCCACAACGGCTGTTACTACTGCTTAGAATATAGCAGGATCGTATTGAGGAGGTGGCGGCGGTGGATTTTTCAAGGATTCATGTTATTTCGGATGGATTTCTTCAGAGGCATCTTTCTCTAAAAGAATTTAAGTGAAAATGATGGTATGTCCTCTATAATAGTCTGGAGTCAGGTGATATTGAATAGTGTATATTTTATCCTAACAGTTATAGTGTTTTATCAAGTGATTTACAATGGTAGTCTACTTAATACCAGTAAACAATCAGCATGAAATTAATAGCAACAAATGGAATGAAATTTGTACAACGAGTTGAGCTCTAGTATCGTAGTGCTATAAAATACTCCTATAGTATTTTAGTTTGTATACTTTGTTCTATTGTTCCCTTTTGTATAGAGTTTGGTAAGTTTTAGACTTGTCTCAACACCACTATCACTCCAAAACACATGCTGGTCATATCATAAATGAATATAGTTGATCAAGCTATATTTATCCCAGATATGATTACATAGTTGTCTAGATTTAACCACAATGTCCAACATCTAAATATTTTTGTTTTGTTTTTCTTGTGATACTGTTTCGGGTATATATATGTACTTGTATACTTCTTATAAAATACTTAGATTTTAAAAGTATATGTTCAGTTCAGAGCGCTTCAACCCCTTAGTGATTATAGTTTTATATCATGTAAGGTTTGATATACTTAGTTCCCTATAAACAATGCTCTGATACCAATCTGTCACACCCCCAACCGAGACGACGGAAATGTTCAGGGGCGGAGGACATCATGTACAGTATCACAATAATTGCATCATAGTAATCAAAGTAAACACAACCATTACATTGAATAAATAAGGTATTTATATCTATTCAATACATAGTTTGTATGAAAACAAAATGTATAACAAAAGTATAAAAGACACGATTCTAAAAGCTCCATCTTCTCAAAACCTACAGGTGTACCTGTCTACCGGTTCCTTGAGAATACAAGTGGTTTTGAAAGTGTATCAATATTTAAGTTGGTGAGTTCATAACAATGTTTTGGTAATGAAAACATGTCTTAGAATCTGTGAAAATGTTTGTATACTTCTCAAGAGAATCCAATATTTTCTTTAGAAGTGTAAAGTAGTCTTAACCCTGATCTTGTATTCTGTAGTTCTTTATAAAACTATTAGTATGTATGTCTGGTTACCACCAGTAGTATTCTATCGTGTTGGCTTGTATGAAAACCTTTGTATGAAATCCATGGTTACTTCCAATAGTGTATAGTATGTTCTGTATGAAAACCGTGGCTACCGCCAGTAATGTATTATTTTGTTCTTATGAAAACACTGGTTGGCACCAGTGATGTATACTAGTTTTATTACTTAAAAATAAAACCATGTGTTTGTATTCCCTGGAATCCTCTAGTTGTATTGTATAGTAGTTCTATTAATTAAAATAAAATTATTTGAAGAATTGAAATCTCGTAAACAAATGGTTAGTCTATATTGTTGTGAATTTATCATAACAATGCTTGAATTGACCTAGTGACCTCTACGATGTTCTTCAGGCGTCAGAATGGTATGATATTTGTCACCCTAGGCCTGCCTGCCTAACTGTAGATAGCAGTTTAGGTGTGGGATTGTCAGTCTTGTATAGATCTATACATAAATCTCACGCTCTCCCTCCAGGAGAGACATTGGTTATACTGTGGTTTAGTTCCGCACCCCGGAAGACACAATTGAAAAAGTGCCTCACAATCCTGTATTAAATAGTTTACGTGTAGTGTTGTAGTGTTCTCTTGTACTTGAAACTATATGTATAACTTGTAGAGTAAAATAATTATAATTAAATAGTTATTTAGTATTGTACTCTTGTATTTGGAAAAAGTATTGCATATCACAAGGGAGCAAGCTAGGCCGAAAACCCTCACCATTTTCCTCTTCAAAACTGAAAAACCCCCAAGGTGAGCTTCATACCCCTTGTTTTCGAGTTTTTCCTTCTCGGGGGGGGGGGGGGGGAGGTACAAGTCAAAGTGTTGTGTAAATCTATGCATATTTGCTTGCATTTGTATGTGTTGTATGATATGTGTGTTAAATATTGTGATATTCATGCAAAGAGTCCATGAACTCGAGATTTTTGGTTGAATCTCAAGTTATTGGACTTAGTTAACTTGATATGTTGTTAAAAATGAAAACTACTTTCTAAATTAAATATGTTTTAGTTGATGCATGATAAATATCATAAGGATTAGTCCAAAAATATGTTCAAACAAACTTTTGGCATGAAAACTTGAAAAATGGTAAAATTTTGGAAGTTTCATTGAAAATGGACTATTTTCAGCCATAAAGGCAAAAATGGGCCATTTATACACATTTTAGTAAAATTGGGCCTTTATTGACAATTTTAGTGAAAATGGGCCTTATATGATAATTTTAACAAAATTGGACCTTTATTGATAATTTTGGTGAAAATGGGCCTTATATGACAATTTTAGTAAAATTGGACATTTACTGACAATTTTGGTGAAAATGGGCCTTATATGACAATTTTAGTAAAATTGGGGCTTTATTGACAATTTTGGTGAAAATGAGCCTCATATGACAATTTTAGTAAAATTGAGCCTTTTATGAGAATTTCGATAAAAACAGCTATTTTTGACATCAACGGTAAAAACATGCTATTTTGACACTTATGGTAAAGATGCTTATATTTTTTTAACACTTATAATTTATAGTCGAAAATATACACTAGTAACATTATTTATAACGTTAAATAATGGAATTCAATATTCTCCTAAATTTCATTAAGGCTCTTGTGAGAGACACTCCTTCACCCTCGTCCCTACTTAGTATACACCGTAAGTCCTGTTATAACTAGAGTCTCCTGGAGGGAGAGCGGGATATTGTGTATAGATCTATACGGGGTTGACACCCCCACACCTGAGTTGTTCGCTACAGCAAGACAGGCCAGTCTATGAAGACAATTATCTTTAGAAACCGACGTCTGGAGAACGTCAAGACAGGCGCTCGTCACATCAGTATGGTTATAACAACTCACATAGAGAATAACATTACCACTATAATATTTAAGCAAGACATACACTCTACACGTTTTACAAAGCACAAAACTATGTGCCACCTTTTTTACACTAATCGCATCACTCTGGTCTTAGGGTTTAAGACCACCATAGTTCGTATAACATAAAATATAGGATTTTCTAAGAACACTTTATGAAATTTTCAAACAAAGTAAACCAAGTATACACATGAAAATACACACGATTTTAAACAAGACTCTCAAACTATTTTTATAGAAAATACTGGATTTTATAGAGTTTAGAAACTATTACAAAGTTTCTTACAAACATGCTTATGAACTCACTAACATTTTATATGTTGACGTTTTTCAAATGACTTGTATTCTCAGGAACGCATTGAGCAGGTGGGCAACGAATTTATTCAAAATACGACTAACATTTTATATGTTGACGTTTTTCAATCGACGAGTCCTTCGAGTGGACTTGGCGAGTAGCATGAAGATGAGGAGGAACTCGACGAGTGGGATGAACAACTCGTCGAGTCGGATGAAGTTAGGCATGAACTCGGCGAGTTGGAAGAACAACTCGACGAGTTGGTTGAAGATTGCCTTGGGCTCGGAGAGTCTATTCTTGGACTCGGCGAGTCAGGTCACGAAACCCCAAACCCTTCGAGTTGAAACTCTAATCAGTGAGTCGGGTGGAGACTCAGCGAGTTGGGCAGGTCAGGACTCGGCAATAGTTGACTCGACGAGTCATGGACTGACTCGGCGAGTCGAGTTGCGAATAGAAAGACCCTGAGCATATGAACTCGGCTAGTCATTAGGTCGACTCGGCGAGTAGGGTTGACCTGGAAGGTTGACTTTGACCAGGATTTTGACATGGACTAGAGTTGAATTAGTTGACTTTTAGAGGACTGTCAGACTAAGTGTCATACTGGTATTGGTAGCTCGGAGAGCTGAAGGAGCAGTGGCTCGGGGGATTGTCGATCAGCAGCCAGAGAATTATCGGCAGAGCTAGTAGTAGTTTCCTTTCAGTAGGAACGGGTCTAAGGCCACAATGCCGGCCTGTTTAGCTAGTAGTAGTTTCCGGATTTTGATCCGATGCAGTAGTTAGTATGTTTGATGCCTTCGTGGCTCCGACAGGATTTATGTGTTATGTGTTCCAGGCTACGGCCCGATGTAGTATGCTGTATATGTGTGTTCCTGCTAGTTGATATGTTTATGTTATGTTCTGTTCAGTTAGTTCCGGACTTCGGTCTGATGCAGGGGGCAAGGCCCCAGTTAGTCCGGACTTCGGTCTGATGCAGGGGACAAGGTCCCAGTCAGTTTCCCGACTTCGGTCCGATGCAGGGGGCAAGGCCCCAGTTAATCCGGACTTCAGTCCGATGCAGGGGGCAAGGCCCTAGTTAGTCCGGACTTCGGTCCGATGCAGGGGACAAGGTCCTAGTCAGTTTCCGGACTTCGGTCCGATTAAGGGGGCAAGGCCCCAGTTAGTCTGGACCTCGGTCCGATGCAGTGGGCAAGGCCCAGTATGTGCTTTATATGTTATTGCATGGTATGTGGTAGATTGGGGAAGCTCACTAAGCTTCGTGCTTATGGTTTTCAGTTTTGGTTTCAGGTACTCAGTTTTCAAAAGAGGAGCTCGGGAAGATTGCAGTGCACACACCATAGACAGTTAGCCTGGGAATGTTTTACTCTGATAATGAGATTATGTTTTGAATTTATTACTCGAAAGTTATGTTATGACGTATGATACGTTTTTATAAATCTGGTTTTAGTAATGTTTTAAAAATAAATTTTTAGTCATGATTTTTTTGGGTTGTTACAAGTTGGTATCAGAGCCTTGGTTTGAGGGATTCGGACATACCTTCGGTTGTGTCTGAACTCAAACTAAGGGATTGGTATAAAGGTTTTCAAAAGGAAAAGACAGTTTTGTAAAAAGAATTTTGAGAAGGAAAACCGTTTTAGTAAAGCAAAAGAATTCAGAAAGAAAGGAGTTTTGGTAAGAGAAAATGGTGTGGTGCATGCAATCAGCCGGGCTCAAGTAAGTACTCCCAAATTACCCATACAAGTTACGTTATGATTATCAGTATCAGTATCAGTTTTAGTTTCAGTTTCAGTTTCAGCTTCAGTTTCAGTAGAACAACATGCTAGAATAGGACTAAGGATCTAGGATGATGCCTTATGTGCCTGCTTTATGTGTTTCAGCTTGATAAGAATTTCATGCTAGTAATGAGTAGACAGTAGTAGGATAGCCTGTGTAGGTTATGCCTGATAGTATGAGCTTAGCATTGTATGCTAGTACAGTTTCTTGTTATGAGAATAGTTTTGCCTGAGTATGTTTCCTTTATCCGAATGTTGCTTGCTTTGTGCTTTCTGGGACTCTGAGTGATGGGAGTTAGCCATTAGGTGAATACGTCACATCACATGTGATCAGGATTGAATAATCTCAGAGTGATGGATTTGGACCTATTGCGCAACTCTTGTCTGAGTCCAACCGTTGTAGGGACGAGACTTTTACTCGCAGGATTATCCGAGCCTCATTGCATGTGATGGTATTCAGGTGGTGGCTAATTGGCATTACAAGGAGGCCTTCAGCAGCTGAGGACTGTTTGGGTAGAGTCAGAGGTTCCCTAGGGCAAGCCTAGGATGAGAGTAGCAGAGATCAGTAGTAGAGAATAGGGGACTTGGTGGAGTTGAGGCAACTCTTGAGGAAAGTACGGATAGATGTGGAAGGTAGTATGGGCCCGTACTACTGAAAGCAGAGGATCCGTACTCGATTCAAGAGGGGCCAAGGCAAAACCAGGGAACTAGTAGAGTGTGTGAGAGATCCCTCAGCAGTAGTGTGTAAATTGATCAGGAGTTGTTATATTTTCAGCATGGTGACGTTGCACGAGATATCAGTTGGCAGTTCAGGTGCCGGGGAGGGATCTGGCTCAGGCTCTAGAGTCGGGCAGCTTGAGGATTAGATGAGGGATTTCATTCCCGCAGAGATCATGCGCAACATCATTGATCGGACTCCAGTGATTTTCGGTCCGGTTAGAGAGGCCATTGTGGAGCTCATGGACAGTCATCTTGAGGCCTTTAAGGCCGGGATAGTTTCAGGACAGATCGGGGCTCGTCTAGACCCCGATTCTTATGGAGTTCAGGGATCCATCGGGAAAGGAGATCCCATTTCTAGTTTTGACCATCAGGGGACAGGAGTGAGTGGGGCACCCTGTCTCCAAGAGAGACCTTTGCATGATTGGATAGTAGAGGAGGTTACGCGAGCCGTTCGCGAGGATCTGCCCGACATGGTTGTGAGGATCATTGATCGGTTGATTGCGAAGCTCCAGGATCAGACTGTTGTTGGTCAGTCGACGGGCGGTGTCGACAAGGTAACGTAGGAGCGAGAGACGGGCAGGGAATCGTAAAGGAAGAGGAAAACGGATGAAACTCAGGAAGCCGCAGGATCGGGCAAGAGGCCCAAGGGGTCGGATTTGAGGACGAGGAACTATCAGAGCCGCATTCGATGCAGGAAGTGTGGTAGGACGCACATGGGTATATGCAGGCGTAGAAGTGGGGGCGATGCTGGATGTTTCAAGTGTGGCCAGATTGGCCATTTTAGCAGAGATTGTACTGTTACCATCACCCAAGGACTTGATCCGATATGTTTCCATTGCAGTCAGAGGGGCCACAAGAAGGCCCAATGTTCGAGTTTGTGTACAGCAGGGCAGGTGCCAGCTCCTGCCCTTGGGACTTCAAGTATCGCCAATGGTTGCCGAGGCCGGGCAAGGGTGCACACGGCTCGGAGCCGAGTTTTCCGGTTGATTCCAGCAAGGATCCGAGCAGCGCTGAGTGATGGAGGTATGTATCTTTTACCTCCCTGTCAATTATTATTCATGATATTATTGTTATGTTGCTGCATTGATGTCAATGAGCATATGGGTTGGGTATTATATTACCTGCTTCTGACGAAGTTTTATGCCATCTGCATACCATGGTATTAGAATGGTGAATTGGAGGTCGTTCCCTCTAGATCAGGTTACTTCAGATGCAGTGACTGTAACATGTATGTGTAAGATTCAGTAGTGCCTTACTACTTGCGGAAGGCGTTAGTCGGGTAATGATCAGTTATATTCTCAGTAGTGATAATCCAGAGTTTTTAGTGGAGTAGCTAGCGGTCAGTAAGGAAGTGGGTTGGGGATGTGCACCCCAAACGCAGGTTCTCGGGATGTAGTCCCTAAAGCAAATACAGTTAAGGATCAAAGGGTGCTCAGTCAGATAGCAAGAAGGGTGCGGATCTGGTAAGAGTTAGTTGGAGCGCTGGCAAGGGTAAACGTCGGCAGACAGCATATCGCCCTTTTAATGGAAGGAAGGTTGGAAATCCTTTCGACCAGTGAGCAGTAAGGAACTAGCCGAATATCAGTGGGGGAGAACCCTCCGAGTATATAAGGATAAGAGCCACGTAGACCCAGAATGAGTGCGCGTCCTCTGAGAAGAAATGATAGTAGCACAGTGATTGATGGATTGAGAAGTTCAGAATTGGGAGTTCGAGGACCTATCCAGTAGTTAGTTCATGTAATCGAGATGGTTGGGAATCCAGGATTGGAGGACCACCTATAGGGCTCAAGTGAGTCGGAATGAGGATCCTGAGAATGGTTAGCAGGAGATGTTTTCGTATTAGTAGCCAGTGACAGAGTCAACATGCGGGATTGTATAGATTCAGGAGTTGGGAGTTTGGAAACTTCCCAACAATAGCTTCTTGTATCCGAAATAGTAGACGGTTGGTTTGGGAACCAAACCGAAGAGTTCCTCGACGAGCGCTAAGTATATCAAGGATATAAGATGTCGAGGATGATGTAGTATTCAATGTCTGAGGGCTGGTTTTGAGAAATCAGGATGAGGAATCACTAGCAGTTAGATAGTAGTAGAGTGTTGTAAGTCTGCGGGGGTAGCCGTAGCATTCACTAGCAGTCAGATAGTAGTAGTGGTGTTGTAAGTCTACAGGGGTAGCCATAGCATTCACTAGCAGTTAGATAGTAGTAGAGTGTTGTAAGTCTGCGGGGGTAGCTGTAGCATTCACTAGCAGTAAGATAGTAGAAGTGGTGTTGTAAGTCTGCGGGGGTAGCCGTAGCATTCACTAGCAGCCAGATAGTATTAGAGAGCATAGCTGTAGCCTTTATCAGATTGGTAGGCAGCATGAGCGCGTTGTTGGACGCGGGAAAGAAGTAGTACCCACCAGTTTGGGTGCAGTAGTGAGGATATGGGAATCCACGGGTTAGATTCTGGATTTCCCAAATAGTTCAGTTATGGTTAAGTCGGCGATTTGTCAGTAGATCGTCACCACAATTATGAGATCAGAGTAGCAGTAGACCGTTGGGGTTCGGGTATGTTAAGGGCTACCGTCAGTCTGGGAGCCATCATATTGTTAGTCGTGGAATTGATGATGTCAGGATGTGACGTAAGGACCTGATCGGTGGATCGGGAGGTTGTTAGAGCCACAGTGACAGGATAACTAGTGGAAACTAGTTCCATAGAAAGATTTCGTTCAGAAGTCGTGGGAGCGACTAAGTAAGGAGTCCTTTAACTCTATAGTTGAGTTGGAACTCAGTGTTTCAGTCAGTTCGGTGTTTCACACAGTTTAGTGTATCAGGCAGTTCAGTGTTTTAGGCAGTTCAGTGTATCAGGTAGTTCAGTGTTTCGGGCAGTTCAGTGTTTCAGTCAGTTCAGTGTTTCGGGCAGCTCAGTGTTTCAGGTAGTTTAGAGTTTCAGGCATGTTCAGTATTGCAGGCAGTTTAGAGTTTCAGGCATGTTCAGTATTGCAGGCAGTTCAGTGTCTGGATAGTTTCAGAGTTTTGGACAGTATTAGTATTTGTGTTGGAATGCAAGTGCTGACGGTATGGTTGGTTGGTTTGGAAACGACAAATCCCTCTCAGTAGGATCAGTTGAGCCCTTCTGCCAAGTATAAGTGATATGTAAGGATAGCTAGGCAGGTAGCTTTTCTTTCAGGATGAAAGGCTCGAGTTAGTAGGAGTTGAGTAATCAGGTGAGAGATAAGCTGGCTGGTTCCAGCAGCATCGATTCAGTATGGATGGCAGAATGGATAGAACAGTTATAGATAGTCGAAGTATCTTCCGGAGTCGCTGGGAGTGACTAGGAGATTGCGATGGAGTGTAGTGACCGGTGGGAGTTTGGTAACTCAGATATTGGCTGAATAGTTGGACCACGGTGGTCTCAGTGCATCCGGTAGGCGGATGAGGGGTAACAAAATTTTCAGTCAGAGGAAGTAACGTTAAGAAAATTATGGAGAAGATAAGGATTCAGTATGTACCAACAGTAGTGACCAGCACTGTAAGTGGCTGGAGTGATGGACAAAAGGGTGTTAGTTTTCCCAGATAGAGAGTCGGAGGCAGTTCGCAGGACAGTTGGCCATAGCAAACTTCGAGGACGAAGTTTAGCTTAAGTGGGGGAGAGTTGTAACACCCAAGATCAGAAAGGCCAAGAAAAAGAAAGAAACCCTAAGTCAAGGAGTGGACTCGTCGAGCCCGGGGAGGAACTCGACGAGTCGGAGCGGGATCCGGGGGATCGAGTAAGTGACCAACTCGGCGAGTCAGCTCATGAACTCGGTAAGTTGGGTCTGATCGAGGAAACCCTAATTTCGGGACTTGGTACCCTATTTAAGCATCTTATTCTCTTCCCTAGGGCTCATTTGCGGCCCTATAGTCCAGAACCAGAAACCCTAAGCCTCCATTGTTGCTAATTCAAGCTTTCTTGCCTTTTTGGGTGATTTGAAGGAAGAAGGAAGAAGGAACTCATTGGGGATTCAAGAATTGGCAGTAGATCCAGAGTTTGTGAGGTCCTCCAGAGCATTTGAAGGTAATGAGTCGCTACCTTCCCTCTTTTGCATATAGATCAACCTTTATCTTGGGATTTGGGACTTTTAGGACAAGTTTATCAACTATTCCGAGTAAGAAGCCCAGATCTGAAGTTGCTACTTCAGATCTATGTGTATCTTGGCCTAGAGAATCATAAAGCATCAGTCCATGGGTTGATTGTTGAGCCCCTTTTTCTCAAACCCTAGTTTATAGTGTTTTGAGCCTAGATCTCGTTAGCAACACGTAAAGTTTGCCACTTTACGTAAGGAATAGGATTTCGAAGAATGGATCTACAATTTGGAGTCCATGCATGACTCAAAAGTCCTCTGCATGTATGTAGATCTAAATGGAATCGACGAGTCCTTCGAGTGGACTTGGCGAGTAGCATGAAGATGAGGAGGAACTCGACGAGTGGGATGAACAACTCGTCGAGTCGGATGAAGTTAGGCATGAACTCGGCGAGTTGGAAGAACAACTCGACGAGTTGGTTGAAGATTGCCTTGGGCTCGGAGAGTCTATTCTTGGACTCGGCGAGTCAGGTCACGAAACCCCAAACCCTTCGAGTTGAAACTCTAATCAGTGAGTCGGGTGGAGACTCAGCGAGTTGGGCAGGTCAGGACTCGGCAATAGTTGACTCGACGAGTCATGGACTGACTCGGTGAGTCGAGTTGCGAATAGAAAGACCCTGAGCATATGAACTCGGCTAGTCATTAGGTGGACTCGGCGAGTAGGGTTGACCTGGAAGGTTGACTTTGACCAGGATTTTGACATGGACTAGAGTTGAATTAGTTGACTTTTAGAGGACTGTCAGACTAAGTGTCATACTGGTATTGGTAGCTCGGAGAGCTGAAGGAGCAGTGGCTCGGGGGATTGTCGATCAGCAGCCAGAGAATTATCGGCAGAGCTCAGCAGTTCAGGTGATTTCCTTTCAGTAGGAACGGGTCTAAGGCCACAATGTCGGCCCGTTTAGCTAGTAGTAGTTTCCGGATTTTGATCCGATGCAGTAGTTAGTATGTTGGATGCCTTCGTGGTTCAGACAGGATTTATGTGTTATGTGTTCCGGGCTACGGCCTAATGTAGTATGTAGTATATGTGTGTTCCTGCTAGTTGATATGTTTATGTTATGTTCTGTTCAGTTAGTTCCGGACTTCGGTCCGATGCAGGGGGCAAGGACCCAATTAGTCCGGACTTCGGTCCGATGCAGGGGGCAAGGCCCCAGTTAGTCCGGACTTCGGTCCGATGCAGGGGACAAGGTCCCAGTCAGTTTCCGGACTTCGGTCTGATTCAGGGGGCAAGGCCCCAGTTAGTCCGGACCTCGGTCCGATGCAGTGGGCAAGGCCCAGTATGTGCTTTATATGTTATTGCATGGTATGTGGTAGATTGGGGAAGCTTACTAAGCTTCGTGCTTACGGTTTTCAGTTTTGGTTTTAGGTACTCAGTTTTCAAAAGAGGAGCTCGGGAAGATTGCGGTGCACACACCATAGACAGTTAGCTTGGGAATGTTTGACTCTGATAATGAGATTATGTTTTGAATTTATTACTCGAAAGTTATGTTATGACGTATGATACGTTTTTATAAATCTGGTTTTAGTAATGTTTTAAAAAGGAATTTGTAGTCATGATTTTTTTGGGTTGTTACAGTTGGTCGTTTTCAAGGTGAAAATCAAGCATTTGTGGTAGATAACAAGCATAGGAAGTAGTTACTCACAATTTGGAAGCTTGAAGATGCAGATCTTGCCAATGATGAAATTTATGAGATGAAACATGGACTCACCACTAGAATAAGGAATGTAGCAACCAATCAAGGTGGGAAACAGTTACATCTTTGAAGATCTTGAAGAAAACTCAATGATGGTAGAGAGAGAGAGAGAGAGAGATCTGGGCTTGAAGTGTGTAAAGTGGTGAATGATGGATAAGTACCCCTTACATTGGGGGAGTTTTCGGCCATGGGGGATCGGTGGGGGTGTACGGCCTTAAACTCATGTTTGCGGCCGTACACTCCTCTTGAAGGCATGTTTAGCCCAAATGTTATGTTATGACTTATAATAACTCATCCCTGAACATAAACCTTGATTATATTGAGCTTGGAATACCCAAATAGATCCCAAAAAATGCTAAATGATAGCATAAACGAATATGAATTGATTGATTTTGAACGGTTGAACAAAAAGAAATTTCGGGTTAACACAACCACTAGTGGGCCCCTTTTGGGCTGAAAACCTTTCCATTTAATCTCGTTGGGCCAAAAACCCATATATGGGCTTGAATGGATCGAAAATTTTTATTAGGTCCAATGAATTCTCGGTTTCCTTTCAAGCCCAAAAATCTTTTCTTTCTCCCTTCTCTTTTGGGTCGATCGGTTAGCCCATCTAATAAAAATAACTACATTGTAAAAATATGATCTCACCTCAATATTATACTTCATACATACATGCATATTGTCCAAGAAACAACTAAGAAACTTCACATCACATAACCATAAGTAGAACCATACAATTCTTTTCCCCCACCCCCCTCATCGGCTGTTACACCCCTAAATTGAGACGGCGGAAACGTTCGGACGTGAAGGACGTCATGTACAGTATCACAACAATTGCATTATAGTAATCAAACTAAACAAAACTATTACATTGAATAAATAAAGGTATTTACATCTGTTCGATACACAGTTTTTATGACAACAAAATTTATAACACAAGTATAAAAGACGTGACTCTAAAAGCTCTGTCTTCTTAAAACCTGTGGGTGTACCTGTCTACTGGTCCCCTAAGAATACAAGTGGTTCTGAAATTTATCAACATTTAAGTTGGTGAGCTCATTAAAATATTTTTGCAATGAAAACCTGTCTATGAATCTGTGAGAATTTTTGTATGCTTCTCAAGAAAGTCTAATATTTTCTTTAGTATTGTAAAGTAGTCTTAACCCTAAGACCAAATGTATGTTCATTATTTTACTCTGTAGTTTTTTATAAAATTATTAGTATGTATGCCTGGTTACCACAGTCGTATTGTATCCTGTTGTCTTATATGAAAATATTTGTATGAAATATCTAGTTACTTCCAGTAATGTATAGTATGTTCTGTATGAAAACCCTGACTTCCACCAGTAATGTATCGTTTTGTTCTTATGAAAACCCTGGTTGCCACCAGTAATGTATAGTAGTTTTATTACTTAAAATAAAACAATGTGTTTGTATTCCCTTGAATCCTCCAGTTGTATTGTATAGTAGTTCTATTAATTAAAATAAAACTATTTGAACAATTGAAATCCCATAAAAAATGGTTACTTTATACTGTTGTGAGTTTGGTATAACCATGCTTGATATGACCTAGTGTCCTCTACAATTTTAGTAAAATTGGGCCTTTATTGACAATTTTGGTGAAAATGGGCCTTATATGACAATTTTATTAAAATTCAGCCTTTACTGACAATTTTGGTGAAAATGGGCCTTATATGACAATTTTAGTAAAATTGAGCCTATAATGACAATTTTGGTGAAAATGGGCCTCATATGACAATTTTAGTAAAATTGGGTCTTTTATGACAGTTTTGGTAAAAACGGGCTATTTTTGACATCAATGGTAAAAACGTGTTATTTTGACACTTATGGTAAAAATGGTTATATTTTTTTATCACTAATAATTTGTAGTCGAAAATATACACTAGTAACATTATTTATAACATTAAATAATGAAATTCAATATTCACGTAAATTCCCTTAAGGCTCCTGTGAGACACTTCTTCACCTCGTACCTACCTAGCGTACATCTAAGTCTTGTAGTTATAACTAGAGTCTCACGGAGGGAGAGTGGGATATTGTGTATAGATCTATACGAGGTTGACACCCCCACCCCTGAGCTGTTCGCTATAGCTAGACAGACCAGTCTAGGGTGACAATTATCTTTAGAAATCTACGTATGAAGAACATCAAGACAGGCACTCCCATCACATCAATATGGTTTTAACAACTCATATAGAGAATAACATTATCATTTTAATATTTACACAAGATATACACCCTACACGTTTTACAAAGTACAAAACTATGTGCCACCTATTTTATGACTCTGGTCTGAAGGTTTAAGACCACTATAGTTCGTCTAATAGAAAATATAGGATTTTCTGAAAAACATTCTCTATGAAATTTTTAAACAAATTAAACCAAGTATACTCATGAAAATACACACGATTTCAAACAAGACTCTCAAACTATTTTTTATAGAAAATATTGGATTTTCTGGAGTTCACAAATTATTACAAAGTTTTCTTACAAACATGCTTATGAACTCAACAACATATTATATGTTGACGTTTTTAAACGACTTGTATTCTCAGGAACGCATTGAGTAGGTTTTCTCAGCCATAGACATTTGTTTTTTGTTGTATTTCGGATTATAATACATTATGTTATTTTGGGATGTATTTTCATGAACAAATTAAATGTTGTAAACATTACATATTGGTATCCTTATTGTATGATTATAATTTCTATGTTTCATTCATATTCAATTGTTATGATATTACAAGATGAAGTCACCACCCCCCCCCCCCGGTCGGACGTTTCCTTCATCCCGATTCGGGTGTGTGACACTGCTAGCCTCTCGAAAGATGATCCAAAATATTGGTTCTTTTCACGGGGCCCTCCAATATATACACCTGATTTGAAACTTTCTTCTTGAGGTACTCTAAATCAATATTCTACTCCTAGGCTCTGGGATCCATATCATTCAGGGTCTCGCACTCTGACACACTCAACAGCTCAATCGCTAACGGCTGAACTGCAATAGTTGGAAAACCTCTGCTCTAAACTGGCTACAAACTACTCCCAAGCCATAGTCACCAATCTTAAAGTGGAATAGATCGCACAATCAAACCTTGCTGCCCGATACAAGTGATCCAAGGTGAACTCAAACTCCTGGCAGTCCTTCCGCTAACTAGCTCACCACCAAAGTCGGGACCAAAGCTTAGTCCTTCCCCTTGCATGCTCTTCCGCATTCTTTATAGCAACTATCCCCACGGTCCAATCATAACCAGGAATTCTCCTTCCCATAGGTTTCTTAGATTTTCCAAGACTCTCACCGATTTCAGTATGGATCCTGTGCTTTCAGTAGTATCGGTGCAATACTACCTTCCATACCTATCCATACTTTCCTCAACAATTGTCCCGAATCCTCTAAGTCACCTACCTCACTAATGCACCAAATATCAACTATGCAGTAGCACGATACCCACCAGGGCAACTCCTAGGCTCTCCTTAGGTTCCCAACCTCATTGAACTACCCCCACTAACTCACTGGAGCATATCCCAGGTTCCCCTAGGCTCCCAACCCACCCAGTCCTTAGTTGCTGAAAGATTCCCAGTAATGTCAACTACCTACGTCATGAATATAGCCACATGTAGCAAAGATGATATAATCCTTCAAGTAAAAGACTCACCCCTAAAACGGCTGGACTCATACAAGAGATGCACAATAGGGTCAAGTCCATCACTCTGAGATTATCCATCATGTGCTACATGTGACTTAGCATATGCATTTAGTTGCTAACTTACATCGCTAAGAGTCCTACAAAGCACAAAGCAAGTAGCATGCATATAATGTAAAACTAACCAACATACTCCAATCATGCAATCGTATTCAAACATACAATTCGCAATCCAGTGACTACCGTCACTAATCTCATCCTAGGCTTATCCTAGGGTATTCTTCGATCCATAAACTATCATGGGACATTCGGCCCACCTACCACAACTCGTGTTGTCCACATCCACCCTCACTGTAGGCTACCTTATGCATGCAAATTAAACACATAATAGGATATAAGGACAAATACATTATTCTAAGGCTATAAGATCCTAACTGTATACAATTTTTAAAGCATACAATTAGCAGTTACTAATACTAATAATTATTTTCATTCTAACATGGCATCCAATATTCCAAAGGCTACAAGCACCACATATCAGGCCAATTGATCGCTGACTACTCATCACTCGCATGAAAGTCTACCAGCTCATACAACATATAAAGGCATCTCCCCTAGCTCTAACTAGCATGCGATTCTCAGATAAATAAATCAAGTCATAAAATATATAGGTATTCTAGGGAAACTTACTTTAGTCGGGCTGATTGCTTGCATCACACACTTTCTTGTCTTAGAAAACTTTTCCTTAAAAACAATTATCTCATTGAAAAATTTACAGATCCTCATTTTGAGTTCAGACACACCTGAAAATATGTTTGAATTCCTCAAACCAAGGCTCTGATACCAACTTGTAACAACCCAAAAATTAGAGGTAAAAATTTCATTTTCCAATACAGTTAAAACACGTATATCATTTATTCCAAATATTCCAAAAGCATGATTATTTAAAAATATTCATCAGAGTTCGTCCCAAAATTACATATTGTGGAAATACGGGTGAGTGCGTTGCGATCAAGACGACCCTTCCTTTCCAAATTGTTGATACCTGAAACCATAAACAAAACTGTAAACATGAATCTTAGTGAGTTCCCCAGAGCATACCTTACATAATCATATAACCATATCAATTGCATAAGCTATTCATATCAACATATAAGGAAGCCATGGAAACCCTCCAAGGTCTTACACACATAATCACATAATCCATATCAACTACACAAGTCATGCATATAAAAAAATAAGGATGCCCTGGAAACCCTCTAGGGTCTTACTCCGGGTGCCATGGAACCCCCACATGGTCTAAGCCCAATGCCTCGGGAGAACCCCAAGGTCTTGACTAAGGATGCCTTGGAAACCCTCCAGGGTGTTATACCCTAGTGCCTCGGGAACTCCACAAGGTCTTTACCTAGGATGTCGTGGAAACCCTCTAACGTGTTACACCTAACTGCCTCGGGAACCCCCCGAGGTCCTTAGGTAGGATTTCATGGAAACCCTCCAAGGTCTTACTCCTACGTGCCCCGAAACCCCCCGAGGTCTTCCATGCAAGTATCAAAAACACAACTAGCATATCACATACCACATAATCAATTAGCATACCACATTGCATAAAATCAACAAGCATATCACATAATACATATTTTGCCGGCCTTGATACCTTCGACCCATTGGTATGGTGAGGAGACTCACCTCAAATGTAGAAGCTTCCCAAATGAAATCCTTAGTTGATGACCGGTCCACTTCTTGGGCTGTCAATATCTTATTCCCAATCCAAACATCCCTCCTTAACTGGCCCAAAGATCAACACGCCCAAATAATAGCCCAAACATAAAATGGCCTACAAAGCCCAATAAGGCCCAATCCATCATGGACCTAACCCAAGAAGGACCAATATCCAAAAAGGCTTGAAATACTGAATGGTCAACCCTAGTCAACTCCTAGTCCAAAGTCAAAGTCATGGTCAAGCTCAACGCTTCGAGTTGACCTAACTCATCGAGTTAGCCTAGTAACTCGTCAAGTCCATCCCAAAACTAGAATCATGATGTTGCGATCAAACTCGTCGATTTTTACTGCAACTCATCGAGTCCCTATGTTTTTCAACATAATTGGGGTAATCTCAACCAAACTCATCGAGTTCCCCTATCGACTTTGTCGAGTTCTTCAGTCTGTCAACTCTCTTAATGCCTTAAGCCCTTTTTCTCGAATCTAATGGTTCAAAACTTCAGATCCCTTGTGACAACCCCAAATCTATTGCCGTTACAATCCCGTCTTCACTAACGGAAATCGTTGTTATGTATTATTTTACGAGATGTTTGGAGTCCTCAACTAATAAATGTTTGTCTATTCATATTTGCTTGACATTACCATTTTATTATTGAGTAAATATAACTTTCAAGTGTTAACCCCGTTTAACTAAATAGAGTTATATTACCTTTCAACCACTTCACCCGGGTAAAAAAGTTTTGACCCCGTTAAACTTTAGCATCGGGTAGCCGTGTACCGGGTGCAATACCCGAGACATATATAAACAAATGAACACCACTTTTAAGCCTTTTACCACTCATTCACTCTCTCTCACTACTTTCTCTCTCTAGACCCGAACCCAACTCCAAAACCGCAAATTCCGGCTTCCAAACGTAAGGATTTATTCCCTATCTTATTCTAAACATACTTCATTGTATTTAGAGGCCAAAAATCATAGGATTTAGGGAATAAAAGGGAGTTTACGGCCTAGGAAGCCCCTTAGGCCGTAAACACCTAAAACTTTGCCAAAAGCCCCATTTTTCCTTCCTTTAAGCTTGGGTACTAATTAAGGGATTTACCTAGGTGAGTTTGGACATGAAAACTTAAGATTTTGAAGCCAAAAAAGGAGTTTACGGCCCAAGCTTATGCTTAGGCCGTAAACACCCAAAAACCCTTGATAAAAGTCCCAAAAACTCATCTAGCGCATGTAGGAATTTAGCTATGACCCTAGGGAAATGTTTAAGGGCATTAAGCAACTCATTTTGAAGCCAAAAGAAGAGTTTCGGCCAAGGCTATACTTGGTCCGTAAACTCCCCAATTTCTATGCCAAAATGTCCCAAAAACCCACCTAAGGCCTTCTAGAATTTAACTAAGACTTAAGGAAGTGATTTGGACCATTTAAACATCCATTTTGAGGGACTAAATGGAGTTTACAGCCCAAGCACAAGTTTGGACTGTAAACTCCCCAAAATGCCACAAAATGAGGGTTTAAACCCTCCAAATTAGTCCAAGACACTTGCTAGAAAATTTGAGAAGTGAAATAAGGCCTTAACCTGCAATTTTGGAGGACTACATGAGTTTACGGCCAAGCCTAGGGGGCTTACGGCCGTAAACTCCCAAGGAGTGGCCTTTGGGCCATAAACTCCAAGGGAGTGAACTCATGGACTCCCCCACAAACCCCTCTGGGCCTTGTACCACTCCCGGGAACCCCTTCTAGGCCCTAAAACCCCGAATCGATGCTAAAATGTCTAAATACTTTAATGAAAAGCATAAAATGATTAATTTCTTGTAAAATACATATTTCATATGACATTAGGGTCCTAAAAGGTGCACAAGTCGTTATTTGGTACAAAACACACAACCGACACTTCCACCCGATTTACCCGATTCACCCGATTTACGCGATTTCAGGTGAGTTCATACCCCTTTAATGAACCTTTCAAATGTTTTATATGTTTTAAGGGGGGGGATACAAGTTGATTATACATGTTTATGGAAATTCATACAAGACAATTATTCATGTTACTAAAATTAATCACATGTGATTCACTATCCGTAGTTCAAATCACATGTGATTTACCATTATGCCTTATAAATAGATTCTACGTTTTCGAAACTATTTTGGATAAATAAACAAGTTTTTAAATGTTTCTTTTGGACAATAATTTTATTAAACAAATAGGTACAGTGAATGCTACTACTACTACTACTCCCTATAACTACTACTACTCCCTATAACTATTACTCTCTACACTATCATATACACTGTTACCAGACAATACACTAGTAAAAGAACACACTATGAACTATACTAAAAGAATACTACACTATAACAAAAGAGAAAGCACTAAACAGTCGATAACACGCTAACTCACTATGAGATACTCTATTCGCTACCCACTATGCTCGGAGTCTTTTGGCAGGAAGACAACACTACATGTATAGATCTATACGGGGCAGACGCTATTACATCCCGACTGTTAACTTCAGTACGAGCCGCACAGGTCCAGGGATGCCACTACTTCACTACACTCTACATGACTGGGAAGGTCATGGGGTCCTCTATTGCTCACACTATTGGTAACATACAAGAAAAACACTATAACCGCACTAAAATACTAAACTAAAGGTTTAGTTAATATCCCGAAGTAATCAAGTATCTAATACTAAAGGAAGTTTGTACCACTATTATTGACTTCAGGCATAACCTACCGTATTGCATTACTTATTGGAGATTCACTATCATACTTTTACAATAAATAGTTTTCAAAGATGAAAATTACATGTTTCTTAAAGGTTTTCACTTACAATGTATTTCTGGAAAATATAGGATTTTCTAGGTTTTTCTACTCCTTATGACTATAAATTGCAGCTTTTCATACTATCGGTTCTAATGCTTTTTATACAGAACTCACACTAAACTCTTATGAACTCACCAGCTTTATGCTGATATTCGTTTTCAAAATAACTTGTATGCTCAGGTCAAAGATAGACAAGTACAGGTGTAGCATTTTGGAGAAGGTGGAGCATACAAGATCCATCTCTTATTTTTGTGTTATTTTTGGTGTTTGTTAAACCTTACAAAACATACTTGTACTTAAACTTACTATGTAATGAAATGGTTGTATGTTTCTTGTTTTTACAATTATGCAATTGTGATGATACTGTACATGACGTCCTCCACCCCGAAATGTATTCTGCCGTTATCGGTTTCGGGGTGTGACATCCCTAACCATAGAGTTTTCTAGGAGGGTTAAGTTTCCAATGTTACCCTGAAGGATCATCTAGTAAGCTTTAGACCAAAACCCTAGTTATTTTAAGGATTGTCTTGACCCATTAAGCCCTTAAACTCTGACTCCAACATCCCAAAACATAGATTTGAGGTCCTAAGGTGGTTTAATCATGTAAAGTTTCCAACTTTACATCCATGCATGCTTATAACACTCTCTAAGATCCATTTTTGGATTCATAGGGGACATACTTCATGAATGGGTCATGGAGGCTATTCAAATTTGCAACTTTAATCCTCTAGGGGTCATGTAGGGGCCATATCTACATCCTCAACCCTTGAAAACATCTTTTATTTGGATACACAAACCAAAGTCGCCAAAAACAAGCCACAACTACAAGAAATGAGATCTACTAAACTACATGTCAAGGTTGTTACTTTATACCTCCAAGATGCAGCCTTGGTGTATACTTTATGGATCCACGATCACTCCTCCAAGCTTGATAATTGTCTCTTCAAGACTTCCTTCAAGAATCACTCTGAAGCTCTCTAAACTCCATGAACAAGTGGAGAAAATGATCTAGGGTTTCTTCTGGGAAAGGGAAGTTGGTAAGGAGGCCAATCCTAGGAGTTAATGCTCCTTATATAGGGTGCAATGCACGAAAATTAGGGTTTTCATCCCCAACGTCAACTCGTCGAGTCAGACCTTTGAAGCTCGTAGAGCTGGTTTTCCAAAAATACATGTGAAAAATTTCTAGCACATCGAGTTCTTCCCCTTGAACTCGACGAGTTGGACATATAAATGAAGTTTTTCCTTCCTTAATTAACCTTCTGGATTCCGAGTGTTGCATATTTTTTGTTCTCAGGAATGTTAATAAACAATTGGAGATTTATGCTAAATCTAGGCTAGGACCTAAGGAGGGTGTCCAGGGTGTCTGACTAGATAATCCCGAAAATATAGTGCCAAGTTGTAACTAAATTATCTAGTTAATAAGTTCATATATACTCCCTCCGTCTCAAATTAATAGGGTATGGTTCTTTTTTGGATTGTCCCAAAATAATTGTCCACTACAAAAAATAAATATCAGAGCATTGTTTATAGTGAATCAAGTATATCAACCTATAAAAGATATACGAACTATAAACACTTCGGGACTAAAACATTCTGACCAAGAATATATATTGTTAAGTATCTAAAAGATCTAACTAAGTATATATATATATATATATATATATATATATATATATACACATCACTATAAAACACATAAATCAGTATCACACTAGAACATAACAAAAGTATTAAGATTGTTGGGCAGCACAATTGGGCTTAGAGACATATAGTCACACTCAGGGTGATGTAGCCTGATCAACTACGTTTTCCTGAGAGTGACTAGCATGTGCCTAAGTTTGGTTGTGGTGTTGCAACAAGTCTAAAACTTACCAACACTACCACAATAACGTTACCATAAGAATACTATAGGAGTATTCTGTATCTCTGAAACATACGTATGTGATAACTAAAAGGGTCGTTACTGGTAGGAAAATAATTTCTAAGTGGATACATCACGGTTACATGTGACTAGGGCGCTATAGACTCAGAATCTGTAGCCTTTGCTTCATTCCCTGTTCTTGTTTGATTGGGGGTCTGAAGTTATGGATGCTTATTCGAAGGACTATCTTGCTTCGGTTACATGTAACCGGTATGCACTACGCAAGTATTGGGTCGACTAATAACGATTCATCCTATAAGTATCTTAGAATAGTATGTCTATTAGCCTTTCCTTTCCCCTTTTCTCGCGTAGATAGCATGGCTGGCTTCCACCATCCCGGTGATCCGTATTATCCGAACCAGGGCAATGGAGGATGGCTCGACGAGGAGTCAGACGATGATCACTCGATCCCTTTGGATGATCATCATGCTGAAGGCTTCTCGGATAGCTCGAGCTCCGAACCAGAAGTTAACAACCAACCTCCTGAAGCCCCGAACCCTAACCCCCGTCCGGCATTTCAGGGTCCCACTCCTATGTGGGCCATCTCCTTGCACCGATGGAGCGAGGAGCAGGGTCAGCCCTTGCCTTACAATGGAGACCGAAGCTTCTACAATATAAGTGGAGGAGGATCAGCGGATAGGGTTCTACCCATCATGATCCGAAGGATTGCCAGGAATGTAGAGCAGGGTCAAGCTGTTATTGGTCGAGTTGTAGAAGTAGATGCCAACTCAAATCTCAATACGGTTCGCATCCGCCAACTCGAAGAAGCCATAGATAGGACAAGGAGGATCAACGAGGCTCTGCAGCATCAGTTGGATGCATCCCGAGCCGAAGTTAGGGAACTCCGAGCACGCCAAAGGACTCATGATCGACACCTTCAAGAAGTTATGCGTCAGCTAGCAGATCTGAGGATTCGCCCAACAAGTAACCGTCGCCAGTAGAAGATGTCTAGTTACCTCACTCTTTTGTTTAAAGGACTAGCCTTTTTTCTCTATGTTCCATAAGTCTCTTGTCTGTAAACATTCCTAGCTTAAAAGTACTCTAGTTAAACCTCTAAACTGCCAACATTTTCTCTACGGTTTGATGTAAGACCTACTGTTAGGTCAATTTTCATGAACTTGTGTTACATCATTAATACCAGTATATTGGCAGTCAACTACTCTATTGCCATGACTCTCATTCCGAACTTGGGTTATGTTGATTTAATCCATGAGACACTCTATTCATATTCGCAATAGGCTCTTACTATTGCTATCATTTCTATGATCTTCCAGTGAAGGATGCCTCCACGAAAGCATCCAAGCAGAGGAAGACCAGCTACTCAAACCCCTCCTCCACCACCTCCTCCTCCACAGTTCGACCCGGTGTTGTTCCAAACAACGGTGACCGCGGCTGTGACAGCAGCCATGGCCCAAATGAACTCTGGGGACGCGAGCGGTGGTAACTCCAGGTTCGGTGAAGTCCATCAAAGAGTGCAGGGATGCACTTATAAGGATTTCATGAACTGTAAACCTACCTTCTTCGACGGTACCGGAGGAACTCTGGCATTATCCCAATGGTTCAAAAGAACCAAAGCTGTATTTGAAATGTGCTCTTGCCCCGAAGAGAGCAAAATCAAGTTCGCTACTGCTACCCTCACTAACAGGGCCTTGACATGGTGGAACGGCCATGTCAGTGCACTCTCCTTGGTCACAGCCAATGCCATGGGCTGGGACACTCTAAAAGATCTCATGAGAGGGGAGTACTGCCCTAGGAACGAAGTTCAGAAACTTGAGGAAGAACTCTGGAACCTCAAGATGAAAGAGACTGACATAACAGCTTACACGGCCAAGTTCTGCGACTTGGCGGCTATGTGTCCCAACATGATCCCATCCGAAAACAAGAAGATTGAATGATACATCTGGGGATTAGTGCCCCCGTATCGAGGAAACGTTCTGGCCTCACACCCTACCACCTTTGACAGCGCCAAGGAATTGGCCCAGAGTCTAATCAACCATGAAGTCTCTTCCACACCAGCAATAGTAACCACAACTACCACTGCACCACCCGATTCATCTGATAGAAAAAGGAAGCAATGGGATAAGAAGAAAGGCAAGAAAACTCAAACTTCCTCCAAGGACCAACAGATCGTGGCGGTCCATGCTGCTACCACTCCAGCTGCACCCGCCCCGCCAAAAGCTTATAGCGGGAATCTGCCCAAATGTCCCAAGTGCCCTTTCCACCAAAACAGCCCCTTCCGTGAATTGCAGTGTTCCAACTGCGGCCGAAAGGGCCATACTGTCCGATTTTGCAAGGCCCCTCCCAAACCTATCACACAGGTTCCTGGTGCGGGAGTGACCCCGACTTGTTATGGCTGCGGTGAAGCTGGTCATTTTAAGAAGAACTGTCCGAAGGCTACAAATGCTGGGGGAACTGGAAGATTACTCGCTATCGGTCACAATGAAGTGGTAGCTGATCCCACGGTAGTCACGGGTACGTTTCTTCTCAACAACTCCTATGCCTGTGTCTTATTTGATAGTGGTGCAGAACGAAGCTTCGTAAATCATAACTTTAAGCACTTACTCAAACAAACCCCTCAACCACTAAAAGAAACATTCGTCGTAGAAATGGCTAATGGGAAGACAGAAAGCTCTAACGAAATCTACATAGGTTGTACTCTCACGTTAGACGATCACTCATTTCTAATGGATCTTATACCAGTCTCAATCAGGAGTTTCGATGTTATTGTTGGTATGGACTGGTTGAGTCTTAATCGCACTGATATCCTATGCTACGAGAAAGCACTTCGCCTGAACCTTTCGGATTCCGAAGCACTGATGATCTATGGAGATAAACCAGATACGAGTCTTCGTATCATCTCTAGTATTCAGGCTCTTAAATACTTGCGTAAGGAATACCGCGCCTTCCTTGCTCACGTCGTCGACACAAGCCAGAAATCGAAAGATCCAAAAGACATTCCCGTAGTATGCGATTTCCCTGATGTTTTCCCGGAGGATCTTCCAGGCCTACCTCCCAAACGTCAGGTTGAGTTCAGAATCGACCTAGTCCCAGGAGCTACCCCCGTAGCAAAGTCTCCCTATCGTCTAGCGCCCGCTGAAATGCAAGAACTATCCGGTCAACTCAACGAACTGCTCAGCAAGGGTTTTATAAGACCGATCTTCTCACCTTGGGGAGCTCCGGTCTTGTTCGTGAAGAAGAAGGATGGATCGTTTCGGATGTGCATCGATTATAGGGAACTCAATAAACTCATGGTCAAAAATCGCTACCCTCTCCCTCGTATCGACAATCTATTTGACTAACTACGAGGAGCAAGTTACTTCTCCAAGATTGATCGTAGATTCGGGTATCATCAGTTACGGGTGCTTGAGGAAGATGTCCCAAAGACAGCCTTCTGAACCCGCTACGGACATTTTGAGTTCGTAGTGATGTCCTTTGGACTGACTAACGCCCCCGCAGTATTCATGGACTTGATGAATAGGGTGTGTCGTCCATACCTAGATCAGTTCGTCATCGTCTTCATTGACGATATCCTCGTCTACTCTCGAAGCGAGGAAGAACACAGAGATCATTTACGACGAGTCCTGGAAACGTTGCGATCCGAAAAGTTATATGCGAAGTTCTCTAAGTGCGAGTTTTGGATCCGAAGAGTTGAATTCTTAGGTTTCCCGTGGTTAGTAAGGAAGGAATCCACGTGGATCCCTCCAAAATTAAAGCTATTGAGAACTGGTCAGCACCGAAGACGCCTACAGAAATTCGTCAATTTCTAGGCCTCGCTGGCTACTACCACAAATTCATCCAAAACTTCTCTCGGATTGAGAAGCCTCTCACTATGCTGACACAGAAGGGTGTATCATTCGACTGGGAAGAGAAACAGGAGAAGGCATTCCAGACCCTGAAGCGAGCCCTATGCACCGCACAAATATTATCCCTTCCCGAGACAGAAGATTTTGTTGTATACTATGATGCATCCAATCAGGGGCTCGGTTGTGTCTTGATGCAACGAGGAAAGGTTATCGCCTATGCCTCGAGGCATCTAAAGACCCATGAAGTGAACTACACTACTCACGACCTCGAGTTAGGAGCGGTCGTCTTCGCACTAAAAATCTGGAGACACTACTTGTATGGGACGAAGAGCGTGGTGTACACTGATCATAAAAGCCTTCAACACATACTGAACCAAAAAGAACTCAACATGAGGCAGCGTCGATGGGTCAAGCTACTTAACGATTACGAATGTGAAATTAGATATCACCCAGGGAAAGTCAACGTAGTAGCAGACGCCCTGAGTAGGAAGGAGTATTCTGGTCGAAGGACCAAGCCGTTGACGATGACTATGCATTCACATCTATCCACACAGATCAAAGAGGCTCAGCAGGAAGCCTTAAAGCCTGAGAACGTCACGGGAGAATCCCTGTGCGGAATGGATAAAAATTTGGAGGTTAAGGGTGACGGAGCCTATTACTTCATGGACCGAATCTGGACTCCATGCCATGGAGGTTTCAGAGACTTGGTCATGAGGGAAGCACACAACACTCGCTACTCCGTCCACCCGGGTTCAGATAAGATGTATCTGGATCTCAAAAAGCTATACTGGTGCCCGAACATGAAAGCGGAGATCGCTACCTTTGTGAGTAAGTGCCTTACTTGCGCGAAGGTAAAGGTCGAATATCAAAAGCCATCAGGACTCCTCCAACAACCGGAGATACCAGAATGGAAGTGGGAGCGAATCACAATGGACTTTATAACCAAACTGCCCAAGACAGCGGGTGGATTAGATACCATTTGGGTCATCGTTGACAGGTTGACCAAGTCCGCACACTTCCTACCCATCAAAGAAACGGACAAGATGGAGAAACTCACAAGAACATACATAAAAGAAATAGTACGACTGCATGGTGTTCCTATATCTATTATCTCAGACAGAGATAGTAGATTCACCTCTAAATTTTGGCAATCATTGCAAAAGGCACTAGGGACGAGGCTGGACATTAGTACAGCCTACCATCCGCAGACCGATGGACAAAGTGAGAGGACGATCCAAACTCTAGAAGATATGCTGCGAGCTTGCGTGATCGACTTCGGTAAATCGTGGGATACACACTTACCTCTTGTGGAGTTTTCCTACAACAATAGTTATCATACGAGTATCAAGGCAGCTCCATTCGAAGCCCTCTATGACCGGAAGTGCAGATCCCCTCTGTGCTGGGCTGAGGTGGGTGACACTCAATTAGCTAAGGGACGAGTTCCTGATAGCACTCTCACTGGTCCGGAGATCATCCGAGAAACGACCGAAAAGATTGTACAGATTCGTGAACGATTAAAAGCCGCTAGGGATCGACAGAAAAGCTACGCCGACAAACGAAGGAAACCCTTGGAATTCCAGGTGGGAGACCGAGTCCTTTTGAAGGTCTCGCCCTGGAAGGGCACGGTATGCTTCGGAAAGCGTGGAAAGCTGAACCCAAGATACATAGGGCCTTTCGAGATTCTCGCCAGAATCGGCCCCGTAGCTTATAAACTCAACCTACCCTACGAGCAAAGCAACATACACCCTACCTTCCACGTCTCAAACTTGAAGAAATGCCTGTCTGACGAGACCCTCGTGATTCCCCTCGATGAGATCAAGGTCAACGAGAGCCTCAACTTCGTGGAAGAGCCTGCAGAGATTATGGATCGGGAAGTAAAACGAACGAAACAAAGCCGCATCCCAATTGTGAAAGTTCGGTGGAACGCCAAGCGGGGACCGGAATTCACTTGGGAGCACGAAGACCAAATGAAACTCAAATATCCCCATCTCTTCGCTTAGTAGTATTGTAATTCTTATCTGTATGAATTCTAAATTTCGGGACGAAATTCTCCTATCGGGGGGATGATGTGACAACCCCAAATCTATTGCCGTTACAATCCCGTCTTCACTAACGGAAATCGTCGTTATGCATTATTTTCCGAGATGTTTGGAGTCCTCAACTAATGAATGTTTGTCTATTCATATTTGCTTGACATTACCATTTTATTATTGAGTAAATATAACTTTCAACTGTTAACTCCGTTTAACTAAATAGAGTTATATTACTTTCAACCACTTCACCCGGGTAAAAACTTTTGACCCCGTTAAACTTTAGCATCGGGTAGCCATGTACCGGGCGCAATACCCGAGACATATATAAACAAATGAACACCACTTTTAAGCCTTTTACCACTCATTCACTCTCTCTCTCACTACTTTCTCTCTCTAGACCCGAACCCAACTCCAAAACCGCAAATTCCGGCTTCCAAACGTAAGGATTTATTCCCTATCTTATTCTAAACATACTTCATTGTATTTAGAGGCCAAAAATCATAGGATTTAGGGAATAAAAGGGAGTTTACGGCCTAGGAAGCCCCTTAGGCCGTAAACACCTAAAACTTTGCCAGAAGCCCCATTTTTCCTTCCTTTAAGCTTGGGTACTAATTTAGGGATTTACCTAGGTGAGTTTGGACATGAAAACTTAAGATTTTGAAGCCTAAAAAGGATTTTACGGCCCAAGCTTATGCTTAGGCCATAAACACCCAAAAACCCTTGATAAAAGTCCCAAAAACTCATCTAGGGCATGTAGGAATTTAGCTATGACCCTAGGGAAATGTTTAAGGCCATTAAGCAACTCATTTTGAAGCCAAAAGAAGAGTTTCGGCCAAGGCTATACTTGGGCCATAAACTCCCCAATTTCTATGCCAAAATGTCCCAAAAACCCACATAAGGCCTTCTAGAATTTAACTAAGACTTAAGGAAGTGATTTGGACCATTTAAACATCCATTTTGAGGGACTAAATGGAGTTTATGGCCCAAGCACAAGTTTGGACCATAAACTCCGCAAAATGCCACAAAATGAGGGTTTAAACCCTCCAAATTAGTCCAATACACTTGCTAGAAAATTTGTGAAGGGAAATAAGGCCTTAACCTGCAATTTTGGAGGACTACATGAGTTTACGGCCAAGCCTAGGAGGCTTACGGCCGTAAACTCCCAAGGAGTGGCCTTTGGGCTGTAAACTCCAAGGGAGTGAACTCATGGACTCCCCCGCAAACCCCTCTTGGCCTTGTACCACTCCCGGGAACTCCTTCTAGGCCCTAAAACCCCGAATCGATGCTAAAATGTCTAAATACTTTAATGAAAAGCATAAAATGATTAATTTCTTGTAAAATACATATTTCATATGAAATTAGGGTCCTAAAAGGTGCACAAGTCGTTATTTGGTACAAAACGCACAACTACTCCCTATAACTACTACTACTCCCTATAACTATTACTCTCTACACTATCATATACACTGTTACCAGACAATACACTAGTAAAAGAACACACTATCAACTATACTAAAAGAATACTACACTATAACAAAAGAGAAAGCACTAAATAGTCGATAACACGCTAACTCACTACGAGATACTCTATTCGCTACCCACTATGCTCGGAGTCTTTTGGCAGGAAGACAACACTACATGTATAGATCTATACGGGGCAGACGCTATTACATCCCGACTGTTAACTTCAGTACGAGCCGCACAGGTCCAGGGATGCCACTACTTCACTACACTCTACATGACTGGGAAGGTCATGGGGTCCTCTATTGCTCACACTATTGGTAACATACAAGAAAAACACTATAACCGCACTAAAATACTAAACTAAAGGTTAAGTTAATATCCCGAAGTAATCAAGTATCTAATACTAAAGGAAGTTTGTACCACTATTATTGACTTCAGGCATAACCTACCGTATTGCATTACTTATTGGAGATTCACTATCATACTTTTACAATAAATAGTTTTCAAAGATGAAAATTACATGTTTCTTAAAGGTTTTCACTTACAATGTATTTTTGGAAAATATAGGATTTTCTAGGTTTTTCTACTACTTATGACTATAAATTGCAGCTTTTCATACTATCGGTTCTAATGCTTTTTATACAGAACTCACACTAAACTCTTATGAACTCACCAGCTTTATGCTGATATTCGTTTTCAAAATAACTTGTATCCTCAGGTCAAAGATAGACAGGTACAGGTGCAGCATTTTGGAGAAGGTGGAGCATACAAGATCCATCTCTTATTTTTGTGTTATTTTTGGTGTTTGTTAAACCTTACAAAACATACTTGTACTTAAACTTACTATGTAATGAAATGGTTGTATGTTTCTTGTTTTTACTATTATGCAATTGTGATGATACTATACATGACGTCCTCCACCCCGAAATGTATTCCGCCGTTATCGGTTTTGGGGTGTGACATCCCTAACCATAGAGTTTTCTAGGAGGGTTAAGTTTCCAATGTTACCCTGAAGGATCATCTAGTAAGCTTTAGACCAAAACCCTAGTTATTTTAAGGATTGTCTTGACCCATTAAGCCCTTAAACTCTGACTCCAACATCCCAAAACATAGATTTGAGGTCCTAAGGTGGTTTAATCATGTAAAGTTTCCAACTTTACATCCATGCATGCTTATAACACTCTCTAAGATCCATTTTTGGATTCATAGGGGACATACTTCATGAATGGGTCATGGAGGCTATTCAAATTTGCAACTTTAATCCTCTAGGGGCCATGTAGGGGCCATATCTACATCCTCAACCCTTGAAAACATCTTTTATTTGGATACACAAACCAAAGTCGCCAAAAACAAGCCACAACTACAAGAAATGAGATCTACTAAACTACATGTCAAGGTTGTTACTTTATACCTCCAAGATGCAGCCTTGATGTATATCTGGATCCAAGATTACTCCTCCAAGCTTGATAATTGTCTCTTCAAGACTTCCTTCAAGAATCACTCTGAAGCTCTCTAAACTCCATGAACAAGTGGAGAAAATGATCTAGGGTTTCTTCTGGGAAAGGGAAGTTGGTAAGGAGGCCAATCCTAGGAGTTAATGCTCCTTATATAGGGTGCAATGCACGAAAATTAGGGTTTTCATCCCCAACGTCAACTCGTCGAGTCAGACCTCTGAAGCTTGTAGAGCTGGTTTTCCAAAAATACACGTGAAAAATTTCTAGCACATCGAGTTCTTCCCCTTGAACTCGACGAGTTGGACATATAAATTAAGTTTTTCCTTCCTTAATTAACCTTCTGGATTCCGAGTGTTGCATATTTTTTGTTCTCCGGAATGTTAATAAACAATTGGAGATTTATGCTAAATCTTGGCTAGGACCTAAGGAGGGTGTCCAGGGTGTCTGACTAGATAATCCCGAAAATATAGTGCCAAGTTGTAACTAAATTATCTAGTTAATAAGTTCATATATACTCCCTCCTTCTCAAATTAATAGGTTATGGTTCTTTTTTGGATTGTCCCAAAATAATTGTCCACTACAAAAAATAAATATTTTTACCAAAATACCCATCATTATTAGTAAAACTATAATGGAATTCAAAGCATCTAATATAGAATTAAATGCAACATAAATGTATAATTATCATTTTATTTAATAAAGTTAGTGGTAATTAACGTTTATTTAATATGTGTGTTTTTTTGTCTGTGGACAATAATTTTGAGACGAAAGGAGTATTTATTAGACTACCAATTTTTATACTCTGTTATTGTACTTATGTTATATTATGAGGTGGTCAACTGTAATGTTATTGTGTGTGTGTGTGTGTGTGTATATATATATATATATATATATATATATATATATATATATTGGTATCAATGACATGGGGATTGATTTTGGCCTTATCACATATTCTATTATGATATCAAAGACATATTACGCTCCTTCCTAATTGGCGCTAACCCTAGTCGCCTCTCTCCCTCTCTTCTCATTCTTCTTCTTATGATCACGTCATCCACTCTCTAATAACATGCCCAACAGCCCCCTTCACCGTGCAGTCATCAAGAATTACATACCAATCCTCGTTGATATGGATGACAGCTAATACACATCATGGGCCGAACTTTTCAAGATACACTACCGTGTATTTCAGGTTGTTGATCATATCATTCCACCTGATTCATCTACTTCAGCCATAAAAAACTGATCCTAAAGCCAATCAACAATGATAACATCTTGACGTCATTGTGTTACAATAGATATATGGGATGATTTCTAAAGATCACCTCCAAACCATTCTCTCCCCGGGAACCATCGTTGCCGCCGCCTGGAAGGCCATTGAAAACATCTTTATAGACAGCAAACCAGCACATGCTCTACACCATCACAAGAAATTCGCAAATGTCAAGATCGAAAACTTTCCTAACATGACGACATATTACCAAGAAGTAAAAAAAATATATCTAATTAGCTAATTAATATCGAGGCTCCTGTAGACAATCAACGACTTGTTCTACAGCTTATCTTTGGTTAGGGATGTCAAAAAGTTTCGTAGGACCCCGTTCCATTTGGGTGAATTAAAAAAAATCGAGGGCGGGGACGGGAGCAGAGTCAAGGCTAACCCCTGTTAATAAATTACACAAATATTTGCATATATTAATTATATAAATATAATAAACAATAACATGATTTTAAGCTTCCAAAAATTTATCAAAAAGCATGTTTTTAAGTTATTTGTATAATTTGTTTAAGATTCCATAACTTTTTTTATTTTTAACATGTAAAATTCTGCTAAAATTAATTATATGTTACCCAAAAAAAAGCTTCTTTTAGTCTAAATAACAACTTCATTCAGCCCAAAAAAAGCAGCGCAAAATTAATCAGGGTGGGGGGACGGGGCGGGGGTGGGGATGATAAAGGGGATTCGTGGGCGGGGGCAGGGGCGTTGGTAAGAAGGATGAACATTTTGAGGGCGAGCGTGGGGGAACGGGGAAATTTCGAGGGTCGTAGTGGGAGATGAACTCCCCGTCCCGTTTGCCCCCATTGACATCCCTATCTTTGGTCTCTCGGATCAATACAACATCATCGCCACTCTTCTCTACCAATCCACTCCACTACCCGATTTCTACACCGCCCGTTCTAAACTTTGTCTCGAGGAAACCAGAGAATCATTGGAAAACCCACATGTCACTGCCCTCACTACCTCATCACCACACAAACAACAAACGTCGTCAGCACAACCTTCTCTGATCAGCGGGACAACATAACATATTCTCAATCGTAGCTATTGGATTAGGTGTCTACGCCCATAATTATTTTGGTATGTACTTTACCCGATTATGAGCATGGTCCTTTTGGGTTTCCTTCACCATAGCAACTAATAGGATGAATTATGGAGAAAGAGGATTTATTATGATTTATTAATGTATTATAACAATAATATATTAATGACGAATTAGTATTAATCATAAATTAATTTGCAATTAATTTAGTGATCAGAAGAGACTGATTAAATTAATGGGGGCTGATTATGCAAATCAATAATATTTATAGGTTGGGCTAATTAACCTTATTGGTATAAGGTGGGCGAAATCTCTATGAGAGTCCATAAAGATTTTGTCCAAGGCTTGTCCATTAAGGAGTCCATATGTTGCTTAGGGCCTAACCAAGGGAATTAGGGTTTCCAAGTTGATAACCCTAGTAGCCTCAACTATAAAGGAACCTCAATGGCTCCCAAAAACGTCCCAATGAGTTCTTAGAGAACCCTAGATGGTTTTTGTAGCCTCTCCTCTCTCTCTCTCTCTCTCTCTCTCTCTTATTCTTCCTTGTTGCTAGTGGTGTTTGTGACTCCATTAACGGTGCAACAGATGGGGCACTAAGGTTTCAAGAGTCAAGGAATTTGTGGATTGTTCTTGTTATTGCTACATAACAATTAAGCTAAGATTCCAAACCCTTATTTACATATGAATTTCGTTCTCATACATGTTATATTAGGTTTTATGCTTTGGAATATTTTTTGCATGTATAACTTGAGGAAAACCTAGATCCAATGATGTTCGGCTTAAAACCTATCAGTGATATCAAAGACTAGGACAGTTTTTCTGTTATATGATGCAAAAGTTAAGTTTTTCAAAGCTAAAAAACTGCGAATTTCAAATCTGACCAGACTCACCTCATGAACACAGTCTGACAGCAGATTTCCAAATTTTTGCCCTAATTTGATTTGGATAGTTACCATAAATCATTTTTCCAAATAAAAATCAGATTTTCCAGTTATGGTAATTGATATCCTAATCAATTTAATGGATAATTATCACATTATGCTAATTACTTGTTTTATAAGATAAAGATTAATTATTTGTTTTTTATTTGAATTATCTTGTAAGAAAAAAAACAAATTGGATTAGGTCAAATTATATGATAACTATTAAATATAAGATATTTAATTATTTTTCAAATTTGATCTAAAAGATATTTTGAAAAGTTTCAAAATTTTCCCTCAAGTTTTAAAATTTAAAATTTGATTAAAAAGTATTAATTTTGAAATAGTAGATTCTAAAGCCCTAGTGTTTTGAAATATTCAAGTTACACCCTTACGATTTAATTAAATTAATTAAGTGTTTAATTAAAATAGACATTTAAAAAATCCATAATAATATGGTTTAACATTAATCAAATTAAAAGTTTAATTTATTCATAAATTAAACCACCTAGTATTTTAAAAATATAAAATACACCCTTATACTATAGAAAATTAAAAGTCTAATATTATATATGTATGAGTAAAGAGTCAGTCTTACCTTTAGTAGGCCTCATTCACGAAGCTGGTCTATCAAGGGTGTTTAAGGAAGCGGCCTGTAAAATGACCGACATTGGGTATCCACTCTTACCTACCGCACTCTTGACTAGTGGAGGTCGTTAGCCGAACGGGTAGGATAGGACACATCCTTCCATTATAAGTATAATGAAATACGAAGTAAGTAAACACTTTTACAAATTCCCAAATCTTAGTTACTTTAGGAAAAATGTGGAATTGGTGCTAATCTATGAAATTGCACATTGCACCTTGTTGGTCGTTAGTGGAGCATGTGTGGTTAACCGACACACTAATATGGGACCAATGAAGGATGGAAATGGGTTTCTCGTAAGATTATCATTGATCAATGGAGTGTGTGTTGTTAACCGGCACATTGATTGAGTGGTGATCGACATCTAGAGTACCAAGCTAATTTGAATGGTCGTCCACACCTTGTGTGTGATCCTCGGCATCCCAGTCACAAACTTGAAGGGCATAATCGAGATTAAACATGCCATTGAAAATTTTAATGAATCTCAAAGGATCTAGGAGTTTCAATTCATTTAAAACTTAAATTCTTTTTCATTTTTCGTGGTGGAATTGGTAAATCATCATTTACTTACCTTCAAATATTTGTAATTGGATTACGACATCCCTCTTCCTAATTGCAAATTATTGTGTTGGATCCTAGCCTTGATCTTTAATTTTGGTGTTATATCAGTGATTCTTATCAACTAACTTGAATTTTCTCCCATTTTTTAGATGTCAAATGACTATAGTGTTCCCGAATCCTTTGGAAAAAGCTTTCTACTTGAAGGTGATGTTCCACGATTTGATCGTGGAAATGTAAATCATGCTTCACTTCCTCCACCTCCTCCAATAGTTCTCCTTGAACCATGTGTTTGATGACTTGAAAATTTCAAGGTCACTCAAACCCAATTGGCAAGTAAACACAAAAATGGAAAGTTTGTGTATGCAACGTCTTGGAGATGAAGTCACACATTGACAAATTGGGAATGTTGGGTGTCATTGTCTCAAGGAAGTTGGTTGCTGATGTGGTTCTTCAATCACTTCCCAAATCATATAGTGAGTTTATTAGAGAGTACTATATGATGTATCATGACGTGACCCTCATTGATCTTACCTATTTGCATATTGTTGTTGAATCAACAATGATTTGGCGCACTGGTCAAGCAAATTTGTTGGGAAGATGAGCCTCCCAAACTTCCATGGACACTAACAAAGGCAACATTGGAAGTCCAGAAAAGTCTTCTTTTCCCAATGGAAAGGGATTGGCCGAGGTTAAACTGTTTTTCCAAATGGTAAAGAGAAAGGCTTAGTCTGAGATTGTCCCATGAGCTACTCCAAGAGAGTTTGTTTGTTTCTGCTGCAAAGAAAAGGGGCATTGGATGTGAAGCTGCCATATGTACCTGAAAGATTGCAAGGATGGGAGAGTCGAGATGTATGACTTTGCTTCAGGTAAATCCACTATCTAACTTTATTAAGTTTCTATTTGTGTATTCTTAGTACATGATGTGATAAAATTACATTTTGATGTTTTGTAGGATCGAATAAAAGAAAGGAAGCTTAAAGGAAAAAATATGTTGGGTTTGATCGCGAAGAGATGGATTTCGATCACATGGTTTGATGATCGTATTTTTGAGCTGCTGCATAGGAGTTATGATAGATTTCTTAGGAATATTTAGTAACATAGTTTTCATTTGATATTGCATTGTAAGAACAAGTTGTTCCGTATTTTTTATAAATAAAATAAATTTTGTTTTTGTCTTACTTATATTTCCTTGCAATGGCATTTGTGAAAATTGATGTTTATATATTTCTATTGCTAGAAATATTGAAAAGGATGTGATTCTTAGTTATGTTATTAGTGGTAGTGTCAAAAAATTTCCAAATATGGAAAGACTCTCATCACCCAAGTTTCAATTGGACAGAAACTTGGAATCATGCAATTGGTATTGTATGATGAATGAGAACCTTCGTATTTGGGAAACTAAGACTAATTCCTTATTCACACAAGTATTTGAGTCAAGTGAAGGACTGGAAGATCTAGTACACATTGTTGTGCACGTGTCAAGTCCACCACAAATAACGATAAGAATATTTATCATGATTTGCTAAAAGGTTAGTAAATATGGTTGTGCTTACAAGATTAAGTATAATTCTAATACTTGAAAAGTTTCCATGTATAGCAGAACGAATAAGAATAATCAATTAGGCAGAAATATAAAAGTTTCTCAAATCTAAAAAGAAGGGAGAGTACTTAAGTATCATGCTTTATGATCATCTTAGTGATTATGAAACTATATCACAATTGATCCTCTAAGGACATCTTAGTGTATTGGTATGGCTAGGAAGAGGAATCGGAAATTGTGGAAATGGTTAAATCAATAGGTATATCATACTTCGTTCCAAAATCAAGTCAGAGAGTCATACTCCAAGATTGTGTATTGAGTGACATGTCTTAAGAAGGTTTATAACACACTCATCAAATATGGAGTAGAAAATTTCTTCTTACTCTTTCACATTTGAAATTGGTAAGTTGTGATGTCTTGGATAAGACGAAGACCAACTAAGACCAATTGTGTGAATGTTTGTCTTGATAAGAACCCACACTAACTATTGAATATTTGTTTATCAAGTAATGTTTATTGACAAGAGAATCTTATATGTTAAGAGCTCAGTGGGAGTCTTAAATATCTTGAAAAAGGCTCAAGAACTAATCAAGAGTAAACCTATTATTTATCACTAGCACATGACTTGAGGTTTTTAACCTATCGTAATGACATATTCTTATTTCTGTGCCATTCTAGTTTTAAGTCAACTATGTGTGTAAGTTCAATGATTTCTCATTTGATTTCATAAGGCAAAGCACCTTGATCAATGGAAAGTACATTGATATGTAGGGGTGAGCTGCTCAATAACTTGGAAACAATGGTGGGACCCTTGATGGCAAGAAATTAAGATTAAAAAATTTATGTCCATATGATTTGGATTTGTCACAAACATTATCTTATGATTATGATTACGACAATTTCACATGGATAGGAACACTTACACCATAAAATCTAAGTGGTAAGGTTTCTCTCCACTTCATGAAAATTATTGTGAGGAAACGCTTTCACTAAGAAAGATTTTAAGGAGTTAGCTGTTGTGTAAATTGTGTTTGCAAATTCAATTATGACTACAACATCCCTCTTCATAGTTCGCATTGTGAGAAATAGCATATACTCTAAACATTTGGGACTTATTGTTGTGAGTTCTGAAATAGTTTAGACACACATGTGAGCTTTCTAATGAAAGGTGTATGTGTTTGAGAAGCTAAGATAAAGTCTTATCGAAGCATCTCGTGTCAGAAATCTGAACTTTGGTAAGAAAGTCCACAAGTATTGATTTCTAGAAGTCCAGCAGATTTCTGAATACATGTCAAAGCTAGTGGGAGCATAACTGTTATGCTGGCAAAGATATAATTATCATGATAGTGGGAGCATGATTATTATGTAAAGTATTACGAGTTAGCAATATTAATTATAGAAAACAAAAGTTTCAATTAGCAAAGTTGTAGAGGTTGAAAGGTTGTTTTGCTATAATTAAGGGAGAAAATATTATACTTCATTTCAAATCTAAAAGCTTAGATCGAGAAATTTAAATCACAATTAATCAAAGTACATATGTCACACACCAAAACCGAGAACGACGGAAATGTTCTGGGGAGGAGGACATCATGCAATGTATCACAACAGTGTAAAGTAGTAAACAAGCAACAACATCATCCATTTTATTAATAGTATAATTTTAAATACATGTGTGTTCTTTCATAGTATAAAACAACATAATGAATAATCAAAATAAAAGACGAGTCTTGACTGCTCCGTCTTCACAAAACCTGGTCGTCGTACCCGTCTATTTGTGACCTGAGAATACAAGTTATTTTGAAAGCGAGTATCAGCAATAAAGCTGGTGAATTCATAAGTATTTATGTGTCTTTGATTTGTAAAACTGTAAAGTGAAGACTTGTAAATATTTGGACAAAAGTTTGTATAAGTATGAAAATGTTTGTAAGTAATTGTAAACGTTTGAAAACTCTAGAAAATCCCATATTTCCTAATGGTATAAAAAGGTAGTCTTCTACCAAGACTCGACTATTTTGAAAGTAGCCTTCTACCAAGACCCGACTGTTTTGTACACTTGATCCTTGTAAAACGTGTAATTTTCCCAAGTGTAACTATCATTATCAAAAGATAGTTTATACATTAATGTTTAAGTGAAGTAATCACTAAATAAATGTAAAGGGTAAATTAATGTAGTACTGTAGCATTGTATTAAGTGACTACTATTGTACTAATTGTCTTAATTGAGTATTAAGGTATAATGTGATGGCAAGTTCCCATACTAAACGCTTCCTTGTCAAGAGATTCTGGGAACCAAACGCGACCTATGCAATGATTGCAAGTCGTGAACATCCACATTACGATTATATGATCATGTATACCCAATATCACTATGACCTTTTGTTTAAAACAATGCGTTAGTGATTCATTGGTATAGTTATATCCTGTTATTGTTCCATGCTATAGCAGCTTATTATGTTTTTTTTCTGTTATCGTGTATTATATCTTCTTCCCTGTTTCTCTTTATTGTGTGTTCTATTATGTTATCGTGTATTGTAATTATATTTTTCTAATTGTATTTCTTCATATAGTATATATTGTATTAGTATAGACTCGTGAATGAACTGACTCTTGTATGATTCGATGTACTTGGAATAGTAAGTTATATCTCCTAACTATACCTATTATAGTTACTAGTAATGTACGTGTATAACCGAAAGTATGCCTTTTCTACCCAAAGCTACTGAACTGACTGATGGAACTTTTATGTCTATATATGTATACATGATATATAACTAATATTTAGAGGACATTCGGACCAGTAACCAATTCCCTAAGGCCACATCCCAACGAGGAAAAGGAAATAAAGTGAGCTAGCCGCCCTAAGTCTTTTAAACATTACTTATATAACTATACATATCTAGGCATGCATTTGACAATATAAAAGTATAAAAGAAGTTTTGTAAAACCTTTGAAAAGTTTAATAACTAAGAAATGATGACTTGATGTCAGTTTATAAAACGATTTGAAAGTAGTTTGTTTGATAAGACAGTTTTAAATAAAAGGAAACCTTTGTTTGAAACACATTTGTAACAGAGTTTGAAAGGAAACATACAGCATGTAAGACAGTTTGATAAAAAGTTTTAACATGTAAAAACAGTTGAGAAAGTCATTTGAAGTAATATGTTTGGTAAAACAGCTAACCGTATAGTAAATCCATGTGTATGCTAGTTATTAATCACATGTGATTGATATAATAACTAGCATGATTCAAATTGTATTCCCCCCATAAAACATTTATAAAGATTTAAAAACATTTAAAAGGTTAATTAAGGGGTATGAACTCACCTGCAGTGAGTGGGTCGTATGGAAGTGTCGGACAAGTGTTTGGTGTCAAGTGAAGACTTAAACACACACAATGATCCTAATAACATATAAAGAAATATGTATATGTATATATATATATATATATATATATATATATATATATATAATCAGTGATTATAACACTAATTAGACAAGTATAAACATTCTAAGGCGTGGAAAACACTTTGGTCAAAGTGTTAGGAGGCCATTGGGTTGCAACAAAGGAGTGTAAGGCATTGTAAATGAGTTTATGGTCCATAGACCATACTTGTTGGAGTTTACGGCCCAGGGGAGTTTACTCCTGGCCGTAAACTCTCAAATGGGTCACCAAATGAGGCATAAAGGTAAGGTGTCTTATGTGGTTAAGTGTTTCAAGGCTTAAACAAGAGGCTAGGTGAGTTTAAGGTCCAAGAATGGCCCTTCTATGTGTTTACGGCCTGGGGACCACTTCCCCATGAGTTTATGACCGTAAACTCATGGTATGAAGTACCATTTCGTTTCTTGAAGTCCCTAATTCAATGGTGTATGGTTCTATACTATGTTCCAAGGCTTGGTAATGTGTTAAGGTGCATTTTGCCCCACTAAAAGGGGTTTACGGCCCAAGAACATGTCTTGGCCGTAAACTCCTTTGATCACATGATTCTTTGTTATTTCTAAGCCCTAAACATGTTAAACCTAGTGTACAACGAGTTGGGACAAGAGTACTTACGATCTAGGAGCTTGAATGGTCGATTTTGGCCAAGAACACTAGTGTGTGTTCTTGGTGAAACTTGAAGATCTACAAAATGTAATGATTTCATGGATGAAATCATGTAAGATCACTAGTTCATTTAAGATATCAACTAGTTAGGACAATAAACTTATGATTTTTGAAGATCGGGGATGAAGATCAGGATGATACTTAAGAGGATTTCGGCCAAGAGGAGGAAAGGAATGAACAAATGGCTAACATATCACCATATAATGGAGAGGTTACGGCCCACATGGAGTTTACGGCCGTAAAATACCATGTGGTGGCCGTGAACTCCTTGTAGGGGTGTTTAAGGTCTGATCTTTGGGCTATAACTTCAGCAGATAAACCCTGACACTTATCCCTTAAGTGTACAAGGCTCAGAACGCTCAAATAAACTCCTAATTGTGTTAGAAGATATAAGCAATGACTTTGTCTTTTAATTTAGTGTTTGACTGTATAGGATAGAAATTTTAGGGTTGTCACATCATCCCCCCATTAGAGGGAATTTCGTCCTGAAATTAAAATTTAGGTAACAGAGTCGGTACGAATAATCGAGCAAAGAAGTGGGGATACTTCCTAATCGATTGATTCTCATGCTCCCAAATGAATTCAGGTCTTCGGTTGACATTCTAGTGAACCTTCACTAATGGGAAGTAGCTTTGCTTTGTTCGCCTGACCTTTCGGTCCATGTTCACTACGGTTCTTTCACGAAGGTGAGGTTCTTGTCGATATCAATCTCGTCTAGTGGGATTACAAGAGTCCTGACGGAAAGGTACTTTTTCATGTTCGAGTCTTGGAGGGTAAAATAGACATTACTGAGTTCGCAATGTAGACTGGGTTTGTGAGTTACTGGGCCGATTCGGGCAAGATTCTCGGAGGTCCGAACTATCTTGGATTTTAGCTTTCCACGCTTTCCGAAGCGTATCAAGCCTTCCCAAAGTGAGACTTCCAAAAGAATTTGGTCTCTCACTTGGAATTCCAAAGTTTTCATCCTCTTGCTTCTCTTCCCAGTCCAAGGCCACTCCCTTCTGAGTCAAATTCGTAAAAGGTTTTGTAATTCGCGAGGAGTTCTGAATGAACTTACGACAGTAGGTCAGCGAGACCTAGAATTTGGCAAATTCCCGTAGGCATCTTCAGTGTTGACTAATTCTCAACGGTTTTGATTTTTGGAAGGGTCCTCAATAATTCCCACATCACTAATAGTGTGTCTTAGAAATTCGACTCTTCAATTCCAAAACTCGTATTTAGAGAACTTCGCGTAAAGCTTCTCTGGTCGTAATGTTTCCATGGTTTGGTGTAGATGCTCTTTATGATTTCCTTCGTACTACAAGAGTAGAAAAGTAAATCATTTACAAGGACAATGATGAACTGATCTAAGTAAGAATGGTGTACCCTATTCATTAAGTTCATGAATACTATGGGCGTATTGGTCCTATCCGAGGGGTATCACTACGGACTCATAGTGTCCATATCGAGTTAGAAAGATTGTCCTCTGGACATCCTTCACTAACTCTCGTAACTGGTGATATTCGGATCTCAGGTCTATTTCTGAAAGGTAAATAGTTCCTTGCGGTTGGTCAACCAATTCATCTATGCGAGGCAGAGGAAATGATTTCTAATGGAAATCTTGTCGAGGTGTCCGTTAGTCAATGCTTCTACGAAACAATCCATTTATCCTCTTAAAGAAAAAGATCGGAGTTCTCCAGGGTGAGAAGCTTGGTCCTTCCATTCCATTGCTGTGTAGTTCATTAAGTCGTCCGGATGGTTCTTGTATCTCCGTGGGCGTTAGACCGTAGGGCGATCTGGTTACAGGAGTCGTATTGGGTTCTAAGTTTGTTCACATGACGATGCGATTACTCGTAGTCTTGGGCAATCTCCATCCAGAAGCTCATATTAGAAGTCATACTTGTTTCATCGATCACAGTCTTGTGTATACGAGTCGTATATAACTAAGACTGAAAAGGTAGTCGAATAAATGATTCTTCTTTAAGATCACATCCTAACGAGGAAAAGAAGTTAAAATGGAATCATCCATTTTAAACCTGTAGAACATTGATTATATACCACCCTTGTGTATACATTCTTCAACAATCGATCAACCGTACAGGTCTTTGGATTGAACTTGACGTACAGTACGAGTGGTACTTCGGGGAGGTTTGCTGAGGTTTCTTCACAAAGGATAAAAAACATGAGGTACTCTATGCATGAGTACTTCGGAGTTCTGGAATGAGGACTTTGCTAGAAAGGCGATTTCCGAGAAAGAGATGTGTGCACGAAACTGGCATTGTGCGGATCGAATTGACTCAAGTTGAATGATAACATCGGACTCACTTGGAAGTAAAGACATTAGATTTGAACTTAAAGGCATTTCAGACAAATCACAACAGTGCAACTTTTAACAGAGTTACAGTACTATAGATTTACTTCAAGACTACTACTACGAACAAGGTATACTACAAAAGGCAAGTATATGCAGCATGAGGATCCCTTTACTGACGGAATCTCGCAAAATATAATACTCGAGTTGCACTAGTTTTAAACAGTTTATGAGTCTGTTACAACAAATGCCTTAATTTCTTTAACATGGGTCCGGGGTAGTTTCTTCTGTGGCAGTGTTCCTTAGTATCTTCCTGTCTGCACCGGAGTTCTTTGTTATTGGACAATCCTTTTTGAGGTGTCCAATCTCGCCGCATTAGTGACATATCTGGCTTGTACTACCTTTAGTGGTGGAAGTGATGTGTCGGGTCGTAGTTATGTGGACGTGGGTACTTTCGTTTTTCATCGTTTTTCATCCTTTTTGGTTCCACAGAAACGGCCAATGTGCCCCAGTTTGTTGCAATTGATACATTGAAATACCCGGCAGGCTCCATTATGATGATAGCTATACTTGTTACACATCGGGAGTGTTCCCTCATATCCCTTGCGTTCCTTTTTGGATTGATGGTTTCGTTTCTTAAACTATGAGTTGTGGCTTTGGGTGTTTGCGACTGTTACTATTTGTTGGTTTCTCGGATTGTTACAACGATTGGAATTATTGCCAACAATCCCGCTAACATTTGCGTTGTTAGCGTGAAGGTGAGTCAGAATAGTTGTCACGGCAGCTGAGACTGCAACTTGAAAGGTAGTTGCATCAATCTAAAGAGTTGGTGTTTGGTTGATGGGTTGATTACTTTTCTTCGGTGACATGATTTTGTTACACGGAAAGAAAATGAATTCGTGAGTGAGTATGGTTGAACCTCGATGTAGTCCTAGTAAAGAGTAGAAGTAAGTTCATAGGATGGTCTCGAGATGTTTTTTGTTTAAGCCGGGGTATTATTGATTGGTGGATAATATGATTCAACCTTTGAAAGAGACTTGAAAATGATTTCGGAGTTAAATTTACCCTAGTTCAATAACTTGACTAGAGTGGGTTTCAGATAGACTCCATGATAGTATGATGAAAGTATTTGAACAAAGAGTGACATGGAAATTAGTCGACTGTCAATATCATCGATGTTTAAGATGTAATAAGTTTGGGAAAATTGACCTTGTAGTAGGTCTTACATCATATACGGAGTAGAAAAGTCTTTGACAGCATAAAGACCCTCTAGCATACTCGAAGCTCTATGACTTCGGCTTGAGTTTCAGCTTGGGCTTGCAGCAGGGTCTCATGGTTTCTCTCAGATTTCTCATGAGTGTGTTCAAGGAGATTGGTGCGGATGATATGCATTCCCGCATTGGTATCATCCTCTGCGATACGATAGAGAGCCGTCCTGCCCAGAATTTCGTTTCGGGCAACTCTCCGTATCAGGATTGGTAGGACTCTGTCTGCTGATCTCCCTTCGTTTATGTTGTAGAAGATTCGGTCTCCATTAAACGGCATAGACTGATCTTGCTCTTCGGTCCATGTTTCCAAGCATTCTACCCAAGGAGGCGTCGGGCCATGAAAAGTCGGACGAGGGTTAGGATTTGGAATGGGCGCTATCGAGGTAGGTTCTCAACCCCGGGCTCGGAGTTATCATTATCCGAAAGGTCTTCAGCATGATGATCATTCAAAGGGATTTGATGATCATTCTCGGGTTCTTCTCCAAATCATCCAACATTGCCTTAGTTCGGATGGTACGGATTGCTGTGGGGATAGAGTCCAGCCATGTTATCTATGCGAGAATTAGGGTAAGAAAATAATTATTAGACAAACTATCTAGATAATTATTAGATAATCTTCATTAGTTACATCACTATTTGTAAAGTGCATACTAGTTATATGTAATCAAAACAGGATAGGCCCTCGAATAAGTGACCTTCACTCCAAATTCACAAGGAATAGGGGTAAAGCAAAAATTTCACAGATTCTAAGTCTATGACATCCTAGTTACATATAACTTTGGTGTATCCACTTAGCAACTATCGACTTAGTAATGAAGATCCTTTTTAGTTCTCAAGTAAGTAATTATAGTGACACAAAATACTCCTATAGTATCTTAGACTTAAGTTATGTTATAATGTTCCCATTGTGGTAGTGTTGGTAAGTTTTTAGACTTGTTTCCACATCACAACCATTCTTGGGCATGTGCTAATCATTCCTCGGACCAGCATAGTTGATCAGGCTATGCCACTCCTAAGATTGAATATACATCCTCGAGCTTACTTGTGATATTCAACAATCGTAATACTCTGGTTCTTGTTATTGTGACATGGATTTTAGTATGAATGCAGGTATGTATACTGTAACGTCCCAAAATTCAAGACTAAAATTTCTTTTTCTAAAATATCACTTAAGGCAAAATCATCGATTCAAAACATAATCAAAGTAATAGTTTTCAAAAAACATGTTCATTATCAGAGTAAAACATTCCCAGGCTGAAAAATCTATGGTGTGTGCCATGCGATCACCCCGAGCTCCATCATCAGCTACCAAAAGTACCTGAAACCAAAACTGAAAACCTTAAGCACGAAGCTTAGTGAGTTCCCCACCTTACCACATACCATGCATAACCACATACTGCACATACTGGGCCACGCCCGCTATCCTGGGCCTCGTCCCCTACCTCGGGCCTCGCCCGCTACAACGGCCCCGCCGCTCCAGGCCCCGCCTGGCTTCGAGCCTCGCTCGGATACAGATCTGTTTCACTTAGGCCTCGCCTGTCACAGGGCCCCGCCCACTAACATATAATAGCACATACACATATCACATAACATCACATAAGCTAAACATATACTAATGGCTCTTGTTCTAAGGCCTCGCCTATCTATGGGCCCCGCCTATGTCCTGCTACTGATGAGTCATGGAACCGCGTCCATACTCCTGTTGATAGTCAGATACGGGCCCAGCCCACCCTCACTCCTTTCCTACCTTGGGCCTCGCCCCTGGACTGCTGCTACTGAGAGGTGGAATACCATCCACACTCTGCTATTAGTGAGATACGGGACCCCGCCCACACTCACCTCCCTACCAGGCACATACAAGTATCACACAGACAACAAGTATAAACTATCACATAAACCATTTCTTGGGCACCCGCCCTCTATCATTGGACCTCGTCCGAATATCATACTAGCATACTGTGCATAGGGCTAACCCCCGGGTCTTCTACTCATAACTACATGTGCCGGCATTGTGGCCGTAGACCCATTCATACAAAGGGAAACTCACCTGCACTGGCTGATCTGGCTGATGAACCCACTAGTTGCTGCACGGTAACTCTCTGAACTTCAGCTCCACTCGCTCCCCGGACTACCAATATCAATGCAACACTTAGTCTAACTGACCCCCGACAGTTAACCAAGTCAAATCTTGTCTAAGACAAAGTCCTGGTCAAAGTCAACCTTTCCAGGTCAACCCTACTCGCCGAGTCCACTTACTAACTCGCCGAGTTCATATACTCAGGGTCCTTCCATTCGCGACAAGACTCGCCGAGTCAGTCCATGACTCGCCGAGTCCAATGATTTCCGAGTCCTGACCTGTCCAACTCGTTGAGTCTCCACCCGACTCACTGATTCGAGTCTCAACTTGAAGGGTTTGGGGCTTCGCGACCTTACTCACCGAGTCCAAGAACAGACTCTCCGAGTACCAGGCAATCTTCATCCAACTCGCCGAGTTGTTCTTCCAACTCGCTGAGTTCCTACCCAACATCATCCGACTCGACGAGCTGTTCATCCCATTCGTCGAGTTCCTCCTCATCTTCATGCTGCTCGCCGAGCCCACTCGAAGAACTCGCCGAGTCCAATCAGATCTACATACATGCAGAGGACTTTTGAGACATGCATGGACTCCAAGCTGTAGATCTACCCTTCCCAAGCCTATCCCCTACGTAAAGTTGCAAACTTTACGTGTAGAGATGGAGATCTAGGCAAAATACACCATAAACTAGGGTTTGAGGCCAAGGGGCTACAAAATCGACTCAAGGGCTAATACTTTGTGCTTCTCCAGTCCATAACACACTTGGATCTGAAGTAGCAACTCCAGATCCGGCTTCTAACCCAAAATAATATAATTATGGCTAAAGAGCACCCAACAACCACACATAGATCTAGGTGCAAAAAGGGTCCAGGAACTAGTTTATTACCTCCAAGTGCTCAGAATGAACTCACAATCCCAAATCTATAGCTCCTTCTTGCTCCTCCAAGTTCCTTCTTCCTTTTCCAAGCTTTAATGCACCTTCCAAGGCTCAAATAGGGGATATGGCAGCTAGGGTTTGGTATCCAGGGCTAAAGAGGCAGTAAGGAACCCTAGGAAGGAGATTAAGACGTTTATATAGGCTCCAAGTCCCGAATTTAGGGTTTTCCACGCACAGACCAGACTCGCCGAGTCACCTTGGCCGACTCGCCGAGTCGGTTACTTACTCCTCGACCCGGATCCCGCTCTGACTCGCCGAGTTCCTCCTTGGACTCACCGAGTCACCCCTTAACATTAAGGTTTTCTTCCCTTTCTTGGCCTTCAAAACTTTGGGTGTTACAACTCTCCCCCACTTAAACTAAACTTCGTCCTCGAAGTTTGCCATGGCCCACCGCCTGCGATCTGCCTCCAATACCCCACCAATTACTCCAACACCAGCTGCCTACCTTCGCTGGTCTTCCACCTGGTCATTCTGACTAGCATCACTCCTTACGGATAATCATCTCGGGTCAATCCTGACCCTGAACATTCTGGAGACACAACTTACTCAACCGTCAATCCTTCTGGTATTCATCGAGTACTGCACTGAACCCATAGGGGTTCACCCCCTTCTTTCCTCACGCGATTCCCTTGCCTTCCCAAGGCGATGCTCTAAAAACAACTATTTCCTCTGTCACTGTGAAGATCCTATCTTCACCAATCCATTATTCCCGCTAAATCCAGTACGGGTCATCACCGCCAGTAACCACTGACACTCCTCTCTTGTCATAACTTGGTGTCGAGCACCCCTCGACTCAACAAACTGAAATCCACCATAACCCGCTTCCCCGCACTACTACTGACTGGATATTTCTGCCATTCCTCATCTGCCTTCCGAATGAACTGAGACCACTCTGGTCCCTACCAACCTATCAATATCTGGATTACCGGCTCCCACCGGTAGCTAGTCCCAACACCATCACTAGTCGCTCTCAGCGACTTCCAAAGAAACCTCGACCATCTATAACTGCTCAATCAATTCTGCCATTCAGGCACTACAAACCTGGGATCCCCGATCCCCTAACTTGACACTAAGGTCCCTACCAGGTCCCACCTGTGCTGCTAAAACTCACGGGCCTCGCCCACGGGTCTCATCCAACCATACTATTGAGCAACCCTGCTCCTAGGTCTCATCTACACTGCTAATCTCATACGGGCCTCGCCCACGGGTCTCACCCAACTATATCCTGGAGCGGCCTCTGCCAAGGTCCCACCTCTCTAGGGCTAAATAGGCAGACTCCCTAACATCCTCACCCACTACCCATTCCTGATCCCTATCTGATCATTAGGAAATAAGGGCCTCGCCCCAACTCCGCTAACGAAGCTACTAAAGAATGCTACGGCTTACCCGTAGTCTTACATCACCATCCATTGCTGATTGCCAGTGAATGCTACAGCTTCCCCGTAGTCTTACAACACTTTAACCACTGACTGCTAATACGAAGGCACCCATGTGCCATTAGCTCTCAAGATCCTCATTCCGACTCCCTCGAGTCCTACGGGCGATCCACAACCTGAATTCCCAACCACGAACTAACCATTACCGTCACACGCTCTAGCTGATGGGGAGTTTCTCAAACTCCCAACCCTGAAATCCTCAATCCATCGAACGCTGAACTACTTCCTTTCCTCCTCGGAGGTCGCGCACTCATTATGGGTCTGCGTGCTCCTACCCTTGCACACTCGGAGGATTCTCCCCCACTTCGATCCTGCTTACCCCTTGTTGCTCAATGCTCAAAGAGAAAACCCAATCCTTGCTACCATTCCATAATCAATCTGCTAAGGAACCCAAGCTTACCATAGCTAGGGATCTAACCAATCCATCTCTGACACTACACAACCCCGATCTAGCGAGACATACCAAGTCCCTCCCAAGCATGCTACAGTTACTGCATCCTACGTAACCTTCTCCAATAGGGCACATCCCCTCACTACCATTCGAATAACCAAGGTATGTAGATGGCATATAACTCGACCATAATCAACCGCACAAAAATAAAATACTCATACCGATAATGATGCAGAACCATAACAATATAATCATGCACAAATAAAAGAACTGAAAATGGAAATTGCATACCTGCAACGTCCGGCATTGCTCGCGTCTCCAAGGTCGTCATCTGAAAAGCCCTGCTCCCTGCTGCAGGTGCCTCTACCCGGCCTTGACGGCCATCCGTGATCCTCAAGGTCGCAGGGGCGGGTGCCATCACCCGTCCTGCCGAAAACAAACTGGGACACTGGGCCTTCTTGTGGCCCTGCTGGTTGCAATGAAAACATATCAAGTCTGATCCATGCGCGGTGGTAACAGTACAATCCCTACTGAAATGACCAGTCCTACCGCACTTGAAACAGCCAGACTCACCACCGCTACCACTCCTGCACGCGCCCCCGTGCGCCCTGCCACACTTTCCGCACCGACTGCGGTCCTGATAATCCCTTGATCTCAAATCCGATCCCTTAGGCCTTTTGCCCGAACCCACAGCTACCTGAACCTCATCCGGCTTCCTCTTTCAGATTTGCTCCAAATCAATTTCCCTTTCTCTAGCCCGAGAAATCATATCTTCCAGCGTCTTATAGCTAGATCTGCTCACGAACTCCCTTATGTCATCCCTCAACATCTCATGGTACCGGGCCTTCTTCATCTCCTCATCCGCGGCATACTGCGGTACAAGAAGAGCCCTCTCCCTGAACTTGGCGGTGATCTCCGCCACATTCTCAGTAGTCTGCGTCAAATCCTGAAACTCTCGTGCCAGCTGCTGCACCTCAATCATCAGCGAAAACTCCTCCCTGAAGTTGGCCGAGAAATCGCTCCAAGTCATCGCTTCCAACGTGGCATCATCCCCCAAAGCATGACCAATCTCCTCCCACCAATCCCTCGCTCTGTCCTTCAGAAGACAGGAAGCGAGTCTGACCTTGTCCCCCTCGGGACACTTGCTCGTATGAAAAGCGTTGGCAACATCAGCCAACCATCTGCTGCTAGCAATGGGGTCCCTAGCCCCATGATAATCTGGTGCCCCGCAAGCCCTGAACTCTCGAAATGTCAAGGTACGCACTCCTAACAAAGCCGTCATCTCGGTACGGAAGGCTCCTAGCCTCTCATCCAAGATCTCCAGTATACCCTCCTTGACCGTGCCAAAGATCACAGGAGTCTGAGCTAAACTACTGCGCGTAACCTCAGCTGATATCAACTCTCTCATCCGATCCTCAAGCTGCTCGGCCCCTGAACCCGAGCCCGATCCCTCTCCGGCGCTTGATCCGCCCGCTGGTCTCTCTCGTAATGTCACCATGCTGAAAATATACCACAACCACTATCAGAATACTCATCACTGATGCGAGACCAAACATACCCTACTAGGTTCCCGGTCTTGTCTCGGCCTTTCCCGAATCGAGTATGGATCCTCTGCTTTCAGTAGTACGGGCCCATACTACCTTCCACATATATCCGTACTTTCCTCAGGAATTGCTTTGACTCCACCAGGTCCCTTATCTGCTAATACTGCTCCCAGCACTATCTCATCCTAGGCTTACCCTAGGGAAACCTCTGACTCAACTCAAACCAGTCCTCAGCTGCTGAAGGTCTCCTTGTGATGCGAATTAGCCATCACCTGGATACCATCACATGCAACGAGGCTCAGATAATCCTTCAAGTAAAAGACTCGTCCCTACAACGGTTGGACTCAAACAAGAGCTGCGCAATAGGACCAAATCCAGCACTCTGAGATTATTCAACCCTGATCGCATGTGACATGTCATATCCACCTAATGGCTAACTCCCATCACTCAGAATCCCACAATGCACAAAGCAAGCAGCATTCGAACAAGGGAAAATCTAACCATAACATACTCAAGCAATCATATCCACATAGCAAGAATCTAAACTAGCATGCAACACAAACTCATAACTCAGACATAACCTAAACAGGCTATCCTACTACTATCTAATCAGCACTACTATGCAGCTCAAAAGCACAAATAACAGGCACATAAGGCATCATCCCGAGATCCTTAGTCCTATTCTATCATGCTGTTCTATCAACTGATAATCATAACATAAACTTGTATGGGTATTTTGGGGTACTTACTTGAGCTCGGCTGATTGGATTCTTTTTGTTTTTCTAAAACTGTTTTTCGTTCTCAAAATTCTTTTTACAAAACCGTCTTTTCGCTTTTGAAAACTTTTTATCCGACCCCTCATGTAACACCGTAAATTTCAAAACAATTTTTCATTTAAAATAATCGTTCAATTCTTAGAAACACTTGTTTAAAATCTCATTTATAAACAAATTACAAAACATAACTCCTTTTTCACTTGCATAGAAAACCAGGATCCTCCAAAACATGACTCTTTCTCTGGTGTGTACAATCAAGCCGGTGTCGTCCCGTGATACTGAAAGAAACCTGAAAAACAACACAACACAAAACACTGTAAGCACGAAGCTTAGCGAGTTCCCCAAAATACCACACATAACACATATTAGCCACTCGAGGCTATAACTCTATGGGTCCGTCAACCCAAACTCTATGAACCCTCAGGTTCTAACTCTGGGAACCTTCCGGTTCCAACTCTAAAAACATGCACAACATAAATCACATAGAAATAATGTAGTACAACCCATCACGTACATATAGCATACAAATACTCTAATCACATAACTCTGGTTACCTACTCAAGGTAAAGTATAGTGAGAAGACTCACCTGGCAAGCAGAAAGTAGATATCTCCACACTTGAATCTCGAACTCGCCACCGCCTAACACGTAAGGAAAATACTCTCATGACTAAAACTCTCGAGACTAGAATCAACCCTTTCATGACACCCTCATAAGGGTAAAAGACTATTTTACCCCTCACTTGGCCCAAGGCCACATTGCTGACCAAACTCTAAGTTAACGGTCAACTCTTGGTCAAGGACAAGGTCAAAGTCAACCCCTGACTGGCCCTACTCGCCGAGTCAACCCTATGACTCGCCGAGTTCCCATACTCAGAACTTCACTCAATCCACGACTCAACTCGCCGAGTCACCCCGAGACTCGCCGAGTCCCACAACTCTGAGTCCTCTCGCACACAACTCACTGAGTCATCCCTTGACTCGCCGATTCTCGACTCAGCTAGAAAATATTGGGACTCTTCGACAAGACTCGCCGAGTCCAAGAACAGACTCACCGAGTCTAAGGCTACCTTCAACCTACTCGCCGAGTTGTTCATACAACTCGCCGAGTTCCAGGCCATCTTCATCCAACTCGCCGAGTTGTTCTTCCAACTCGTCGAGTCCCAGCTCATCTTCAAGCAACTCGTCGAGTCCACTCATGTGACTCGCCGAGTACCACCGGTCTGAATCCATTCAGAAACACTCCAGGCCATGCAATTGATCCAAAACATAGATCTAGCCTCCTACAACTCATCCATCACGTAAAGTGGCAAACTTTACGTGAATCCAAAGAGATCTATGCATTTTGCACATTAGGGATAAGGTTTGGGACAAGATAGCTTCATCCAACACTCAACACAGGGACTTTCCTGCATCCCAACTCTTCTCCATTCCAGATCTGAGGTAGCAACCTCAGATCTAACCTCTAGACTCCAATATAACCCAAGATAAGCTTCCCTCAAACCCCAAAATGAAGACAAGATAACAACAGCCTAAGAACGAGATATTACCTCAAAAGAACGCCCCAAATCTGCAAGGAAACTCGAATCCAAGCAAAGCCCCTTGCTCCACACCTTTAAACTCCCAATCTTTCTCCAACAAATGCTTCTCCAAGCTCCAATCCTCTCAACAATGGTGTTTCCTCATGAAATCACGGCCTCTGGAACTCAAGGGATGATAAAGGGGTTGTGAAGGAAACATAATGATCTTTATATAGGGCTCAACCCCGAGAATTAGGGTTTTCTCCACTCAGCGCCTACTCGCCGAGTCCACCACATTGACTCGCCGAGTCGGCTACTTAACACGCGACCAAATCGCGACTCTACTCGCCGAGTTCATCCATGGACTCGCCGAGTCACTCTTTCTCAAATTACTCTTTTAGCCCTTCAACTCTACTGTTGATATTTCGGGATGTTACACCTTAGTTTGAGTTCAGGCACACCCGAGAGTATGCCCGAATCCCTCAAACCAAGGCTCTGATACCAACTTGTAACGTCCCAAAATTCAAGACTAAAATTTCTTTTTCTAAAATATCACTTAAGGTAAAATCATCGATTCAAAACATAATCAAAGTAATAGTTTTCAAAACATATGTTCATTATCAGAGTAAAACATTCCCAGGCTGACAAATCTATGGTGTGTGCCATGCGATCACCCCGATCACCATCATCAGCTACCAGAAGTACCTGAAACCAAAACTGAAAACCGTAAGCACGAAGCTTACTGAGTTCCCCACCTTACCACATACCATGCATAACCACATACTGCACATACTGGGCCACGCCCACTATCCTGGGCCTCGCCCGCTACAACGGCCCCGCCGCTCCAGGCCCCGCCTGGCTTCGAGCCCCGCTCGGATACAGATCTGTTTCACTTAGGCCTCGCCTGTCACAGGGCCCCGCCCACTAACATATAATAGCACATACACATATCACATAACATCACATAAGCTAAACATGTACTAATGGCTCTTGTTCTAAGGCCTCGCCTATCTCTGGGCCCCGTCCATGTCCTGCTACTGATGATTCATGGAACCCCGTCCATACTCCTGCTGATAGTGAGATACGGGCACAGCCCACCCTCACTCCTTTCCTAACTTGGGCCTCGCCCCTGGACTGCGGCTACTGAGATGTGGAACACCATCCACACTCTTCTATTGGTGAGATACGGGACCTCGCCCACACTTACCTCCCTACCAGGCACATACAAGTATCACACAGACAACAAGTATAAACTATCACATAAACCATTTCTTGGGCACCCACCCTCTATCATTGGACCTCGTCCGAATATCATACTAGCATACTGTGCCTAGGGCTAACCCCCGGGTCTTCTACTCATAACTACATGGGCCGGCATTGTGGCCGTAGAGCCATTCATACAAAGGGAAACTCACCTGCACTGGCTGATCTGGCTGATGAACCTACTAGCTACTGCACGGTAACTCTCTGAACTTCAGCTCCACTCGCTCCCCGAACTACCAATATCAATGCAAAACTTAGTCTAACTGACCCCCGATAGTTAACCAAGTCAAATCTGGTCTAAGACAAAGTCCAGGTCAAAGTCAACCTTTCCAGGTCAACCCTACTCGCCGAGTCCACTTACTGACTCGCTGAGTTCATATACTCAGGGTCCTTCCATTCGTGACATGACTCGCCGAGTCCAATGATTTCCGAGTCCTGACCTGTCCAACTCGTTGAGTCTCCACCCGACTCACTGATTCGAGTCTCAACTCGAAGGGTTTGGGGCTTCGCGACCTTACTCGCCGAGTCCAAGAACAGACTCGCCGAATACCAGGCAATCTTCATCCAACTCTCGGAGTTGTTCTTCCAACTCGCTAAGTTCCTGCCCAACATCATCCGACTCGACGAGCTGTTCATTCCACTCGTCGAGTTCCTCCTCATCTTCATGCTGCTCGCCGAGTCCACTCAAAGAACTCGCCGAGTCCAATCAGATCTACATACATGCAGAGGACTTTTGAGTCATGCATGGACTCCAAGCTGTAGATATACCCTTCCCAAGCCTATCCCCCACGTAAAGTTGCAAACTTTACGTGTAGAGATGGAGATCTAGGCAAAATACACCATAAACTAGGGTTTGAGGCCAAGGGGCTACAAAATCGACTCAAGGGCTAATACTTTATGCTTCTCCAGTCCATAACACACTTGGATCTGAAGTAGCAACTCCAGATTCGGCTTCTAACCCAAAATAATATCATTATGGCTAAAGAGCCCCAACAACCACACATAGATCTAGGTGCAAAAAGGGTCCAATAACTAGTTTATTACCTCCAAGTGCTCAAAATGAACTCACAATCCCAAATCTATAGCCCCTTCTTTCTGCTCCAAGTTCCTTCTTCATTTTCCAAGCTTTAATGCACCTTCCAAGGCTCAAATAGGGGATATGGCGGCTAAGGTTTGGTATCGAGTGCTAAAGAGGTAGTAAGGAACCCTAGGAAGGAAGACGTTTATATAGGCTCCAAGTCCCGAATTTAGGGTTTTCCACGCACAGACCAGACTCGCCGAGTCACCTTGGCCGACTCGCCGAGTCGGGCACTTATTCCTCGACCCGGATCCCGCTCTTACTCACCGAGTTCCTCCTTGGACTCGCCGAGTCACCCCTTAACATTAAGGTTTTATTCCCTTTCTTGGCCTTCAAAACTTTGGGTATTACATATACTTAGTTAAATATTTTATTATTTAAAATTATAAACTCTTGGTCAGAGTATTTTTAATCCCATTGTATTTATAGGTAGTATATTTTTTATGGTCTGATATACTTAATTCACTATAAACAATGCTCTGATACCAATCTATCACACCCCAAAATCGAGAATGGCGGAAACGTTATGGGGCGGAGGACGTCATGTCATGTATCACAACAGTATAAAGTAGTTAACAAGCAACAACATCATCCATTGCATTAATAGTATAATTTTAAATACATGTGTGTTCTATCATAGTATAAAACAACATAATGAATAATGAAAATAAAAGACGAGTCTTGACAGCTCCGTCTTCACAAAGCCTGGTCGTCGTACCTGTCTATTTGTGACCTGAGAATACAAGTTATTTTGAAAGCGAGTGTGACAACCGTCAAAATTCGAGTTAGTTCTAGATTTGAATAAACTTAGTTACACATATAGGCACTACACATATTAGACTTAGTAACTAGAAGCTAAGTTATAACCTAGTAGAATCTTGGAAACAGATAGAGACAATGGATAATGTGCTTGGATTTCACATTGGTATGTGAATTCTACAACTACTTAACTGTAGTGACTATCCATATTCGGGTTACTCTTTGACTCGAACAACATTTCATGAATCATATACACACATCATGCACTTGACCTAGAAGTAGAAGTGAGTTCAAAGTCTCATAGAAACTTAAGTCAAAGTTGAAGACTAGGACTAGTATACTTGATTCCTCAATTTCGCTTGAATCTCGGAATCACTATATAGCATGCCAATAAACCGATAAAAATAAATTACAAACATTATTTATAACTATAAAAGAGTTATAATACCATAAGATAATTTGAAGTCTCAAATATTTAATTTATTTTGATATTCAAAGTTTATTAAACTTCAAAACCCTAAAAGCCCTAAAACCTAAATTTTATAAAATTTGATATCAAGAATTCTATAAATTATGAAACTTATAATATTATCTTAAAACAATTAAATTCAGGGAAATATAATCAAGGAAAATAAAAATTTAAGTCATTAACCTTCATCCTTAATTTATAAGTCAAAAATCAAGGTTTCATGAATAAAAACTTGATTTTAGTGCACATTTTATATAAAATTTAGATATTTTATAAAATAACTTAAATTTTATAAAACAAAATGAATGAGAAAGGGTTATCATACTCAAAATTTCGGACCCCTCTCTTCCCATATATCTCTCTCTCAATCTCACTCTCCAACACACACACACACATCTCTCTTCTTTCTCTCTCTAGAAAACTCTCTCTACCTTCTTTCTAATTTCTTTTCTCCAAACACCACAACCACAGCCTCTTAACCACGAAATTATGGAGATTCATAAGGGTTTTTCAAGCCACAAATAAATTTAAGGTAAAGAACATACATCTCTTGAAATCCACAACAATGATTTAAGCTATGCATGTGCATTTTACTTCAAAAACCGACTTCTACTTCATCATCTTCTTCAAACTTGTTTTATTTTTGTTAAAATGGTTTTTAGAACATCATGGATGTGTTCTAACACCATGCATGTATGATAAACAGGGTTGCATGTTCATGATCTTAGTGCAAAAATCGATTTTAAGGACTAAAACATCAAACTCAAGTTAAGAGTTTTGAGAAACAAAATTTTGTTCATAAATGCATGTATACATTTTGATAAGTTTTAATCTTTTGATCTCTGGAAACATAACTAAAATATGAGTGTATCATGATATATTTAAAACACTTGAATAGATTTACTCAAGGAAATGATGAAAACCCAATTTTCTAACCAATCATCATGCATGCAATCTGCCAGATTTCTTTACCTGACTTTAGGATGTCATATCTCACTCATTTCTTACCCACAATTCGTGATTCGTTTTCTGAAATATAATATTTTGAGTTAGCTTTCAAATCCATCTGACCTCACTATAAAATTCTAATATTTCGATTTTTACCAATTTTTACAAAAATGTTGCTCAAACAGCACTTTCCTTATGAACATTTGTTTTGTGTTGCATGTTCAAAGGACTTATTCATCACTAAAAATCATTCAAAAATTATTTTGAACTCTTAATATCATGTATTAATAGGTACAAAAAGATCTTGATTCAAAAGTCTTTGTAACATGTTGTAAAAATTGCCAAAGCAACATCAATAATCTTTACATAAATCACAAGAACCAAGTTTTCTCTATAATTTATTGAGCCTTTAGGCATGGTTTTCAACATCAAAAATAAAAAAAACAATTTTTCATGGTTATTAAATTGTATGAAGATGTATTCTGGAAATTTTTCAGCTCAATATATATTTTCTTTATTTTTATATGAAAATAATCAGAAAATAGAGTGTTAAATCATATAAAATAATTACACTAGTAAATAAATTCTGGAAAAATTCTTGATTGATTCTTTAAGTTAATAAACATCTCCCATGAAGCTTTAATGACTTTTGTTACTGTTTAGTATGGTTTTTAATTTTCTTTTTATTTAGCTCTAATAAATCATAAAACCACTTTAGGGAATGTGAAAATATTATTTCTTATTTTTCGCAGCTTTTAAACTGTATTTAAGACTTATAAAAATATTTTGGGAATTTTTCAAAATGTATATCTATTTTTCCATGATTTTTGTGTCTACAATGGATTAAAAACAGCTCATCCAAAATTCATGAACATTTACCAGACCACCTTCTAGTACACTAGTATACTACATAAAAATTTTGATGATTTTTATCTTCTGTATGCTATTTTTCTTCTATTTTTCCAAGATTTAATACACTTAAATGTACAAAAATCATAAAATTGGGTTAAATAGTTTGAAAAATCCATTTTTATATTTTTCCCAGCCTAATTATGTATAATAAAAGTTAAATAAAAAGTTTGGGTAATTTTGGAAACTATTTTCTATTTATTTCAATAAAATAAATGCTCAAAAATCATAAAATGTAATTAATCAGCTTGGAAATCCATTTTTATATTTTTCCCAGCTTAGTAATGTTTAATAACAGTAATATAAAAAGTTTGGGGAATTTTCTTAACTCATTGCTATTTTTCATGAATTTATGGTTATTCAAGAAACTAAAATGGTGAAAAATAGTTAGACAAATCAAAAATTCAAGAAAATTTATCTTGAGGTCTTTGACTTCAATTAAAACTGAAATGCAAAGTTTGGGATATTTTAGAACTAAATTGATTTAGTTTTGAATATTTAATCATTGGAACACCTCTAAAATGTTAAATATTAACATTTCAATAATGGAAATTTTCCACTTAAATTGTTATATAACAATTGATTCTTTGAAACTTAATTTCCATAGAAAAATGTTTGTAACTTGTCTATATTAAATTTTGACACAATATTGGCATAATTCTATTGTAGTACTATGTATACTAGTGTTAGATTTCGATTAGAGACTCACTAGCGAATACCATTATTGTAGGAATCGATAGTGATACGAGTGGAGCATACTCAAGGCACCATTTGCATCATCTCAATGCATATTGTGAGTATTCACGCACTCCCCTATTTTCAGTTTTTATGTTTTGGGGTGGAAAAGCATGTCCTAAACTACTTATGTTCGTTATATTTAATTGACTCGTATAAACTTGATTACTATATTTTGCACATTGTGAGTATTCACGCACTCCCCTATTTTCGGTTTTTAAATGTTTTGGGGTGGAAAAGCATGTCCTAAACTATTTTTATGTTCGTTGTATTTATTTTGACTCGTATGAAACTTGGTTCCTATATTTCGTGTGTATGTGTATGTTACTTTAATTCATGAGGACTGTATCGCGGTTAAGTCCCTGGAATCTCTAGACACAACTCATTAACTCTTTTGAGCCTATGGTTATTATGGATAGCGCTATCAGGAGGTAGACAACTCCTCACTCGCACGATTCGCTTGAGTGCATTTTACCATTTTATACACTATGTTTGCGATACACATAGTAGTCAATAGGGCACAATTCGGTCATTAGGCTTGGGTTGTGAACTCATGAATGGAAACTTGATGCACGTACTATTCTTTATGCACATACGAAACTTGTATTCCCATGTTAGCAACGACACTTGTATACTTATTTTAGCAATGAAACTTGAATACTTATTTTAGCAAAGAAACTTGTTACTCATTATAGCAATAAACTTGTTATTTATTATGGAAATGAACTCGTTTATCAATTATGGCAATCAACTTTGTTTTTCATTAAAGCAATGTACTTGTATTTATGAAAAGCCTTATTTCAAGCTCGATTGTATAAACTTGTGAACTCACCAACTATTTTTATAGTTGACGCTCATTTTACATGCTTTTTCAGGAATTATCGAGTAAGTGGCACTTAGGGACAGTTCACTTTTAGGAGCATTCGCATGTGTTGTATTTCTATTTTCATTGTAATTTCTTGTAAAAGTTGTTCAAACCCATTGTAAATTTGTAATAATTTTTAATACTATGGTTGGTGTTGTCTTTTAATTTTTCCTATGAAACCCTTTATACTGCCACGCCTCGTGTTTCCGCTTTAGCGGGGTGTGACAGCGAGTATCAGCAATAAAACTGGTGAATTCATAAATATTTATGTGTCTTTGATTTGTAAAACTGTAAAGTAAAGACTTGTAAATATTTGGAGAAAAGTTTGTATAAGTATGAAAATGTTAGTAAGTAATTGTAAACGTTTGAAAACTCTAGAAAATCCCATATTTCCTACTGGTATAAAAAGGTAGTCTTCTACCAATACTCGACTGTTTTGAAAGTAGCCTTCTACCAACACCCGACTATTTTGTACACTTGATCCTTGTAAAACATGTAATTTTCCCAAGTGTAACTATCATTATCAAAATATAGTTTATACATTAATGTTTAAGTGGAGTAATCACTAAATAAATGTAAAGGGTAAATTAATGTAGTACTGTAGTATTGTATTAAGTGAATACTATTGTACTAATTGCCTTAATTGAGTATTAAGGTATAATGTGATGGCTAGTTCCCATACTAAACGCTCCCCTGTCAAGAGATTCTGGGAACCAAACGCGACCTATGCAATGATTGCAAGCCGTAAACATCCACATTACGATTATATGATCATGTATGCCTAATATAACTATCACCTTTTGTTTAAAACAATGCGTTAGTGATTCATTGGTATAGTTAGATCCTATAATTGTTCCATGCTATAGAACCTTATTATGTTTGTTCTGTTATCGCGTATTGTATCTTCCTCCCTGTTTCTCTTTATTGTGTGTTCTCTTATGTTATCGTGTATTGTAACTGTATTTTTACAATTGTATCTCTTCATATAGTATATATCGTATTAGTATAGAATCATGAATGAACTGACTCTTGTGTGATTCCTTGTACTTGGAATAGTAAGTAATATCTCCTAACTATACCTATTATAGTTACTAGTAATGTACGTGTAGAACCGAAAGTATGCCTTTGCTACCCAAAGGTACTAAATTGACTGATGGAACTTTTATGTCTATATATGTATACATGATATATAACTAATATTTAGAGGACATTCAGACGAGTAACCAATGCCCTAAGGCCACATCCCAACAACGAAAAGGAAATAAAGCGAGTTAGCCGTCCTAAGTCTTTTAAACATTACTTATATAACTATATATATCTAGGCATGCATTTGACAATATAAAAGTATAAAAGAAGTTTTGTAAAACCTTTTAAAATTTTAATAAGTAAGAAATGATGACTTGATGTCAGTTTATAAAAAGATTTGAAAGTAGTTTGTTTGATAAGACAACTTTAAATATAAAGAAAACCTTTGTTTGAAACACATTTGTAACAAAGCTTGAAAGGAAACATACAGTATGTAAGACAGTTTTATAAATAGTTTTAACATGTAAAAATGGTTGAGAAAGTCATTTGAAGTAATAAGTTTGGTAAAACAGCTAAACGTATAGTAAATCCATTTGTATGCTAGTTATTAATCACATGTGATTGATATAATAACTACCATGATTCAACTTGTATTCCCCCCATAAAGCATTTATAAACATTTAAAAACATTTAAAAGGTTAATTAAGGGGTATGAACTCACCTGCAGTGAGTGGGTCGTATGGAAGTGTCGGACAAGTGTTTGGTGTCAAGTGAAGACTTAAACACACACAATGATCCTACTAATATATAAACACATATGTATATACTAAATAGACAAGTATAAACATTCTAAGGCCTGGAAAACACTTTTGTCAAAGTGTTAGGAGGCCATTGGGTTGCAACAAAGGAGTTCAAGGCATTGTAAGTGAGTTTATGGTCCATAGACCATACTTGTTGGAGTTTACGACCCAGGGGAGTTTACTCCTGTCCATACACTCTCGAATGGATCACCAAATGAGGCTTAAAGGTAAGGGGTCTTATGTGGTTAAGTGTTTCAAGGCTTAAACAAGAGGCTAGGTGAATTTATGGTCCAAGAGTGGCCCTTATATGTTTACGGCCTGGGGATCACTTACCCATGAGTTTATGGTCGTAAACTCATGGTATGAAGTACCATTTCGTTTCTTGAAGTCCCCAGTTCAATGGTGTATGGTTCTATACTAAGTTCCAAGGCTAGGTAAGGTGTTAGGGTGCATTTTGCCCCACTAAAAGGGGTTTACGGCCCAAGAACATGTCTTGGACACAAACTCCTTTGATCACATGATTATTTGTGATTTCTAAGCCCTAAACATGTTAAACCTAGTGTACAACAAGTTGGGACAAGAGTACTTACGATGTAGGAACTTGAATGACGATTTTGGCCATGAACACTAGTTTGTGTTCTTGGTCTTCTTGGTGAAACTTGAAGATCTACAAAATGGAATGATTTCACGGATGAAATCATGTAAGATCACTAGTTCATGTAAGATATCAACTAGTTAGGATAATAAACTTATGAGTTTTGAAGATCGGGGACGAAGATCGGGATGACACATGAGAGGATTTCGGCCAAGAGGAGGAAAGGAATGAACAAATGGATAACATATCACTATATAAGGGAGAGGTTACAGCCCACATGGAGTTTACGGCCGTAAACTCCCATGTGGTGGCCATGAACTCCTTGTAGGGGTGTTTATGATGGGTTTTGAGCATTCTAACACTCCTAAGTGTACATGCAACCCCAAATACCTTGGATCTATGTTTTCTCTATTATACATGCAAATAAGAACTTCCAAGGTATTATCCTAATCTAGCATACAAAACAATAACTATAGCAAGATAGAATACATACCTCTTTGGTGTAGAAAGTCTTCATGAAGCTTGAGTGCCTAGTGCCCCAAGTGTGACACCTCAAATGGTTCACACAACACCAAATACACATGGAATGACTTGAGAGAAAACTACACTTCATGAAAATCGACTAGCCCTTTCTCACTCTCTCTAGTGGCCGATTTTTCCCAAGAATGTGATCTTTATATAGTGTTACAATTAGGGTAAACTCTTAATTGTCATGGCTTTCCATTTCCTTGGATCCATGGGTTCAAATACACCATGGAGCATCCATGAACCATCTTATGGGTTTTAGCCCAACTTGATTATCCATGGAGCATTAGCCCACTATACAAGTATGGATGATTTACACAATCAACTCATATATTTAATTAGTCTTCTTTTGATCACTTAATTAATCCTAGATTAATTCTTGATCAATACTAATTAAATAATCTCATTATTCTTATTATTAATATACTAGAACTTATAATATATTAATAACCATAAGTGTCTTATTTCTCTCATTTAGTCTATCCAAGTGCATGATGCCATGCAACCCAAATGGACCATGCCGGGTCAGGTCAAGTCTTACCAATTATAGTTATGGACTTAGACATTAATCCAATAGTCTCCCACTTGGATAAGTCTAAAACTATTATTGCGTATGACTTCAGGAACCAACTAGCAATCGTAGCTCTCAAAAGCTTCTGTCGAACTCTGACCTTGTAGATAAACTCTGACCTTTGTCAATGACTTGTCCATTAGATAAGGGATCATATATTCCTCCATTCTAGATATCATATGGACTGAGACATGGATTATAATCATTCTCTCTGTCCATTTGTTGTTTCCCGATTTCCGATTTATGACGACTGACTAATTGAACAAATCAAATCAGTCCTGGCCTGGCCGAGCACTTCCATTTGTCATCATCAAATCATCTAGGGGCCCACATATATCACTTTTATCCCGAAGGTAAAAGGAATTGATAAACTTCGACTCATATGGCTTGTTCTACTACTTGTTGAATCATACACAAAGGCACGTTTTATAGCACCGAGTTACCAAATGCATTTTCGTGCTATCAATGTACTATCAACTCATAGTAACAACTCATATCTCTAGGTTTGAAGAATATAAGATATTATCGTCTCATGATCACTCGTGATAAAATCCATGAAGTGATTCCAATGAGCGCGGGTTGAATCCAATACTCAGAACTTATGAGCACTCATGATTGTTGTAGCCTTGTCCAACACCTTAGACCTCTACAACCCATCATGACAGTCATAATTCATATCTACTTCCAAAATATGACCGACTGTGGATAGTTTGAATAACTTAGTCATTCCAGAAGAATAAACCAGTTTATTCGGGAAGTCAAAACATGCAAAGTGAAACACAACAATAATTGAATCCAATATGGTCTCAGAACTTATGAATATAAATAAAATACCTTTTATTTATTACCATATGATTACACATTATTCATTGTATACTGTTTCAGCTATCAACTTTAATCTTGAATTTAAAACAATAGTTGTCCCATGCTCCAAGCATGTACACTATGTTTTCTAAACACTAGTCATGCCATACACCAAGTATGCATACTATGTTTGTCTATGATCTTTACTTTGTGAACTAGATCAATTGAACATAACTTCAATGATTCTTTTTTCACACTCCCAAATCCTTACTGCAAATGCAAGAATTCCAAATTCATGCCATTTACTGGAATCTGTCAGATTCTAAACTTATATGCATTGATCCTCTTGTAATGATTATGCACAAAGTCATAAAGACTTGGCAACAATCATTACAGAGTATTCCAAAGGAGATCAACTCCTTGGAAATATCCTTCTTGCATTAAGTTTCCTTAATCTTACACAGATTGAAATTTCTAACTTTGAAACATTTCCAGATTCCATTCTGACTTATCACTTCTGAACAGGAGTTGCCTCCTTGCAGATTATGTCAATATGGTCCTTCCAGAATTATCACTATACTTCCAACTATCCTTGAGCAATCAATCTTTGGTAAACCTTAGATTGTCCTCGACAATTGTTTAATCCTTTTAGTCATATCCAGTTCTAAACCTTTTCCCTTCTTAATGCCCAAGGCATTTGGAAAATTTTAGAAAGGATGAATATAGCACATGTAATCGATCCTATATCCGAAGCATATGGGACACGATTCATGATGTCTCACATAAAGACTAAACCAGTCTTTTGCTATAACATTTCCATTTCAATTTGCCAAGTTCTCATAATTCAGATTATGAAAAGAGATGCCGTAATCATAATCGAATTTTAGAACGCAAATAATGGACTCATATATAGAATTTCCTTATGTTGAGCCATTCCAACATGAAATTCATATATATATCCTTGACTAAATGATTAAAACCTCACAATCTAAGCTTATAGATTTGAGATGAAGTATAATTTCCTCTCCCTTAATTATAGCAAAACAACTTTTCCCAATTGAAACCTTTTGTTTTCTATAATTAACATTGCTAGCTTGCAATACTTAACATAATTATCATGCTCCCACTAACATGATGATTATTAGCATAACACTTATGCTCCCACTAGCTTTGACATGTACTCAAAAATCAGCTGACTTTCTTACCAAAGTTCAGATTTCTGATACTAGATTGTTTTGATAAGACTTTATCAAAATCATACACCTTCCCTTAGATAGCACACTTGTGTATCTAAACAATTATGAAGAGGGATGCCGTAATCATAATGTTTAGACCTTTTTTGCCACTTCTCACAAGTCCATGTTAGTGTGCCGGTTAACCACACGCGCTCCGCTAACGACTTTGAGAATGCAAATATCACAATTGCTATCTAGCTAAAATCTACTTAGTGAAAGTGTTTCCTCACCATCATTTTCATGAATCGGAGAGAAACATTATGACACTTAGATTTAATGGTGTATGTGTTCTTATCCATGTGAATTGTCAAAACCATAATCACAAGACAAAGATAATGACAAATCCAAACTCATATGGACCAAACTCAATCTTAACTTCTTGCCACCTGGCAGCTCAAGGGCCTGCCATTGCTTCCAAGTTGTTGTGCAACAAATTGAGAACTCTAAGAACTCATATGCAAAACCAACTTTAACTGGAATGGGCACAGTATATGTCAACACAATAGGTTATAAACCTCAAGTTGTGTGCTAGTGAAGAACTTTAGGTTTTATTCTTGATTAGTTCTTGAGACTTTCAAGACTTTTAAGACTCCCACTGTCCTCTTGACCTATAAGACTCCCTTGTCAAATATCCAAGAGATAGTGTGGATTCTAATCAAGACAAACACTTCACACAATTGGCCTAAGTTGGTCTTTGTTTTATCCAAAACATCACAACTTACCAATTTCAAATGTAAAAGAGTAGAAAACTTTTACTCTCACATTTGACAAGTGTTTTAAACCTTCTTTAAGACATGTCACTCAAGTTACAATCTTGGAGTATGACTCTAAGAATTGTATTGGAACGAAGTATGACTCATCTTCTTGATTTAACCATTTCAACAATTCAAGTTCCTCTTCTTAGTCATAAGAATGCACTAAGATTTCCTTAGAGAACTAATTGTGTTATGGTTTTTTAATCATTAAGATGATCACGAAAGCTGATACTAAAGTACTCTCCCATCTTTTCAGATTTGAGAAACTTTTATCCTTCTGCCTAATTTGATTCTTCTTATTCGCTCTGCCATACATTGGAACCATTTTCCAATGTCTCAGAGTTACACTTAAGCTGTAAGTATAATCATATTTACTGAGCTTTAGTAAACTATGACGAATAATCTTATCAAACTTTCATGGTGGACTTAATCAGTGCACAAGAATGTGTACTCGATCCTTTAATCCTTTACTTGACTCACACATCCATGTGAACAAGTAATTAGTCTTAATTTCTCCAAAACTTGAAAGTCCTCATTCATCATGCTATACAACTTGCATGATTCCAAGTTCCGGTCCAATTGAAACTTGGGTGATGAGAATCTTTCCTTATTTGGTAAATATAGACATTATCACAAATGAAAGAATCAATTTCATATTTCCACTCTTGCTGTTAATGGAATCTTATAAGCAACAATTTTTCCTCAAATGCCATTGTAAGGATATTTTAAAAATAAATAAAATCAAAATTTTCCTTTTATTTTAAAAACTTTGCGGAAAAACTTATCCTTACAATCCATATGAAAACTTGTTGTTATCTATTCCTTAAGCAATATCTCATAACTCCTAAGAAGTAGCTCAAGAATCCGATCTTCAAACTATGCGATAGAAATCCATCTACGCCATCAGATTCAGCATATTCTTTCTTTAAGTTTCTTCACTTTTCTTTGATTCTTAAAACATCACCATGTGACCCAGTCACATCATGTAATAAGAATCTCAGAATAGAAACTTAACAGAGTTAGATAGTGGACTTTACCTGAAGTAGAGTCAAACTCATTGACTTTAACATCCTTAGGTAAATTTGGCAGCTACACAACCAGTGCCCCTTCCTTTGGCAATATAAACATATGGACCCTTTGATAATGGTACACGAGAATATCACAGACTTAGCTTTTCTCTTTACCATTTGGTCAACCGAGTTGACTATGGCCGATCCCTTTCCATTGGGAAGAGAATGCTTTACTAGATATCCAATGTCATCATTGTCAATGTCCATAAAGTTTTAGGAAGTTGATCTTAGAAAATAGATAAGATCATTAAGGGTCTTGTCATAGTCTGTTTCATAGGTGTCCCAAAGGAACTCACTATGTGACTTAGAAAGTGATTGAACCACCGACTTTCTCAAGACTTTGACACCCAACTCTCCCGGCTTGTCAATATGTGACTACATCTCCAAGATGTGATCACACCTAGACCTTGCCTTGCCAATAGGGCTTGAGTGACCTTAAACTTTTCAAGAACTTGTGGGTTAGGGAGAATAATTGGAGGAGGAGAAAGAAGTATGATATCCATGGGACATCATCCTCATTAGGAAACCTCGTTTCAAGAGATTTGGGAAGATCATAGATGTTTATTACAGACATCTTTTGGGAGATATTCAAGATAGTTGATTTAAAGTCCTTAATATGACACCCAATATGAAATATTAAGGCTAGGACCCAACAAACTATTTTATAACTTAGAACAGGTATGCCGTAATCCAAGCTATAAAATATTTGAAGGTAGGTGAATGACGATTCACCAATTTCCACCAAGATAAACGAAATGTATTATTAGGTTTTAATTGGTTTTGAAACTCCTAGATCTTTGAGATTCATTGAACTTTTCAAAGGCATGTTTCAATCTCGAGTGTGCCCTCCAAGTTTTGTGACTGGGATGTCGAGGATCACAAAACGAGGTGTGAAGTAACCATGCAAATCACTTGGTACCCTTAATAAATTACCCCTCAATCGATGTGCCGGTTAACCACACACGCTCCATCGATACTATGATAAATATTAAGTCACCCTTTACCTACCTTGTTATGTCCAAGTTAGTGTGCCGGTTAACCACACACGCTCCACTAACGACTTAGACAAAGTGTAAAGTGTAATTTCATGGATTAGCACCTTATTCACATTTTTCCTAAGTAACTAAGATTGGGTATTATTAAGAGTTTAGTTACTTAGTATTATCATTAATACTTTCAATTAAGGAGAATTCTAGTCCTGTCAAACCCGTTCGGCTAACGACCCTCCACCAGTCAAGCAAGCGGTGGGTGAGAGTGGACACCCATTAAGTTGCCATTTTATAGGCAACAACCTTATACCCACCTTATAAACCGGCTTCGTGAATGAGGAGTACTAGCGGTAAGACTGACTTTACTCTTATACATATATATTATTAACTTATAATATTATAAAGTATAAGGGTTGAATTTTAACTTTTAAAATTCTAAGGGCTAACTTGGAGTTAAAGTATTCACAAGTGAAAACTTTACTAATTCCAAAACTTGAGGGCAAGTTTTGAAACTATTCAAAACTTTTCATTTCTTGTAACTTATGAGTTTAATAGAGTAATAAAATGAGGACTTTTCATTTTTTCTAACTCTTGTGTTCTTTTAATGGTTTTTTTAATCCAAGAGACTTTTGGTTTTCCATAACTTGAGGACAAGTTATGGACTCCATTAAACACATTATGATCAAGAATTAAACTACCATATAGGTTACAAATAATTCCTATGATCATCTAAACTTCATATGAACAAGAACATGAATATGAACACTTTCAAGAATCAAAATCACATTAAACTTTGTAATTTTGATAACTAGTTGTTGTAAATGAATTAGCAAAAACATTACACCAGCTAAAACAAGTTTTCAAGTACCAAAACAGTTTAGGGTAATGTTTCCAATCCATTTCCAGCAACTAAAGTCGAAAATCTGCACTCTGTCGACCCTACTCGCCGAGTTGCATGAACCTACTCGCCGAGTAGGTTGAAGATACACATGAACTCGCCGAGTCCCCCCCATGGACTCGCCGAGTCCATCCGTCAGACAGCAAATTTTCGACTTTTTCCAACTTTTAATTACAAGTATAAGAGAAAGCAAGCCTAGGCTCTGATACCACTGATGGGTTTTGAGCATTCTAACACTCCTAAGTGTACATGCAACCCTAAATACCTTGGATCTATGTGATTTCTATTATACATGCAAATAAGAACTTCCAAGGTATTATCCTAATCTAGCATACAAAACAATAACTATAGCAAGATAGAATACATACCTCTTTGGTGTAGAAAGTCTTCATGAAGCTTGAGTGCCTAGTGCCCCAAGTGTGACACCTCAAATGGTTCACACAACACCAAATACACATGGAATGACTTGAGAGAAAAATACACTTCATGAAAATCGGCTAGCCCTTTCTCACTCTCTCTAGTGGCCGATTTTTCCCAAGAATGTGATCTTTATATAGTGTTACAATTAGGGTAAACTCTTAATTGTCATGGCTTTCCATTTCCTTGGATCCATGGGTTCAAATACACCATGGAGCATCCATGAACCATCTTATGGGTTTTAGCCCAACTTGATTATCCATGGAGCATTAGCCCACTATACAAGTATGGATGATTTACACAATCAACCCATATATTTAATTAGTCTTCTTTTGATCACTTAATTAATCCTAGATTAATTCTTGATCAATACTAATTAAATAATCTCATTATTCTTATTATTAATATACTAGAACTTATAATATATTAATAACCATAAGTGTCTTATTTCTCTCATTTAGTCTATCCAAGTGCATGATGCCATGCAACCCAAATGGACCATGCCGGGTCGGGTCAAGTCTTACCAATTATAGTTATGGACTTAGACATTAATCCAACAGTTTAAGGTTTGATCTTTGGGCTATAACTTCAGCAGATAAACCCCGACACTTATCCCTTAAGTGTACAAGGCTCATAACACTCAAATAAACTCCTAATTGTGCTAAAAGATAACAGCAATGAGTTTGACTTTTAATGAAGTGTTTAACTGTATAGGATAGAAATTTTCTTGTTGTCACAACATACATGAATGTTATGTTGAAAAGGTTCAGCATAAGGAGATTCTATATATGGTAACATTATAGCAAGAGACTGGTAAAGTACCATGTCTTTATGTAAGACATTATGAATCGTATCCCATATGCTTCGAGTATAGAATCGATTGCATATGTTGTAATATTCGATTGTTCTGTATTTTCCAAATGCCTAGGGCATTAAGAGAGAAAAGGACCAGAATTGGATATGACTAAAGTAGTTAAACAATTGTCAAGGACAATCTAAGGTTTACCAAGGATTGGTCACTTGTGGGCAATTGGAAGGATGGACCATACTTACATTATTATGAACAGATAGGATTCTATTAAGAATTTTTTTTCATATGGAAAATATGAAAATGTTTCCACAATGGGAGTTGGATATTAAGAATATGTTCATTAGAAACTTTTATGAAAGAATGATGTTCAAAGGAATGTACTTTGAATTTGAGACTTCATGTCTATAAAGTTGTCTTATAACAATCTCCAATAGAGCACTTTGTAATATCATTGGCAGAGTCTTGGTGACTTTGGTGCCATGGAGTTACAAAGGGATCATTGCATAAAATGTTAGAATCTATCATATTCTAATAGTGGCAACAATTGGTATTCTGACACTTATGATAAGGATTAGGATTTGCGAAATGAGCATCATTGGGAATGTGTTCAATTAATCTATTTCACAAAGTAAGGGTCATAGGCAAACATAGTATGCATGCTTGGAGCATGGGATAGCTATTGTTTTTAGATTCAAGTATTAAGTTGATTGCTCGAAACATTATACAATGAATAATGTGTAATCAATATTATGACTAAATAAAAGGTGTTTTATTTATACTCACAAGTTTGAGGCCATATTCGATTTGATTATTCATGTGTTTCACTTTACATGTTTTCACTTCCCGAATAACTAGGTTATTTCAAACATCCACAGTCAATCATACTTTGGAAGTAGGTAATGAGGTAAGACTGTCATGAATCTGACTATAGATTTTCTAAAGTGTTTAGACATAGTAAAAGTCTGTTGCAATGTTCATGAGTGCTCCTAAAATAAGATTTGAGTATTGGAATAAACCCACTCTCATGTGAATCACTTCATGGATTTTATCACGAGTGATTATGAGATGATAATATCTTATATTCTTGAAACGGAGACATGTGAGTTGTAGTTTTCAAGTCGGTTGCACATTGATAATATGTAAACGCACCAGTAAATTGGTGTTGTAAAACATATTATTGTGGTTGATTTGATGAGTAAGTACAAGCAAGCATTTGAGTCGAAGTTTATATGTTCCTTTTACCCAATGTGGGATAAAATCGATATTGGTTGGCCCCTTGATGATTTAGTGACGACACCCTAAGCGCTTGGCTAAGCCTAAACTAAGTTGATGTGTTCAATTGTAGTTTGTTGTCAGTCATCTTAAATTGGAAATCTGGAAACAACACATGAACAGAGAGAATGATTATAATCCATGTCTCAGTTCATATGATATCTAGAATGGAGGAATATATGATCCCTTATCTAAAGGACGCGTTACTGATAAGATCAGAGTTTTACAGCGGCTTTTGAAAGCTAAGATTGCTAATAAGGTTCTGAAGTCGTACTTTGAAAATAGTTATTAGACTTATCCAAGTGGAAGATTGTTGAATTAGGTGTCTAAGCCCATACTATTTTGGTATGTACTTGACCCGATAATAAGCATGGTCCTTTTGGTTTGCCTTCACCATAGCAACTAATAGGAGGAATTATGGAGAAAGAGGATTTCTTATGAGTTATTAATGTATTATAAGAATAATATATTAATTGAGAAATCATATTATTTAATTATTATTGATCATAAATTAATTTGGAATTAATTTGGTGACCAAAAACGAGTGATTAAATTAACGGGGACTGATTATGCAAATCAGTAATATTTATAGTTTAGGCTCATGAACTTTATTGGTATAAGGTGAATGAAATCACTATGAGAGTCCATAAATATTTCATCCAAGGCTTGTCCATTAAGGAGTCCATATGTTGCTTAGGGCCTAAGCTAAGGAATTAGGGTTTCTAAGTTGATAACCCTAGCAGCCTCAACCATAAAAGGAACCCCAAAGGCTCCCAAAAACATCCTGATGAGTTCTTAAAGAATCCTAGATGGTTTTTGTATCCTATCCTCTTTCTCTTATACTTCCTTGTTACTAGTGGTGTTTGTGACTCTATTAGAGGTGCAACACTTAGGGCACTAAGGTTTCAAAAGTCAAGGACTTTTTGGTTTGTTCTTGTTATTGCTACATAAAAAGTAAGGTAAGATTCCAAACCCTTATTTACATATGAATTTCGTTCTTAGACATGTTAGATTATGGTTTAAGCTTTGGAAGATTGTTTGCATGTATAACTTGAGGAAAACCTAGATCCAAAGCACTAGGGTTGCATGTACATCATAGGAATGATGTTCTGCTTAAAACCCATCAACTAGCAGCCCCGGTCCTTTGGTCAGAGCCATTCGGATGGATCTTATCATGGACAGGGTCGAGGTGGACGGGGCAGAGGACGGGGACGCAGACGTGGGCGTGGTTTCTCTTACTCCCAACAGCCTCCATGGTATTCTTGGAACGCACCAACATGTACCACTCCACTTGTTCCATATCCCACTACACCATAGCAACGATACCCGATGACATGCCATCCTTCCGCCGACATTCACGTACCTTCTCTAGCACATGCTTACACCTCAGAAGCTTTGTACACCCCTACCAACATCGAGCAGGCCATGCATAAGTTACTAGCCTTGTACGCTGATATGGGCGTGACAAATCACATGGAAAACACGACAGGTAAAATCTCAACTTATTTTAATAATAGCGGACTAACCCATATTGTTGTTGACAATGACTATGACATTCCGATACATGGGTTTGGACACACCTCCCTTCCCTCCTCTCAAACACTATAATATCTTACAAGCTCCTCATCTTATTAAAAACTTATTATGTAATAGCGTAAATTTCAAAACAAATTTTCACATTTAAAATTTATAATTTTAATTCATAAACATTCTCATATCTCATTGTATCACATATCAAATCCATAAAAACACATCCTTAGATCAAAATGTATAAAAATTCCAATATTGTGTACTGATCATGTCGGCGCCTTCCCGCGATCCTCATTGGTACCTGAAACACATAACACAAAACACTGTAAGCATAAATGCTTAGTGAGTTCCCCAAAATACCACATATAACACATAATAGCCACTTGAGGCTATAACTCTATGAGCCGCCTGGCTCTAACTCTGTGGCTGTAGTCCTAACTCTGTAGACCTTCCGGTCTGTAACACTCGTGTTTCTAGCATAGGCATTTATATTGAGGTGATAGTCTAGGTAAACATTTGTAACTCATTTTGAAGAAATGAAAAGGAATTGTGTGAATATTATGTGAATTATGTCTTTTATGATTAATTATTAGGGTTTAATTAATTAAGAATAAAAATGAATGTCAAAAATAAATATTAGATAAATCCGATATCTTTACATAAAGTTGTAGTGGTCGAAACAAGGATTTCGGGGATTTCGAAGTTTCGCGACAAAACTGGCAAGGTGCTGAATGTCGTAAAAAGTGAGTTTTTGAGAAACTACTTTTTAGCCTTAATGGTCTAAATGAAAGACGCAGTATTCATTAAACCGAGAAGTTCGATAAAAAGAACGCCTAAATCTAACTTTGTATGAGGAAGTTATGATTTTTCGAAGTTTCGGCTTAGAAGTAGACAGCTAAAAACTTGAATTTTAAATCGAGTGATTTTAGCCTAAACGAGAATTGAAGGTCTCGTCATTAGTAGTACAACGGTAAAAAGTCTGACGAAAACGGACGTCGAATGAAGAAGTTATGAATTTTTAATGGATTTCCTGTCCCGATCTGTTAAAAATAATAATATAAAAATTAAATTCAAAATTAGCCATCAAAGTCTAAACGAAAGTTGTAGAGCGTAATTTTACCTACGCGTGCATATAAAGAACGTCAAAAACGTAACTCGTATGCGAAAGTTATGGGTTTTAGACGTTTTTGCACAAAAACCGAGAAATCTCGTATACGTGGACTTCGGCCACGTCACCCTCCCTCAAAATGAGCCACGTGTCTGAAGTCTGCTGAGTCATCCGAAGGGGTCCACTAGGAGTCTGACACGTGTCGCCTTCCCTCACATGAACAGTAGCTACGTGGCGGATTTTGATTTGACCGAAGGGAGGCCCAATCCGAAGCTCACAACTGGACCGAGCCTCGCACCACCTGGACTCCGAGCCTCGTATATGGACCAGTAGACCTCGGTTCAATCAGCAACTACCACTGAGGCCTTCGCACGTGCAACCACCTGCGCACCCTCGCCCAGCTGCTGCCGCGTGGCCTTCGCTCCTGATGCCACCTGCCTCGCATGCTGACTCCTCTCCTCCTTAAGTCGACTTTGGAACCCCTATAAATACAAGGGGTATGCGAGCCTTCTCGGTTACTTTTGGAGTTTTGCCATATTTAGCCCCTTTCTTCATATTTTCTTCATCTTAGCATCCCCAAAATCCCTGATATCGATTATAAGCCCCGGAATACTCCATGAAGTGCCCGAGAAGCCCGAAAAAATTTATCTTTTCGATTTCGAAGCCCGACCTTTGCAGAGCCCGGTTTCTCAATAAAACTCCCGGTTTTATTAGAAACGATCATTTTAAGCAATGAATTGCTGCCCGATTATCATCAAATCATGTGAGTGTGTAGTCACTTTCATCTTACACCTAGATATGAAATATTTTCATTAAAATATGTGCTATGTGTAACTATATTAAGTGTTTATTTGAGGTGATTGTTGAATAGATGTTTTATACAAGTTTTAAACTGTATATATGCTTTTTATCTACAAAATATGTTGGGTAGAACATGGGTAGATGAAATAGTTGATGTGTGTTAAAATGGTGAGAGGCTTCGATGTTGTGGATGTTGTTGTTGTAGTCATCTAGCAGAGTATACATGATGACCACGGAACCTTCTAGATAGTCTAGTGGAATACTACCAGGTTCGCAACTTGTAGGTGTTGATGAACTAAATGTTCATTGGTGTACTCCATCCGCCTCATGGTTGCCTTTAGGACATGTATGGCTGAGGAAACCCCTTAGCAGTAGTGTCCATCCCGATGATATTCCTTAGGCTAGGTCCCTTGTGATAGATGTTTAGGGACGTAAAGTGAGGACAATGGGAAAGGGTAATCAGGGTTATTGTTGATTGGTGACCTTAATAAGTATATTATTAAAGTGGGTTGAAAACCCTATATGCTCACCAGGCTCCCAAGCCTGACCCACTTAGTTTTTATGATTACAGGTAGTGGACCCCGAGCATAGTCGGAGGAGGAGGAGAGATTTTTGATTATAGGCCAGTCGTTGTAAATAGCTGTTGAAAGGCTTATATTGTCTTTTTTATGCTTTTGATATGTATCGGAACATGACATCCCGAGGTTTTGATATGAAATGAAACTATACATTTCTTTAGGAAAGATTTTGATAAGCTTTTATCATGTTTTGTTTTGGGGACCAATTCTGCAACATCTTTTAAAAAGATTTCTCTAATTTTATTTTAAAAAGCATAAGTTAAATCGGTCTTTTCTTGTCGAGAAATTAGGGGATGTCACAGTTGGTATTAGAGCATTAGTTTAAGCGAACTAAGAAATTGTAGGATTTCTAGATTTAAACTTAGAATACTAAGTGATGATTGTGAGATGAGTTTCTATCGTATTTTAGACACGAGCACTAGTTTATTTTAGGAAAGATGCCTAAAATGTCCTGATGTGCTAAATGCTATGTGTTTGCGATGTGTGCCATTATTTGTTCAGATCTATGGTTTGTTGTCAACCGGATCTAGAAACCTTATGTGTGTAGGATTCTAAGCGTATGATTACGAGATTAGAACTAACATGTAAACATTTCGGAGTGATAAGGGAATTGACATGTCTAACAAGGATAAAGACCTAAATTCACCTTATTCGGTATATAGATTGTAATGGCAAGAATTCGGAGTGGAGCTGGAAATGCCAACAGAAACTAACAACCTCAACCCCAAGTGGTGGAACAGGTGCCTAAAGTAGGAATTGCACCCAAACCCATCACCATGGCTGGAGTACGAACTATGATTTAGACCATGTTGGCTGAACAAAGGGAGGAATTGAGGCAACTGTTGCTGAACAACAGGGATGAACCTTCAGTTCCTGTTGAACAATGTGAATTGAATGACGATCGATTTGAAGAAGGAAACAACAATAGATCTTTTAGTCAAAGTGATCCGCTTGTGGTTGGGAGAAATAACCATCAGGATAGAGTGGAGAGAAATAGGTGCAAGTATAAGGACTTTATTACTTGCAAGGCATCGACCTTCACTAGAAAAGAAGATCCCGTTGTAGTAATGGACTGGATCTCAGAAATGGAATTGGCTTTCATGACTTGTGATTGCTAAGGCAAGTTACAAACCACGTTTGCAGTACGTCAGTTCAGGGGTAGTGCTGCTCGATGGTGGAGTACTCTGGGGAAAACCCTAAGCCCTAATGAGCTACTGCAACTAACTTGGGCAGAGTTCTTGGTGCACTTCCAGCGCAAGTACTGCTCGGCCCAAAACGTGCTTGAGTTAGAAAACCAATTTCTAACGTTGAAGAAAAGATGTATGACTGTTGACGAATATACAAATAACTTCACAAACAAAATGGAGTTTTCTTTGCGTATTGTCCCAGATGAGCTGCCATAAATTGTCAGGTACACAAAGGGACTTTCATGGGAGTATGCGATGCCAGTACGCCAGGCACTTACTTTGGAGGAAGCTATTTGGGCTACCAAGTATGTTGAAGATATGATAAAAGGGAGAGACGCCGCAAGGTTGAAGTTGCCGAAAAGAGAAAGTTTGAAGTAACTTCAGGTTCCAATAAAATAAACAAATTCTCGAAGACTGGTTCGAGAAAATTTGGAGGAGGAGCCGAAGCCAAGTGGTGTGACAAGTGTAAGAAGAAACATGCTGGGAAGTGCAGCGTGGAAGTCACTTATTACAAATGTGGAAAGCCTGGGCATTATGCCAATGAATGCACCTTCAATAAGAACGTATGTTTTCGGTGTAATGAAGAAGGGCATATTTTGAGGGATTGTCTGAAGAAGAAGAACACAGCAAAAGCCAATCTTCCACCAAAGCCAAAGGCGAGAGCCTTTCAGATGACACTTGAAGTTGCGAAAGAAGAAGCTGATGTCGCTTCAGGTACCTTTCTCGTAAACGAATTGCCTGCCCAATTTTTTTTTGATTCTGGAGCAAATTACTCCTTTATTTCGCATGAATTTGGTAGAAAACTAGATTTGCCTATAGATAGACTAGTTAATGCTATAATAGTCGAGATTGCTAGTGGTAGGTTTGTACTTATTAGTCATCGTATGAAAAACCTCCTCATTGTTTTGGATGCGAATAAGTTCTACGAGGAATTATTGCCTATCGAGTTAAATGGTTTTGACATAGTTCTAGGAATGGATTATATTAGCGCCAATGATGCTGAAATATTGTGTAGAAAGAAGATAGTAAAAGTAAACCCGCCAGGGAAAGAGTCGTTTATGGTGTATGGAGACAAACGCAGAGTAAATTCTGGAATCATTTCCCAAATGAAAGCTAGAAAGTGTTTGGGCAAGGGATGTACATCATATCTAGCATTCGTGATCAATGCTAAGATGTAAAAGAAGGAGGTGCAGAATATTCCGGTGGTGTGTGATTATCCAGAAGTCTTTCCCGAAGATCTTCCCGGATTGCCCCCTGATCGACAAGTAGAATTCCATATCGACTTGTTACTAGGAATGACGCCGATAGCAAAAGCACGATATCGATTAGCACCAATAGAGATGAAAGAACTTATGGGACAAATTCAAGAGTTATTGGACAAATGTTTCATTCGATGTAGTTCATCGCCCTGGGGAGCCCCTGTGTTATTTGTAAAGAATAGAGATGGGAGCATGAGAATGTGCATCGATTACAGAGAGCTAAATAAAGCAAAAATAAAGAACAAGTACCTGTTGCCGAGGATCGATGACATGTTCGACCAGTTGCAAGGTTCGAGCTATTTCTCAAAGATCGACCTTAGGTCAGGGTACCATCAACTAAAGTTGAGAGAGCAGGATATCGAAAAGACTGCGTTCAGAACAAGATATGGACATTATGAATTTCTGATCATGTCGTTCGGATTAACCAATGCGCCGACAGCTTTCATGGATTTGATGAACGGGGTTTGTAAAGAATACCTTGATAAATTTGTGATAGTATTCATAGACGATATCTTGATCTATTCGAAGAGCAAGTAGGAGCATGAAAAGCATCTGCATGAAGTGCTAGAAGTTCTGAAAAAGGAGAAGCTGTATGCAAACCTCTCCAAATGTGAATTTTGGATTCAAGAAGTCCAATTTTTAGGTCCTGTGGTTAACCAAGAAGGAATCTTGGTTGCACCAGAAAAGATTGAAGCTGTAATGAAGTGGGAACAACCAAAAAGTCCTACGGAGATTCGAAGCTTTTTAGGATTAGTTGAATATTACCGAAGGTTTATCCAAGGTTTTTCTTCGATTGCTACTCTATTAACAGCTTTGACCCACAAAGGAGCTACTTATGCTTGGAATGATAAGCATAAGGAAGCCTTTGAGAAGTTGAAGAAGAGATTGTGTGAAGCACCAATTCTTTCATTACCTGAAGGAGTTAATGACTTCGCAGTTTATAGCGATGCATCTGGAGTTGGGTTAGGTTGTGTTCTGACCTAAAGGGATAAAGTGATCGTGTATGCATCGAGGCAATTGAAGGAGCATGAAACGAACTACCCCACTCACGATTTGGAGTTGGCAGCGATAGTATTCGCCCTAAAGATATGGAGGCATTATCTTTATGGCACAAAGTGTAAAGTTTTCACTGATCATAAGAGTCTTTAATATCTCTTTAATTAGAAGTAATTAAACATGAGGCAATGACACTGGATAGTGTTACTCAAGGACTATGACTGTGAGATACTTTACCACCCTGGTAAAGCAAATGTTGTTGCTGATGCTCTCAGTCGGAAGGTAGACCTTGAAAAGAAAAGGGCAAGAGCGTTGAGAATTGAATTTGTCTCGATAATTGTGGAAAGCATAAAGAAAGCTCAAGAGGAAGCTTTATAGAAAAATAACCGAAAGAAAGAACGTTTGGGCAAAACGTTAGTATTCAGTACAAACAACCAAGGGTTGAAGGTATTCCAAGATAGGATTTGGGTACCTAAAACGGGAGGAGTAAGAGATCTTCTGATGGAAGAAGCTCACAAGACCATGTACTCGAGTCATCCCGACGGTACGAAAATTTATAGGGATCTAAAACCCTATTACTAGTAGCCGACAATGAAGCTCGATGTTGCTAGGTATGTGGCCGAGTGTGTAACTTGTGCTAGGGTTAAGGCATAACATCAGAAACTGTATGGGAGTTTAGAACCTTTGCATGTACCCATGGGTAAATTGGAAGATATTACCATGGATTTTGTGATTAAACTGCCCAGAACAAGGAATGGTCACGACATGATTTGGGTGGTCGTTGATCGCTTCACTAAGAGTGCGCATTTCATAACAGCCAAAGAGAAATGGTCTATGGATAAATTTGCGATTTCTTATGTGAAGGAAATTGTGAGGCTTCATGGTGTTCCGTTAACGATTGTACCCGATCGTGATAGTCGTTTTACCTCAAGGTTTTGGAGGAGTAAGAGGAATTGGGTACCAAGTTGTGTTTGAGTACATCTTACCATCCGCAAACCAATGGTCAGAGCGAACGAACAATTCAAACATTGGAGGGTATGCTGAGAGCATGTACCTTAGAATTCCAAGGTAACTGGGATGAACACTTACCTTGTAACAACCGAAAAATACAACCAATTTTAAATTTTTTCAAAAACAGCTCGATTCCATTAAATCTATACAAAAAGGTTTTCAATACAAAGCATTTAACGTATTCCCAGAATCACATTACTACAAAATCATGAGGAGCGGTACGATCACGCCTTCGCCTTGCCACGGTCTCCTGAAGAACCTGAAAAAAACATAAAACCACAGCTGTAAGCCCGAAAGCTTAGTGAGATATCCCCAAATACCAACCACATATACGCCCTTCCAGGCCACGACCTTCCGGTCCAAACATATTGCCTTCCGGCCCATAACATATTGCCTTCCGGCCCATAACATAAAAGCATGCATAACATAATTGAACATAGAACGACCATGCATATCGAGTCAAACCCCAATCCAAACAACCCTGCGTACATAACATTCAATCATATAAGAGTTCACAGTCAACAAACCGATCAAACAGATCATATAACATATCATCACCCTAACCAGGATACCGACCTAACCGATTACGAACATAACATCACCCTACGTCTCAGCCAAAATACCACTTACGCACATACGCCTTTCCAGGCCATGACCTTCCGGTCCACATAATATAGAATGCCTTCCGGCCCATATCATAATGCCTTCCGGCCCATATCAAGCAATACCATAACAGACAACTATCCGGATTTCCATCCGATAAAGGGTCGGCCTTGGTGTCGTAGACCCTGTCGATATAGTGAGGATAACTCACCTCGAAACTGCCGGCTGAAAGGATAAGATCCCGCTGTTCCAAGCTCCGACACGAACTCCTCCACTGAACACCAACACACTCAACTCAATAAATACCCTTAATTACCAAAATACCCCTGAAAGACAACTGTTCAACCTTTGGACAAGGTCAAAGTCAACCCCTGACTGACTCTACTCGCCGAGTCAACCCAATGACTCGCCGAGTCCCCATACTCAGAACTTCCCTTAATCCGCGACCTAACTCGCCGAGTCACCCCGAGACTCGTCGAGTCCAACAACTCTGAGTCCACTCGCCCACAACTCACCGAGTCACCCCTTGACTCGCCGATTCTCGAGTCAACCAGAAAATATTAGGACTCTTCGACAAGACTCACCGAGTCCAAGAACAGACTCGCCGAGTCTAAGGCTATCTTCAACCTACTCGCCGAGTTGTTCATACAACTCGCCGAGTTCCAGGCCATCTTCATCCAACTCGCCGAGTTGTTCTTCCAAATCGTCGAGTTCCAGCTCATCTTCAAGCAACTCGTCGAGTCCACCCATGTGACTCGCCGAGTACCATCGGTCTGAATCCATACAGAAGCATTCCAGGCTATGCAATTGACCCAAAACATAGATCTAGTCTCCTACAACCCATCCATCACGTAAAGTGGCAAACTTTACGTGAATCCAAAGAGATCTATGCATTTTGCACATTAGGGCTAAGGTTTGGGACATGATAGCTTCACCCAACACTCAACACAGGGACTTTAATGCACTCCAACCCTTCTCCATTCCAGATCTGAGGTTGCAACCTTAGATCTAACCTCTAAACCCCAATACATCCAAAGATATGATCTCTAACACCCCCAAAATGATGTATCTAAGAAATAGCAGCTAAAAAACGAGATATTACCTCAAAAGAACGCCCCAACTGGAATGAAACTCGAATCCAAGCAAAGCCCCTTGCTCCAAGCCTCTTACCATTCAAGATTTCCTCAACAATTGCTTCTCCAAGCTCCCAAATGCAACTTGATCCACTCACACACGAAGGTTAGGGTTTCTGGACTTGAGGATGAGTAAAGAGGCTGGGGGAATGGATGTTATGTTCTTTATATAGGGCTCAACCCCGAGAATTAGGGTTTTCTCCACTCAGCGCCTAATCGCCGAGTCCATCTTACTGACTCGCCGAGTCGGCTACTTAACACGCGACCAAGTCGCGACTCTACTCGCCGAGTCCACCCATGGACTCGCCGAGTCGCTCTTTCCTAATTTACTCTTTTAGCCCTTTAACTCTACCCTTGACATTTCGGGATGTTACATACCTCTAGTAGAATTGTCCTATAATAATAGTTTCCACTCAAGCATTAAGATGGCACCTTATCATGCTTTGTATGGAGAAAAGTGTCGAACACCATCATGTTGGCTGGAAGCTGGGGAAAAGCAGTTTATGGGACCTGAAATAGTCCACCAGACTGCTAAAAAGTTGAAAGTGATAAGGGAAAGGATGTTAATTGCTCAAGATCGACAAAAGAGTTATGCTGACAAGAAAAGACAACCGATAACCTTTGAAGTTGGAGATTCGGTTTTACTTAAAGTCTCGCCGTCGGAGGGACTTATAAAATTTGGTAAAAGAGGATAGTTGAGTCCAAGGTTTATTGGACCATTTAAAGTTCTTCAGAAGATCGGGAATCAAGCTTACAAGCTAGAATTATCGGAAGAACTAGAGGGTATTCATAACACCTTTCATGTTTTATTTGAGAAAGTTCACAGGAGATGTGCCCGACATAATTCCGATTTCTGAGTTAAGGTTTGATGAAAACAAGAGGTTGATCGAAGAACCTAAGGCAATCGTTGATCGTAAGACTATGAAGCTGAGATACAAGATGGTCAATTTAGCGCTTGTGCGTTGGAAACATACGAATGCGCCAAATCTCACTTGCGAAACAGAGAGTGACATGATGAGTCGCTACCCGCATTTGCTTGCTGATATGTGATTCCGGGGACGGAATCATCCTAAGGGGGAGAGAATTGTAACACTAGTGATTCTAGCCTAGGCATTTTTATTGAGGTGATAGTCTAGGTTAACCTTTGTAACTCATTTTGAGGAAATGAAAAGGAATTATGTGAATATTATGTGAATTATGTGTTTTATGATTAATTATTAGGGTTTATTTAATTAAGAATAAAAATGAGCATCAAAAATAGATATTAGATAAAGCCGATATCTTTACACAAAGTTGTAGTGGTCGAAACAAGGATTTCGGGTATATAAAGAATACCAAAATCCGAGTTATAATGAAGAAGTTATGACCTATCGAAGTTTCGCGACAAAACCAGCACGGTGTTGAATGTCGTGAAAAGTGAGTTTTTGATAAACTACTTTTTAGCCTTAGTGATCTAAACGAAAGTCGTAGTATTCGTTAAACTGAGAAGTTCGATAAAAAGAACGCCCAAATCTGACTTCGTAGGAGGAAGTTATGATTTTTCGAAGTTTCAACTTAGAAGTAGACAACTAAAAACTTGAATTTTAAATCAAGTGATTTTTAGCCAACACAACCTAAATGAGAATTGAAGGTCTCATCATTAGTAGTACAACGGTAAAAAGTCTGACGAAAACGGACGTCGAATGAAGAAGTTATGAATTTTTAACGGATTTCATGTCCCAATCTGTTAAAAATAATAATAAAAAAAATTAAAATCAAAATTAGCCGATGAAGTCTAAACGAAAGTTGTAGAGCGTAATTTTGCCTACGCGTGCATATAAAGAACGTAAAAAACGTGGCTCGTATGCGAATGTTATGGATTTTAGAAGTTTTTGCACAAAAATCGAAAAATCTCGCATACGTGGACTTCGGCCACATCACCCTCCCTCAAAACACGCCATGTGTCTGAAGTCTGTTGCGTCATCCGAAGGGGTCCACTAGGAGTTCGACGCATGTCGCCTTCCCTCGCATGAACAGTAGCTGCATGGCGCAATCAGATTCGACCGAAGGGAGGCCCAATCCGAAGCTCGCAGCTGGACCGAAAATTGCACCACCTAGCCTCCGAGCCTCGCAGATGGACCAGTAGACCTCGGTCCAATCAGTAACTGCCACCAAGGCCTTCGCACGTGCAGCCACCTGCGCACCCTCACCCAGCTGCTGCCGCGTGGCCTTCGCTCCTGATACCACTTGCCTCACATGCTGACTCTTCTCCTCCTTAAGTTGACTTCGGAACCCCTATAAATACAAGGGGTATGCGAGCCTTCTCGGTTACTTTTGGAGTTTTGCCATATTTAGCCCCTTTCTTCATATTTTCTTCATCTTAGCATCCCCCAAAGCCCCGATATCGATTATAAGCCCCAGAATACTCCACGAAGTGCTCGAGAAGCCCGGAAAATTTTATTTTTTCAGTTTCGAAGCCCAACCTTTGCAGAGAACGGTTTCTCAATAAAACTCCCGGTTTTATTAGAAACGATCGTTTTAAGCAACGAATTGCTGCCCGATTATCATCAAATCATGTGAGTGTGTAGTCACTTTCATCTTACACCTACATATGGAATATTTTCTATAAAATAAATGCTATGTGTAATTATATTAAGTATTTATTTGAGGTGATTGTTGAATAGATGTTTTATACAAGTTTTAAATTGTATATGCTTTTTATCTACAAAATATGTTGGGTAGAACATGGGTAGATGAAATAGTTGAAGTGTGTTAAAATGGTGAGAGACTTCGATGTTGTTGTTGTTGTTGTTGTTGTCATCTAGCGGAGTATAGATGACGACCACAGACCCTTCTAGACAGTCCAGTGGAACACTAGCAGGTTCGCAACTTGTAAGTGTTGATGAACTAAATGCTCATTGGTGCACTCCATCCCCTCATGGTTACCTTTAGGAAATGTATGGCTGAGGAAACCCCTTAGCAGTAGTGTCCATCCCGATGATATTCTTTAGGCTAGGTCCCTTGTGATAGGTGTTTAGGGACGTAAAGTGAGGATAATGGGAATGGGTAATAAGGGTTATTGTTGATTGGTGAACTTAATAAGTATATTATTAATGTGGGTTGAAAACCCTATATGCTCACCAAGCTCCCAAGCCTGACCCACTCAGGTTTTATGATTATAGGTAGTGGACCCCGAGCATGGTCGGAGGATGAGGAGAGATTTTTGATTATACGCCAGTAATTACAAATAACTGTTGAAAGGCTTATAATGTCTTGTTTATGCTTTTGATATGTATCGGAGCACTACATCCCGAGGTTTTGATATGAAATGAAACTATACATTTCTTACGGAAAGATTTTGATAAACTTTTATCATGTTTTGTTTTGAGGACCAATTCTGCAACATCTTTTAAAAAGATTTCTCTGATTTTATTTTAAAAAGCATAAATTAAATCGGTATTTTCTGGCCCGAGAAATTAGGGGTTGTCACACGGTCCTAACTCTGTAAACTCTGATATACACACTACATAAATCACATAGAAATAATGTTGTTCAACACATCACATAAATAGCAGACAAGATACACTATCACATAACTCTAATTAGCACTCAAGGTACAGTATAGTGAGAAAACTCACCTCGGATAACTCGGTAAACCTCGAACTCTAAAATTATGCACTAGCCTCCGCCTAATCACATAATAATTATTCTAATTAATACAACTTCTAAAGGCTAGGATAACCCCTCTCTATAAGTTCTCTAAGAAGGGTAAAAGGCCATTCTACCCCTTCTAATGGCTCATAAGTCCAAACATTGACTAAAACCTAAAAGTCAACGAAGTCAACAGTCAAACTTTAACTAGACTCGTCGAGTGCACTCTGGCGAATCGGCGAGTCCACACTAGCCGTCTGAATCCTTCCAATCCTCACTTGGCACGATGATTCCCCTCTCCACTCATCGGGTTACACAGTAACAAATCGCGGGGCAACCTCTACTCGACTCGTCGAGTCCACTCATGAACTCGGCGAGTTGCTCCCATGACAACACCCATCTGACCTTCTGAGGTCAGATCTACTTCCAAAATCTGTAGATCTGACTTCCCCATAGCCAATAACCACGTAAAGGTCAAATCTTGCTACACATTCAATGCACCGAAGTCTTATTTTGGTGAAATTCCTTCTAACATCGCAACCTAGTCTCCTTTCCTACATAAAGCAGGATAGGGAAGGCTCTCTGGACCTCTATGGGTCCAGATCTGAGGTCTAACATAGCAAAGGACCATAAACTCCACTTATCGAACTCTAAAAAGGCTATAGAAAATCCTATATCATGGATCTTAACCCACAACAGAAAGGAAGTTCGATTTGATACCTCAAAAGTGTAGATCTGAACTTGAAAACCCTGGATCCACAGCTGCTTTGACCTCCTCTTGCTGGAAACAACTTCTCCTTTGCTAAATCACACCAAATTTGATCAATAAAGCCTTATCTCTCTCTCAACTCACTCAAGCTCTCAAGGGGCACTCTCTATGGATAGGTAGCTACACAAGAGGGCTATAAGGTCCTTTAAATAAGGAACTGGCCTGGGGATTTAGGGTTTCAGTCATCAGTACAGACTCATCGAGTCCACCCTTACAGACGCATCGAGTCCCCTCATTTATCAGTCAACAATACGCGATCCTACTCGATGAGTCTAGGCGTCAACTCGTCGAGTCCCTCTCTTAACTCCAAAAACAAATGAAAAAATATAATACCTGGAAATCCGAATGTTACAATTCTCCCCCACTTTGAATTATACTTCGCGCTCGAAGTCTTACTCTGCAAACAACTCTGGATGCTGCTCACGCATCTCCGAATCCAGCTCCCAAGTCAACTCGGACCTTCTTCGATGCTGCCACTGAACCTGTACTAGGGGCATGTCCTTCTTCCTCGGAACCTTGATCCTCCGATCCACATTCGTAATACTAGCATCCACCTGAATATCCTCCAAACGTACTACTGCCGACTCATCGGCTATACACTTCATCAACTGAGATACGTGGAAGGTATCATGGATCTGGCTCAACTCCGCAGGTAGCTCCAGAAGATATGCTACCCTGCCTACCCTTGCAGTCACCCTGAACAGACCGATGTATCGGATCCCCAACTTGCCCCTCTTCCTGAATCGGATCACTCCTTTCCAATGAGATACCTTCAAGAGTACAAAGTCTCCCACTTGGAACTCAAGCTCAGACCGTCGCCTATCCGCATAACTCTTCTGGTGACCCTGAGCTGTTAGTAGCCTTTGCCTGACCTGTTGTATCTACTCTATCGTCTGATCAGTGCTACCCATCACTCGCTGCCCAACCTCTCCCCAGCATATAGGAGTCCGACACCTCTTCTCCTACAAATATTCAAAGGGAGGCATGTCGATAATCAAATGGTGGCTATTGTTATACGAAAACTCAGCCAAGAACAAATACGTGTCCCAACTTCCTCCAAAGTCCATCACACACGCTCGCAGCATGTCTTCGAGCGTCTGAATCGTCCGCTCACTTTAACCATCCATCTGTGGGTGGTATGCGGTACTAAAATGCAGCCTCGTACCCAACTCCTCATGGAATTTCTTCCAAAATCTAGAAGTGAAACGTACATCTTGATCTGACATGATCGAGACCGGTGCTCCATGTTGCGATACCACCTCTCTCACATATATCTCTGCCAGCCTCTCAGTAGAAGAGCTTTCACTGATAGCAAGAAAGAAAGCGCTCTTCGTTAGTCGGTCAACAATCACCCAAATTGCATCGACACCCCTCGCAGTCCTCGGCAATTCTGTGATAAAATCCATGGAAATCTGTTCCCACTTCCACTCGGGAACCTCAAGTGGCTACAACGTGCCATGCGGACGTTGATGCTTCCTTCACCCTACGACAGGTCAAACACCTCTATACAAACCACGCGACATCCCACTTCATACTAGGCCACCAATACTCCCTCTTTAGGTCCAAATATATCTTAGTGGCCCCGGGATGGATCGATAACTTCGACCTATGTGCCTCCTCCATCAGAATGGTACATGCCCCACCGTCAAATGGCACCCAAATCCGACCCTGAAAGGTCATAAGCCCACGACTATCAACAACGAACTCAGATATCTATCCGATCACCCACTCTCTTTTGTGGTTCTCATGTCTCATGGCCTCTACCTGGGCCTCCCGAATGGTGTCCAACACCGAAGTCATCACTTTCAATCTTAAACAAACATCTCGTATAGGGGCACTCTCTGCCCTGTGACTCAGGGCATTGGCTACAACATTAGCCTTGCCCGGGTGGTACAGGATCTCACACTCATAATCCTTTATCACATCCAACCATCTCCTACGACGCATATTCAGGTTGGGCTGATCCATCTGATACTTCAAGCTCTTGTGATCCATGTATATGGTACACCGGACCCTATACAAATAGTGATGCTACATTTTGAGGGAGAACACCACAGCCCCCAACTCCAGATCATGAGTAGGATATCTCGTCTCATGAGGCTTCAACTGCCTCGATGTGTATGCTATCACATGACCTTTCTGCATCAACACCGCACCCAATCCTGATATCGACGCGTCACAGTATACCACAAAATCCTCCATCCCCTCCGGAAAGGCTAATACTGGGGCTTCGCATAATCTCTGGCGAAGTGTCTCGAATGAGGCATGCTGCTCTGGGCGCCAACTGAATGCTACGCCCTTCCGGGTCAACCTGGTGAGAGGAACAACAATCTTGGAGAAATCTTTGATAAATCTCCAATAATAGCCGGCCAACCCCAGAAAACTTATGATCTCTTAGGGGGGATCTTGGCACCTCCCAACTCATCACCGCCTTAATCTTGGCCGGATCGACCAATATCCCACTCTGGTTAATGAGATGCCCTACGAAGTGGACCTCTCATAGCCAAAAATCGCACTTGGAGAATTTGGCGTAAAGCCTCTCCGATCTCAGAACTCCGAGGATCTCCCTCAAATGCTCCTCATGCTGCTATCTAGATCCAGAAAATACCAATATATCATCGATGAACACGATCACTGAACGACTCAACATCGGCCTGCACACTCTGTTGATGAGATCCATTAACGTCGTCGGTGCATTGGTGAGCACGAAAGGCATCACCACAAACTTGTAATACCCTTAATGAGTTTTGAATGTTGTCTTCTGGATATCCTCATCACGCACTCTCATATGATGATATCCAGATCTCAGATCAATCTTGGAGAACCAAGACGCTCCCTGTAACTAATCAAACAAATCGTCGATCCTCAGTAAGGGGTAACGGTTCTTGACTGTCAACTTGTTCAACTCCCGCTAATCAATACACATCCGGTGCGAACCATCCTTTTTCTTGACAGAAAGGATCGGCGCTCCCAATGGCGAGCTACTCGACTGAATAAATCCCTTCCCCAACAACTCCTGAAGCTACAAGGGTAACTCCTTCATCTTTGGAGGCGCAAGGCGATAGGGCGCCTTAGCGATAGGTGTTGCCCCCGGAACCAAATCGATACAGAACTCTACCTTCCTCTCGGGAGGCACACCCGACAACTCCTCGGGGAAAACGTCTGGGAATGCCCGCACTATCAGGACCTCATCGACCGACCTCGGCCACTCTGCATCTACTCTCGTATCCACCACATACGCCGTAAATCCACTACAACCCTTATGTAGGCTCTGCCTCACTCTAGCAGCCGAACAAAATGCTGAACCAGGATGGGTACCCTCTCCATACACCGTAAGAACTCCCCCGCTAGGGTCTTGTATGGTCGCCAGCTGCCGCTCACAGTCGATAACCGCTCTAAATTTTCTCAGCCAGTCCATGCCCACGATGACACAGACATCCCCCATCTCAATCGGAAACTCAACTCCGAAGATCTCAAGTACACATCCCCGAATCACATCGATGGCATACACCACTCGCTCGTCAGCTATGGAAACTCGCAGAGGTCGACTCAACGCCTCTCAATGAATACTGATGTGCTGACTAAAGGCTAATGACACAAAAGATCGGCTCGCACACGAGTTAAATAACACCAAGGAAGGCACATAACACATAAGGATAGTACCTACGCACAACATAATATAATCATGATATCTCAAACATCATAGTAAATACATGAAAGAATACATACCAGCCACAACATCAGGCGCTGCACGGGCCTCCTCCGTGGTCAACTGGAAGGCTCTCCCTCGTGCCTTTGGTGCCTCGGCCTTCACCAGCTGACTCTCGGTAGCTCGAACAGCAGCAGGGACAGATCCTTGTGATGCTCCCTGTGCTGATCCCCGCAGCTGCGGACACTCGGCCTTCCGGTGTCCGGTTTGGTTGCAGTGAAAATAAACTGCAAATCCCTTGGGGCAATCCTCAGCCATGTGCCCCTCCTTGCCACATGTAGCAAGACCCTGCTCTACACACTCCCTCATGACCATTGCCGCACTTGCTAGAAGTACGGCCCTTCTGGTTCTTTGGTCTCGAATCGGCGGGCTTGACCCACTTGGATGCCGGCTAGGACTGAGTCGGTCGCTGATCCCTCCCATGAGACTCCGCCTCCTCCATAGTCTGAGTCTCCAACTCTATCTCCCTCTTCCGAGCATTTTCCTGGAGCTCGGCAAATGTACGATATGACGAGTTCGTCACGAACTCTTGTATGTCTCTCCTCAAAATATTCAAGTACCAACTGATACGTGCCTGCTCGGAAGACACGTGCTCAGGGCAGAACATCGCCCTCTCATTGAACATCCTGGTGATCATAGTAACAGACTCAGTACCCTGCTTAAGGGTCAGAAACTCCTGGGCCAACCGTTCCCTCTCTACTGGGGGAACGTACTCATCACGAAACATAGCGGTGAACCACTCCTAGGTCACCACGGCCAGCTCAGCAGACGAAAAGTGCGTCGTCACAAACTTCCACCAGTCCTTCGCTCTCGAGTAAAGGTGGTTCAACACGAACCGGACCCTCAAATGCTCTGGACACGAACACATATAGAAGCATCGTTCAATATCAAAAACCTATCTCATCGCAGAAATTGGGTCTTGCATCCCATCAAACTCTGGTGGCTTTGTGTTGCTGAACTCCCGGAACAGCAACGAATCACCACCCTGAGGTCTAGCAGCAACAACAGTTTCGGTAGCTGCAGTGGCTGCAGCCTCAGTAATCGTTGCGTATCTCTCATCAAAAGCCTCAATCAGCATGGTCTTAATAGACCCGAACATCTTTGGAATCTCAGCGCGGATAGCCGTAGCCACCTATTCATGGATCATCTGGCGGATCTGAATCCCTGTAGCTACAAACTTGTAACAACGTAAATTTCAAAACAAGTCTCCAATACAAACTTGTAACAACGTAAATTTCAAAACAATTTTTCACTTTTAAAATTTATAATTTTAATTCATAAACATTCTCATATCTCATTGTATCACATATCAAATCCATAAAAACACATCCCAAGTCCAAAATGTATAAAAATTCAAATAGTGTGTACTGATCATGCCAGTGTAACGACCGAAAATTTCAACAATTTTTTTTTTAACTTTAAAAAAAAACCATTTTAAGAATCTTATTACAAAAAGGTTTTCAATACATTTGTTATTAGAGTATTCCTAGATCCACATCATAAAACACAAACACGAGGAGCGGTACGATCACGCCTTTGCCTTGCCACAGTCTCCTGAAGAATCTGAAAAACATTAAACCACAACTGTAACCCGAAAGCTTAGTGGGATACCCACAAAATACCAACCACATATACCACACACATAACATACTATATCATATCCAATCATAGAATAGCCATGCATATATCGGGTCTACTGGGTGACTGGTCCGCCGTGACGGGCCTTCAGTCCACCTGGTCCACCCTCCGAATCTAGTCATGTCCCTCGAGTCTTCAGTATGGTTGGTCCGCCCGCACCGAGCCTTCAACCCACCTGGTCCACTCTCCGAGTCTACAGTATGACTGGTCCGCCCGCATTGGGCCTTTAGTCGGTCTGGTCCACTCGCCGAGCCTCGGCACGTCTGGTCCGCCCTCATGGGGCCTACAGCCTATCCGGACCGCTCGCTGGGCCTTCGGAACAACCAGTCCGCCCTGGGTATGTTGTCCTATAGCACAAAGCAGGTCCCGCCTCAACCCAACCCTAGTCAAACAACCAAGTGCACATAAACATACAATCATATAACCATTCATATTCAATCAAACCGATCTAGCAGATCACGTAACACAACATACTCTAAGCAGGATACTGACCTAACCGGTCACTAGCATAACATCACCCTATATACCAGGATACCGACCTTAACCAGGTCTCTAACGAATACCATCCTAACTACCAGGATGCAAACATTGTAAAACAGCAACATAACAACAATACCCGGATAACAATCCGATAAAGAACCGGCCTTGGTGCCTTAGACCATGTTGATATAGTGAGGATAACTCACCTCGCAACTGCTAACTGGAATGATAAGAACGAGATGCTCCGACCACTAACACGATATCCACCAGTGGCTAGCACCAACACTGAACTCAAAACAAAAGCCAACAATTACCAAAATGCCCTTAGAAGTCAACTGGTCAACTCTTGGTCAAAGTCAACCTTCTGGCTGACCCTACTCGCCGAGTCAGCTCGCTGACTCGCCGAGTCCCCCAACACTGAAAAGGACCCCCTTCCAACTCACTGAGTCATCCCTTGACTCACCGATTCTTAGCTTAACCAGGAAAGGCTAAGACCTCAAGAACAGACTCGCTGAGTCCAAGAACAGACTCACCGAGTCCAAGGCTATCTTCAACCAACTCGTCGAGTTCCTACCCGCCTTCAAGCAACTCACCGAGTACACCCTTGTGACTCGTCGAGTACCACTTGTTCTTAACCCATATAGAAGCCTTTCAGGCCATGCAATTGATCCAAAACGTAGATCTACCCTTCTACAACCCTTCCATCACGTAAAGTGGCAAACTTTACGTGAATCCAAAGAGATCTAGGCATTTTACACTCTAGGGCTAGGGTTTAGGACAAGATGGCTTCACCAATCATTTAATAACAGGGACTTTAATGCACCCTAGACCTTCTCCATTCCAGATCTGAGGTGGCAACCTCAGATCTACCCTTCAAACTCTAAATACCACAAGCCAAACTTTCCATACAACCTAAAAATGATGAATCTAGATGAATAGCAGCCCACAAAATGAGATAATACCTCAAAAGGGAGCCCCAACAACAAGGAAATCTGAATCTAAACAAAGCCCTTTGCTCCAAGCCTCCCAACTTTCCAAGATCTTCCTCCAAATCACTTCTCCAAGGCTTAAAAGCACTCAAATTCTTCACAATCACGCTTCTAGGGATTTCTGGACTTCAAGGGAAGGTAAGGAGGCTGGGGAGAGGGTATAATGTCCTTTATATAGGGCTCATTCCCTGAAATTAGGGTTTTCTCCGCACAGCGCCTACTCGCCGAGTCCAGCTTTGGACTCGCCGAGTTGGCCACTTAACACGCGACCTGAGTCGCGACCCTACTCGCTGAGTCCACCCATGGACTCGCCGAGTTGCCCTTCAAATTTACACTTTGAACCCCGAACTTGCACTCCTGGACTCGGGATGTTATAATTCTCCCCCACTTAAATTAGGCTTCGTCCTCGAAGCCTACGGCTACACAACTTCAGAACTACTCTTGCAATGCACCTGCTGGCATTAACCAGACCAGATTCTTCAAAACACAGCCATCGAAACCCAAAACCTAACTTTCCCTCTTGCGGTGTCCTGACCACCACTTCAAGCCGGCCACCGGCCTCATGCTTTGATAACCACACCTAACCACCGAGTACCACTCCCTGATACTTCGCTCGCTCTAATTCACAACAATCATTTGACTCATGTGAGCTAGGATTATTCTCTGAACCACTAGAATCCCGGTCTAAATTCACTTTAGCCACTCCATGCTGACAGGATGACGCATCCCTCAATCTCATAGCAACTCTCATGAGTTCCCCTCCGCAATCTCATACCCATGCTGAACTGGCTCTAGCATCCTCGGGTTGGGAAAACCCGATACACTAACAATTCCTCCAAACATCCCCCAGGATGAATTACCACTACATACACAATTTCTTAACCGAAATCGAGCTGGGAATCCAAGAGTCCATCTCTGCATCCCTTACGAGCCTCTTGACTTTACACCCTCGGAATTTCCTTCCGTGACCTCGGCAGACATCCAAACCGGATGTGATTCCATATCACCGCCGCACACACTGCACAATAACCAAAATTGAAACACTTCAGTTATAACTTCGCACTACTGGTTTCACTTTCGTGACTTACACTCCCTCTCGGAGATACATTCCTTTCCTTTTTCCTTACCAAGGAGATCCACTTAGCTTCCTTGACACTACCACAAGTGCCATAGTGCTCACCCAATACTACACCATTTCCTTATGGCATAACCGCTATCCCATGAACCATACATACTCTGAATCCACTCGCGAAGACTCTCAAGTCCAAGCTCAACTTCCCATCATGATCAATATATGGGGCCAGACCTTCTAAGGCTAACATATCGCGACATACTCAATCCATTTCCTCTCACCGATCTAACGACACATGCAGAGTCTTCAGCATGACTGGACCGCCTTACCAGGCCTTCAGCCAAATTGGACCACTCTCATAACCTTCAGCAGACCTGGACCGCCCTCCAGGGCCTTCAGTCTGGCTGGACCATCCTTCGAGCCTTCGGCCTGACTGGTACACCTACTGGCCTTCAGTCTATCCGGACCGCTCAACTAGCAATCAACATTCCGAGTTACTCCTTCAGGAAACTCCTCCCATGCATATTGTTCTAGCCCTCTAGGGGTTCCAAACTCTACCTGCATCCCATATACTCAGTCCTGGCCCGATCCTAGGCCTTCCACAAATAATCGCTAATGGTCTGTATCCCGCCCCGCACACCTGCCATTTACTCATACCAGCCTACGCCTTTGGCTGACCGAGACACTACTGAATCCCATGCAGCTAAACGACCTTTCATAATCATCGATTTTTCCCAGAGAATTCTCCAATTCTCCCCCACTTAGAGTACTAACTATCAACCACCAGTCGCCATTGCCGACCTTCCTCAATAAACCTTCCCGACACAAACACTTACACATGAACCGATTCCCACTAACACGAGCAACCTTCACAAATCGCACATCAACACTGATCATCCCGGACTTGAAAGAAACTCGATCTTTAGCTAACCACTCCTCAGACTGCAGATGCTACCCGATATCCAGACCAACACCCGATTCCCACGAACAACCCTCATGAATGATAACCAACAAAATTTCTAACACTAAGCCCATAACCATGCCATAACCCTCAAAATCAAAGAATACAATACCGAAAACCATGCAACGAGACTAGCAGATAAACAATACTACACAATAATCATATAAATAATAAGACATCAAGAAGAACATACCCGCAGCTGCATCCGGTACTGCTCTGACCTCCTCCGCTGTAAGCTGAAAAGCACGACCCTGAGCCCTAGGGGGCTCTACTCCACCCTGACCTCCACCCGTGATCCTTAATGTGGCCAGTGCTGGAGCCTGCACCGGTCCCGCAGCAAGCTGTGAACAGTTGACTCTCAAGTGCCCAACCTGATGACAATGATAACAGATCCTCAAATCCCGACCCGGGACTGCCTGCCGACAATCCCTCGCGTAGTGCCCCTCCTTTCCCCACTTGCGGCATGCACCACCGGATCGATAAACTCCGGTGTGACCCCTCCCACACTTCCCACAAGTGTGGCTGCTCTGATCTCCTAATCTAGAATCAACGGTCTTAGACCGTTTTCGGTGCCGGTTGAGACTGCACCAGAGCCTGCCTCTGCTCTCACAACTGCAACTCAATCTCCAACTCACGCCGCCTGGCGGCCTCCTGCAACTCTAACAAGGCCTCGCACCTCTGCGTAGACACGAACTGTCTGATGTCCCTCTTGAGCATACTCAGATATCAGGACATCTGAGCCTGCTCTGAAGCAAATTCGGGGCAAAACATCGCCCTCTCAGTGAACATCCTGGTGATCTCCATCACCGACTCCGAATCCTGCTTCAGCTCAAGGAACTCCTGAGCCAATCTCTCCCTCTCAACCCGTGGAACATAACGAGTGTTAAACATCTTTCGGAACTGATCCCATGAAACCGCAGCCCTCTGATCATCCGAATATGACCCCGTGGTCAATCTCCACCAATCCTTCACCCCAAGCCTCAACAGGTTCAGAGCACACCTCACCCTCTGATCAGCAGGGCATGAACACGTGAAGTAACACCCTTCCACATCTGACAACCATCTCATAGTAGCAATTGGGTCCTGAACTCCATCAAAGGTAGGGGGCTTCGTATTATCGAAGTCCCGATACTGGAAACCTCTACCAGCTCCTCCCCCTGCCGCTGCTACAGCCGCTGTAGCTGCCGCGGCAGCCGTCTCTATGAGAGCCGCATAACACTCATCAAAATACTCCACCATGGCGGTCTTGATCGACCCAAACAGTTCCGGCAGCTCGTCCCGGAACAACGCAGCAACCTCATCGTGCAGGGTCTCACGAATCCTGGCATCCAACTCGCCTGTGCTCATCTGACCAATAACCTCGGGCGGTACTGACCCGCCCTGACCTCCCTCTCCTGCTCCCGATCCCGACCCCGATCCGCTCCCAGCATGCCTCGTGACCACCATACTGAAAAACATCACAAAATCTCAGATACTTCCCACTAACCCAGGAACCAACTCCCAACCCAACCCTAGAGGTCATGGTTTCCCTGATACGCGTATGGGTCTTATGCTTTTAGTAGTACGGGCCCATACTACCTTCTACACCTACCCATATTTGTATGAAGTACTACCACAACACCCTAGTGACAAATATACATAGCAAGCGCTCAATCCTCACTCCTAGAGGAACACTAAAAATCTCATATAGAAGGAAACCCTAGGCTAGCAGGCATCAAAAAACAGGCAACATTATCATGAAATCCTGAAGATCCCTTGCCTAGTACTAGCATGTTGTTCTATCAAAGCTCGAAAACAATTATCATGCATGGTATTTTGGGGTTACTTACTGCCTCCGACTGATCGTACCTCCGCGTCCTCCTTTTACTTAATTTGAAAACCATTTTAAATTCTCTTTTAAAAACTCTCCTTGATTTGAGACTGGATTCACACGAATGTTCCTCCAATTCACTCAAACCAAGGCTCTGATACCAACTGTAACGATCGAAAATTTCAACAATTTTTTTTTAACTTTTCAAAAACAAACCATTTTAAGAATGTTATTACAAAAAGGTTTTCAATACATTTGTTATCAGAGTATTCCCAGATCCACATCATAAAAGACAAACACGAGGAGCAGTACGATCACGCCTTTGCCTTGCCACAGTCTCCTGAAGAACCTGAAAAACATTAAACCACAACTGTAAGCCCGAAAGCTTAGTGAGATACTCCCAAAATACCAACCACATATACCACACACATAACATACTATATCATATCGAATCACCGAACAGCCATGCATATCGGGTCTACTGGGTGACTGGTCCGCCGTGACGGCCCTTCAGTCCACCTGGTCCACCCTCCGAATCTAGTCATGTCCATCGAGTCATTAGTACGGTTGGTCTGCCCGCACCGGGCCTTCAACCCACCTGGTCCACTCTCTAAGTCTACAGTATGACTGGTCCGCCCGCATCGGGCCTTTAGTCGGCCTGGTCCACTCTCCGAGCCTCGGCACGTCTGGTCCGCCCTCGTGGGGCCTATAGCCTATCCGGACTGCTCGCTGGGCCTTCGGAACAACCAGTCCGCCCTGGGTATGTTGGCCTACAGCACAAAGCAGCTCCCGCCTCAACCCAACCCTAGTCAAACAACCATGTGCACATAAACATACAATCATATAACAATTCATATTCAATCAAACCGATCTAGCAGATCACGTAACACAACATACTCTAAGCAGGATACCGACCTAACCGGTCACTAGCATAGCATCACCCTATATACCAGGATACCGACCTTAACCAGGTCTCTAACGAATACCATCCTAACTACCAGGATGCAAACATTGTAAAACAGCAACATAACAACAATACCCGGATTACAATCCGATAAAGGGCCGGCCTTGGTGCCTTAGACCCTGTTGATATAGTGAGTATAACTCACCTCGCAACTGCTGACTGGAACGATAAGATCGAGATGCTCCGACCACTGACACTATCTCCACCAGTGGCTAGCACAAACACTGAACTCAAAACAAAAGCCAACAATTACCAAAATGCCCTTAGAAGTCAACTGGTCAACTCTTGGTCAAAGTCAACCTTCTGGCTGACCCTACTCGCCGAGTCAGCTCGCTGACTCGCCGAGTCCCCCAACACTGAAAAGGACCCCCTTCCAACTCACTGAGTCATCCCTTGACTCACTGATTCTTAGCTTAACCAGGAAAGGCTAAGACCTCAAGAACAGACTCGCCGAGTCCAAGAATAGACTCACCGAGTCCAAGGCTATCTTCAACCAACTCGCCGAGTTGTTCTTCAAACTCGTCGAGTTCCTACCCGCCTTCAAGCAACTCGCCGAGTACACCCTTGTGACTCGCCGAGTACCAATTGTTCTTAACCCATACAGAAGCCTTTCAGGCCATACAATTGATCCAAAACGTAGATCTACCCTTCTACAACCCTTCCATCACGTAAAGTGGCAAACTTTACGTGAATCCAAAGAGATCTAGGCATTTTACACTCTAGGGCTAGGGTTTGGGACAAGATAGCCTCACCAATAATTCAATTACAGGGACTTTAATGCACCCTAAAACTTCTCCATTCCAGATCTGAGGTGGCAACCTCAGATCTATCCTTCAAACTCTAAATACCACAAGCCAAACTTTCCATACAACCCAAAAATGATGAATCTAGATGAATAGCAGCCCACAAAACGAGATAATACCTTAAAAGGGAGCCCCAACAGCAAGGAAATCTGAATCTAAACAAAGCCCTTTGCTCCAAGCCTCCCAACTTTACAAGATCTTCCTCCAAATCACTTCTGTAAGGCTCAAAAGCACTCAAATCCTCCACAATCACGCTTCTAGGGTTTTCTGGACTTCAAGGAAAGGTAAGGAGGCTGGGGAGAGGGTATAATGTCCTTTTATATAGGGCTCATTCCCCAAAATTAGGGTTTTCTTTGCACAGTGCCTACTTGCCGAGTCCAGCTTTGGACTCGCCGACTTGGCCACTTAACACGCGACCTGAGTCGCGACCCTACTCGCCAAGTCCACCCATGGACTCGCGGAGTTGCCCTTCAAATTTACACTTTGAACCCCGAACTTGCACTCCTGGACTCGGGATGTTACAGCCGGCGCCTTCCTACGATCCTCATTTGTACCTGAAACACATAACACAAAACACTGTAAGCATGAATGCTTAGTGAGTTCCCCAAAATACCACATATAACACATAATAGCCACTCGAGGCTATAACTCTGTGAGCCCTCTGGCTCTAGCTCTGTGGACCCTCTGGTCCTAACTCTATGGACCATCCGGTCCTAACTCTATAAACTCTTATATACACACAACATAAATCACATAGAAATAATGTTGTGAAAAACATCACATAAATAGCATACAAGATACTCTATCACATAACTCTAATTACCACTCAAGGTAAAGCATAGTGAGAAGACTCACCTCGGATAACTCGGTAAACCTCAAACTCTGAAGTTATGCACTAGCCCCTGCCTAATCACATAATAATTACTCTAATTAATACAACTTCTAAAGGCTAGGCTAACCCCTCTCTATAAGTTCTCTAAGAAGGGTAAAAGGCCATTCTACCCCTTGTAATGGCTCATAAGTCCAAACATTGACTAAACCCTAAAAGTCAATAAAGTCAACGGTTAAACTTTGACCAGACTCATCGAGTGCACTCTGGCGACTCGGCGTGTCCATACTAGCCCTTTGAATCCTTCCAATCCTCGCTTGGTACGAAGAGTCCCCTATCCACTCGTCGGGTTACTCAGTAACAAATAGCGGGGCAACCCCGACTCGACTCGTCGAGTCCACTCATGAACTCATCGAGTTGCTCCCATGACATCACCCATCTGACTTTCTTAGGTCAGATCTTCTTCCCTAATCTATAGATTTGACTTCCCCATAGCCAATAACCACATAAAGGTCGAATCTTGCTACACATGCATTGCACCCAAGTCTTATTTTGGTGAAATTCCCTCTAACGTGGCAACCTAGTCTCCTTTCCTCTATAAACCAACATAAAGCAGAATGGGGAAGGCTCTCTGGACCTCTATTGGTCCAGATCTGAGGTCTAACATAGCAAAGGACCATGAACTCCACTTATCAAACTCTAAAAAGGCTATAGAAAACCCTAGATCATGGATCTTAACTCAAAACAGAAAGGAAGTTCGATTTGATACCTCAAAAGTGTATATCTGAACTTGAAAACCCTGGATCCACAACTCCTTTGACCTCCTCTTGCTGGAAACAACTTCTCCTTTGCTAAATCACACCAAATTTGATCAATATAGCCTTATCACTCTCTCGACTCGCTTAAGCTCTCAAGGGGCACTCTCTCTGGACAGGTAGCTGCACAAGAGGGATATAAGGTCCTTTAAATAGGGCACAGGCCCGGGGATTTAGGGTTTTAGTCATCAGCACAGACTCGTCGAGTCCACCCTTACCGACTCATTGATTCCCCTCATTTATCAATCAACAATATGCGATCCTACTCGACGAGTCTAGGCATCAACTCGTCGAGTCCCTCTCTTAACTCCAAAATTAAATGATAGAATATAATACATGGAAATGCGGATGTTACATGTTATCGATTTGTCACCTTACAACAGATAATTCCGTTGTTGTTGAGTTTAACCCCTTTGGTTTACTTTTGAAGGATTACAAGACGCAGATTCCTATCCTACGATGTGAGAGCACCGAAGATCTCTACCCTCTCACACAACCAAATGCACAAGTTACTAGCCTTTCTACTTTTGCTGCCCTATCTCAAGACCTTTGCCACCGTCGTTTGGGACATCCGACTCCTCGTCTTTACGCATTTTGAATAAAAACATCTTTATTTTTGTTCGTTCTTTTTCCAATAAAAACATATTTCAGTCTTGTGTGTTTGGAATAGTAAAAACATATTTCAGTCTTGTGTGTTTGGGAAACAAAAAAAAATTACCTTTTTATGCTTCTACATCTTTTATATGTTTACCTTTTGATATTGGATCTCCCCCATGTTTATTTCGGGAGGTCACCTCTATTATGTCTTGTTTATTGATGCTTTCACAAATTATCTATGGACTTTTCCCCTGTCTAACAAATCACAAGTTTTCTCCATCTTTCTTACTTTTCACAAACATATCACCACACAATTTGAACGCCCAGTAAAAATCTTTCAATGTGATAATGGCACAGAATACAACAACCAATTCTTTCACATTATTTATACATCCAATGGCATGGCTTTCCGATTCTCTTGTCCTCACACATCACCTCAAAATGGAAAAGCCAAAAGAACCATTCACACAATTAGCAACATGGTTTGCATCCTCCTTTCTCATGCCTCTCTATTTGCCGCTTTTTGGCAGCATGCCCTTCAAGTGGCCACATACACTCTCAACATACTTCCACACAAAACTAAACACTACTCCACCCCTACTTTTCTTCTTTTTTGCAACCACCCCACATACGATCACCTTAAAGTCTTCACTTGTTTATGCTTCCTTTAACACCTTCCACCTCCATCAACAAACTTCAAAACTGGTCCTCCTCATATGTGTTTCTCGAATACCCCTTCAATCATAGGGGGTAAAAATGCTATGATCTTTCTTCCTGTAAAATCATTATCTCTTGACATGTCATTTTTTACGAACATCTCTTCCCATTTGCCAAAATTCATTCATCTCCACCAACATACAACTGTCTCCAATCTGACTTAAATCCTACTGTCAAGGATTCAGTTTCTTATCCCACCGCCCAAACTATATCCTCCCCTACTCTTCCTCACTCCTATCCTTACAGCAACCCCCTATATTCTTGCTCCCAACCTACGACCCCACCTCCTTCAACAACTGTTGGTGCACCACCCTTACTCCACACCTACTCAAAACGCCGACCATCTCACACTCAGTCGACTATACTACCCAAACACATGTTGAACCTTCTCCTGTCTCCCTTCCTCCTCTACCCACTTGCACCATGACCACCCACAGCATGTATGGCATCACAAAAAAAAACAACCCAATTCTCTTCACACCTCCACTACCACCGCCATAGCTTCCTTACCCTGTAATCCAATCGACGCCATGTCTGTACCAGAATGGAACCATGCCATGATTGACGATTTTAACACTCTTATCGATAATAATACTTGGGATTTGGTACCTCGGCGTCCAAATACAAATGTTATTCGTTGCATGTGGATTTTTAAGCACAAAACTAAAGCTAATGGGACACTAGAGTGCTACAAGGCGCGTTTAGTTTGTGATGGTGGGTCACAACAAGTTGGTATTGAATGCGATGAAACTTTTATTCTAGTAGTAAAATCGGATTCCATTCGCATGGTGCTTAGCATTGCTTTATATAAACGATGGTTCATAAACCAACTGGATGTATAGAATGCATTTCTTTAAGGGCACCTTTCCGAGACAATTTTCATGAACCAACCTCTTGGGTTTCCGGACTCTACACACCCTAATCAAGTTTAAAGGTTGAAGCACTCAATTTACGGTCTAAAACAAGCACCTTATGCGTGGTACCAGCGCTTCAATGACTATGTTACCACCATTGGTTTTCAATATAGCACATGCGATCACTCCCTCTTCATTTACCGCCACAGCTCGGATACAACATACCTCCTCCTTTATGTGGACAATATCATCATCACCGCCTCTTCTACGTCACTGTACACCCAACTATTTTCATGTCTGTCATCTATGCTAGCCATGAAAGACCTTGGGCCCTTACACTATTTTCTTGGCAATTCTTTCAAGCAAGATGTTACCGGTATGTTCCTCTCTCAGGAAAAATATGCCTTAGATATCATTTACACAGCCAAAATGGAGAACTGGAATATAGTACAAACCCAGTTAATACAGTAGGAAAACTAAAAAGTGACACAGGCAGTCTTATAGATAATCCATCCACCTATCGTAGGCTTTTTGGGGTTCTACGATACCTAACTTTCACCACGCCTGTCATTTCTTATGTTGTCCAGCAAGTGTGCATGCACATGCACGTGATGGGTTTTGGTTATAAGAACATCTTATGTGCTCATACAAACCCTAATGCCTGGATCTAGGTTTCTCTATTGTACATGCAAGTTATCCAAGACTATAAACCCTAATTCTAACATACAAGTAATCATATTAACATAAGAATGGGTTTAAGACATTACCTTGATTGTTTTGTAGCAATAACAATCCAATTCCTCCTTGTATTGACTTTAGAAAGCTTAGAGTCACAAATGTCACTCCTCTAATGGTTCACAAACACCATAAGCAAGAGAATGAAGAGGAGAGAGGATAGAGGCTGCCCAAAAACGTGTGAAACCCTAGAAGGATGCTTAGCCACCTTTTTGGGTCATAAGGGATGTATATATAGTTAGGCTATTACGGTTATCTAACAAGGAAACCCTAATTTGGATGCTTAAGCCCTAAGCAACCCATGGACCCCCTTTCCTTAAGGCCTTGGACGATTTCTCATGGGTTTCCCCATAGAATTCGTCCACCCTTTAATATAAGGCAATCCATGGCCCAAATTGCAATTATCTTATAATTATAATTCCAGTCCCTTAAGTTTAATTAATCTCTTTTAGTCACAAAACTAATTACCAATTAATTCTTGACTAATATTAACTAAACAATATGATTTCTCCTTTAATATATTATTCTCATAATATATTAATAAATTATATTTAATCCCTTCTCTCCATAATTCATCCTATCAAGTTGCTTTGATGAAGGCAACCCAAAAGGACCATGCACCATCGGGTCAAGTACATACCAAAATAGTTATGGACTTAGACACTAATCCAACAGTCTCCCACTTGGATAAGTCTAATAACTATTATGCGTATGACTTCAGATCCTGATCTGCAATCGTAGCTTTCCAAAGCCACTGTCAACTCTAATCCTATCAGGTACGCGTGTCCTTTAGATAAGGGATCATATATTCCTCCATTCTAGATATCGTATGAGACATGATTTCAAATCATTCTTTTTGTACTATTTCTCGATTTCCCGATTTATGACGACCGACTAATTGAACAAATCAAATTAGCCCTAGCTTGGCCGAGCATTTACGTTTGTCATCACTAAATCATCAAGGGGCCCAAAGATATCGCTTTATCAATGTGCAACCGATTTGCAAGATACAACTCACACATCTCGGTTTTAAGAATATAAGATGTTATCGTCTCACCATTCACTCGTGATACAACTCATGGAGTGATCCAAGTGAGCGTGGGTTTAATCCAATGCTCAAATCTTATTCATAAGCACTCATGAACATTGCAGCAAACATTTACTTATGTCTAATACTCTTTTAGACAATCCACACACCAATTCACGATAGTCTTCATTCATATCTACTTCCAACATATGAACGACTGTGGCCCGTTCGAATAATTTGATTGTTCTAAACCAATTAAATTATTCAGGAAGTCAAAACATGCAAAGTGAAACACAAGAATAATACTAATCATATATGGCCTCAAACCTTTGAGCATAAATAAAACACCTTTTATTTATCACCATATTTATTACTCATTATTTGTCGTTTCGGGTAATCGACTTCTTACTTGAATTATTACTACACTTGTCCCATGCTCCTAGCATGCACACAATGTTTACCTATAGTTCTTACTTTGTGAAATAGATCAAATTGAACACATTTCCAATCATTCTCATTTCACAACTCCTAATCCTTTTTCATAAGTGTAAGAATATCAAATTCTTGCTACTTATAGAATATGCTAGATTCTAACATTTTATGTAATGATCCTTTCGTAATATCACTACACCAAAGTCACAAAGACTATTGCCAATGAAATTACAAAGTCTTTTATCGGAGATTGTTACAAAACAACTCCTTAGATATGATGTCTCTCATTCAAAGTACATTCCTTTGAACATCCTTTTGCATAAAAGTTTCTAATCTAGACATAGATTTTCAATATTCAATTCCCAATATGGACAAGCTTCCATATTTTCCATATGACAACTCATTCTTAATAGAATCTTATCTATTCGTAATAATGTCGACATGGTCCATCTAATATGGAAACATTTCCATATTTTCCATATGACAACTCATTCATAATAGAATCTTTTCTATTCATAATAATGTCGATATGGTTCATCCAATACCATGCTTCCAACTACTCACAAGCAACCAATCCTCGTCGAATTTTAGACTGTCCTTTGATAGTTGTTTAATTATTTTAGTCAAAACCGATTCTAGTCCCTTTTCCCTCTAAATGCGCTAGACATTTGGAAAATTTTAGAATGGTCAAATATTAAAGCATTTGCAATCGATCCTATACCCGAAGCGTATGGGACACGATGCATAATGTTTTATTTGCTATGTTCTCAAAATTCGAATTGTGAAGAGGAATGCCGTAATCATAATCGAAATTTTAAGAACACACTATGTACCTTTGACTAAATTTATCAACATTTCTCAACCTAAGCCTTTAGATTTGAAATGAAGCATAATATTCTCTCCCTTAATTATAGCAAAACAACTTTACAACCCTTACGACTTTGCAAGGTATAACTCTTGTTTTCTATAATTAATATTTCCAACTTGCAATACGTGCCTTAATAATCATACAATCATAACATTTATGCTCCCACTATCATGATGATTATTATAAAACATAACACTTATGCTCCCACTAGCTTTGACATGTATTCATAAACATCTTAACTTTCAGAAAAACAATACCTATTGAATATCTTAAGTCCATGTTTCTAATACTTAGTGCTTTGATAATCTTTTATCAAGGCTTCTTGAACTTATACACCTTTGGCTTAGATAGTTCATATGTTTGTCTAAAAAATTAAGACTAATTGCCAAACCTCACAATTCAAATTATGGAAAGGGATACCGTAACCATAATCGAATTCGAGAATGCAATTTTACAATCACTATCTTCTTAAAATCTTTCATAGTGAAAGCATTTCCTCACAATCATTTTCATGAAGGAGGAAATCTTATAACACTTAGATTTAAACGGTGTATGTATTTCTATCCATGTGAATTTGTTAAAACCAAAGTTTACGACAAATTCAAACTTATATGGACCGAACTTTCTTAATCTTGATTTCTTGCCTTATGGTAGCACAGCTGCCCACCATGTCTTCCAAGTAGTTAAGCATCTCACCATTTTCTATCAATGTACTTTCCATTAATCAAGGTCCTTGCCTTTTATGCATTCAAATGAGAACTCATAGGACTCACATGCATAATTAACTCAATTGGAACAGCACATAAACAAAATAATGTCAACACGATAGGTTGTAAACCTCAACTCGTGTGCTAGTGATGATCGATAAGGTTTATTTGATTTGTTCTTGAAACCTTTCAAGACCATTAAGACTCCCACTGACTCCTTGACATATAAGATTCTCTTGTCAACAAACTGATAAGTTAAAAACAAACTTAAAGATCGATTAGATCTTTATAACAGGTATTGCGATGAATAAGAAAACTATAAAGAACACAAGTATGGATCAAAATATGTCGAATGATTAGATCAAACAATCCTCAGCAGAGCTTGACTAACAACTTCCGTTGTAGAGAATTTTAGAGTTACAAGAACGATAACAATAAACTTGCTGAATAATACTCTGATCGTTCTATTCTATCGTTACTTTCTAAGATGCATGCAAGCACCTATATATATACTAAACCCTACTAAACTCACGGATGGACAAGCCCATACCGGAGATACATAATGGACTAGCTAACGAGCCCAATAGACGCAACACTTAGTACAAAACACGAACTAACAATCTCCCCCTTTGCGTCAAATTGGAGCAAGACTACTTCTTCCTCTTGCTTGGGCCTGCAGCGGGAACTTTCTTCGTAGTATCAAACAGATGTGAGATTAGCGCCAGGATAGTCTGTCTGAACCGAATGTACCATTGAATCATGTCATCAAAGTACTTGACATCATCTGCTGTGTTCTGCTTGCATCTGTGGATGATTCCCAAAACGTGCTCTAAACAGGCAGTGGTGTATAGATGTTTGTCAGCCAAGGCGAAAAGACATTTATTTCCTTCGTTCCTGGTAAACATGACCGAGTTCCTCTTCGGGTCAATCTTACCCATCTGCATCAGATTGAGATCACTGGCAGAGCCAACATGAGATATTGTAGGTTTATTCTTAAACACGCTCGCAATCTCCTAATCCATCAATGCAACTTCCATGATGTAGCACACGAGCATCCTTTTGAAGTGGTCGATGATCGGACTGTATTCAGCTTTGTTGGTGAGGAGGATGTTGTGCAAGATAATCCAATCATGGGGATTAAGATTGGGAAGATCTGCAAGGGAAATAGCATGTTCGGTTTTGGCAGATCCCCGAAGTACCTTGAACCGAACGTTGATGAAGTTACCTTCACTGTACGGCTTCAAGACCCGAACGTTGGCAATTTTCTGAGCGCTCCAAGTCTGATATTGGGGTTGAGCAGCCTTCAAATAAAAATCAATTAAGTCCCGATCAACCTGTGGATGAGGATGAGGGAACTCTATAATGTTGGAGAGGGCGTGAAAGATAAATGCCTTTTGGGTCAATAGCATGTCGAACTGAGAGTCGACAGTGTTGGAACGATCTAGAGAGATCACAGGTTCCAGCCACAACATACTTGGTGTGTCAATGGCTTCTTTAATCATCCTCTCGAGAGTCCAAGAAGGAAAAAGAGTCTTCCTACTCTCAAGAAGGTCATGGGCTTCCTTCTGTTTACATTCGGCTTCTTCAGCCTCTCTTCCCACACGAGCACTAATATCAGCCTCTTTATCTCGACCTTGACGCTTCAACAGGTCGGCGATTGTCTCTTTATCTTCATCTTCACTCTCCTCAGCAATCTTTTTGCCTTTGTCTTTCACACCAGAACCGGAGGCTTGGCCTACTGGAGGAGGTTCGGTTGTGTGAGTTGCTGTTGAGGAAGGAGGTGGTTGAGACATTGTTTCCTTCTCTCCCCCTTGTTTCGGAATGGACACGAAATCAAGGAGCCCTTCGATTTTGCTGAGTAGGGCAAGGGCGGGAGCGAGCTTTTCTGCAAGGGTACGCCTCACAAAGTAGTTGAGAATGGGATCATGTGCTTCTAGGATGTTTGAGATTGCAGAGTGGACATCCGAAACACACGATTTTATCACCTCTCTTTCAGATCGAAGAGACTCAATCTCCTGTTAAGAGTGGGAGAGTTGAATGCTCTTGACCCTCAGAGCGGTGGTCTTCCTCGCGAGAGCATCCATTAGAGTGTTCTCAGCAGCTAAGTCTTCTTGAAGCTTTGAGAGACGCTCTTCAATGGTTGTCCGAAAAGCTGAGTTGTCGTTAGAAATTGATTGACGAATGGAAGCGAAGGACTTCAACTCAGTTACGACTGATGTTGCCAACTGGTGAACAATAGGTTCCAGCGTAGTCTTGGCAGCTTCGGCACTCTCCTGTAAAGACTTCAACAGGGAAGAGGCATCAGTAAATAGTTTATCGACTTTTTCGGTTGCAGCCTGACAGGCTTTTGTGGAGGCATTGATGGCAGTGGTGGCAGAAGCAAGAGAAGCTTGCTGATCTTTGGAGACAGCGTCAACAATTCTCTGAACTGCAGCTTCAGATAAGGAGGACTGAGAAGTAGAAGAGGAGGCGATGAGCGAGTCAATTTTATCATGGAGCTCCTTGAGATGCCTCTTTGTGACAGGAGCTTCATCATCATCGTCACTTTGAACCTGAAACAGACTGAAATAGACCGAGTCGAAGGTCATATCCTCCCCGCCAAGAAGTGGTTCTTCTTCCTCTAATGCATGAGCAGGAGAAGATGGTGGTGGTGAAGCTGGTGGTTCGGTAGTATGGGTAGGTTCGGGTTGGGTTGTTTGTTCGGGTGTAGGTGTGGGTTCGGGTGCTAGGGTGGTTTCCGGGTACTGCGGTGGATTTTCGGGAGCAAATGGAGAACAGTTCTCCCTCTCAACATGTGAGCCTGGCTGTGATGAAGAAGATGGATCCTCCCCCTCAACTGAAGCGTCGAGCTGTGGAGGTTCGTTTGGACTTGATCCTCCTTCATTCATTTGCTTGGCAGCATCTTCGATGAGTTGCTTCAGATGATCTACTTTGTTGTCTGTTGTACTGGCTTCCGAGAGAGTAGCCTTCTCTGGTTCGTCTAATAACTCAACAAACTTCTCAAATAGATTTGCGATTGAGGCTGTGACTTGGCCCGTTTGAGTAAAAATTTCTCCAACTGTGTCTTCAGTGGCCTTCAGCTTTTTGACATAGCTATCGTCAAAAGTCACATAATAAGTTTCTTCTATCTTCTTCGAATGCTTGTTTAATACCCGATAGGCTTTTGAAGTGAGAAAATATCCCAAGAAAATTCCTTCATCAGCTTTGACGTCGAAATTGTTACGATGTTCTTTAAAATTGAAGATGAAACACCGTGAGCCGAATACATGGAAGAATTTGACGTTTGGCTTCCTATTGTTGATGATCTTATAAGGAGTGAGAGTAAAGCGCTTGTTGAGATATGACATGTTCTGCGTAAAACACGTTGCAGCAATAGCATCAGCCCAAAAATATAAAGGTAAAAAAGCAAAACTTAGCATGGTTCGGGCCGCCTCACACAAAGATCAGTTTCGTCTTTCGACAATCCCGTTTTGTTGAGGGGTGTAGGGAGCTGAGAAGTTGTGACTGGTTCCTTTTTCGGCCAAGAAATCTTCGAATTCTTTATTCTTGAACTCCAGCCCATTATCGCTTCTGATGTTGTGAACAACTTTCCTCAGCTGCACTTCAACCTGCTTGACAAACATCTTTAGCTTGAGAGTTGCTTCAGATTTGTGCTTCAGAAAGAACACCCATGTAAAACTTGAAAAGTCATCAACAATGACAAGAATATACTTGCTACCGCCGATGCTTTCGATAGATGATGGACTACACAAGTCAATGTGAATTAACTCTAGTGGTTCAACAACTTTAGTATTTACAATTGATGGGTGACTTTGACGACTATGCTTCCCCATTTCACACGCAGCACATAAATGTTCTCGATCGTACTTGAGCAATGGAAGACCTCGAACATGACCTCCGGTGACACGTTTGTTGATATTCTTAAAGTTGAGATGAGAGAGCCTCCGGTGCCACAGCCAGCTTTCGTCAGATTGTGCTTTGGATAAGAGACAGATAGCGGGATTTCCTTTAATGGGTTTGAGATTCAGGGGAAACATTTCGCCTTTGCGCTCTGATCTGAGAATAACTCTTTTTGTTTTCTTCTCTATTATTTCCGAACCCTCATCGTCGAATGAGACCTTGAGACCGGTACCTCCAACAAGCTGAGATACACTTATGAGGTTGTGTTGTAGTCCTTCAACGTATGCAACCCTTCTAATCGTGAAGTCTCCATTTGTTATCATTCCATATCCTTTTATTGTGCCGAATGAGTTGTTCCCGAACTTGACATGTCCACCGTTTGAAAGAGACCGAAATTCCCTCAGCTCTTCCTTCCTTCCTGTCATGTGACGTGAGCAGCCACTGTCAATATACCATTCTTCGTCAAACTGCTCGTCACTGATAACCTGCAAAAAATCAAGCAGATTTAGGAACCCAAAGTTTCTTGGGTCCACATGAGCCTTTCACAGGTACAGGAATAGTAAGAGAGATGTCAACAAGATATGTTCTTTTTATTAACGTTGTTTCATCTTTCTTTTTAATGGTGAAAACCTTAATTTTGTTAGGATTTGCAACATTCGGTTTGAATTCAGGTTTAGGCGTTTGGATCTTGGGATGTTTTTGATCAGTCTTGATTGAGGAAACCTTCGATTTTCCTTTCAAATCTGCTGAAGATTTTGGATTTTGAGTTTGAACAAAATTGGATTTAGAATGAGGTTTAGAGGAATTAGAAGAATTAGAACGAGAGAATTTAGACTGAGATGTTTTCTTGACTTGAGGTTCTAAGTGACCCTTTTGTTTTTTATCATTAGTGGGACCGAACCTAGAACTTTGGTCGCTTTTGCTCTCGGAACCGAACCTCAGCTTTCGGTAGTTGGTGTTCTCTGAACCGAACCTTTCCCTTCGGTTGTTATGTTTTTTAGAACCGAACCTATCCTTTCGGTTGTTATACTTTTCAGAACCGAACCTATCCTTTCGGTTATTATGATCCTTAGAACCGAACCTCTCCTTTCGGTTGTTATTACTTTCTTGCGGTCTAACAACACTTTTCTCTGACTTCGAATTTCTGTCATGATAAGAGAAATGGGCGTTTTGAGATTGCAAAAATTGTTTTCGTTCAGAGAGATTCTTCTTGTATCTCTGATTCCTTTGCTGTTTTTGATTCTTCACTTGCTTCGGCTGTCGATGGATATTGGCTTTTTGCTTTTGCTTTTTGTCAGCCGGTTCACTTTGAACTGATGATGTTTCGCTTGGAGGTGTGACTTCTTTTGCAGAAACCCCTTTTTTCTTCAGGAACATCTTTTGTACCACTAGTACTTGGCATATCGAAGTTATCAGGCTTGTTCAAAGGTTTAGGCACATATCTGCCTTTGGTTTTCCAGGACGTCCTTTCTGACAGACCAATGGTTTCGTCAGCATTGTCGATACGGGCGGACCAGAAGAACTCATCACAACCATCAGCATTATCTTTGTTTACAATGGCTGTGAGTTCGGCTGTCTGATGTTCGGTTACACATGTGACCTTATACACCTGATTTGGAGTCATACTTACCTTTTGGTATACAACAGCCTTTTCTTCAAGGATCGGGGACTTTTGTTGGGACATATGAGCAAACTCCACAGAATTTTCTGAAATAAGAATTTTGTGGTTTTCGGGTTCGCTCTTGACAAACTCAGAACAGTCAACTTCATCCTCTACAAAAATTTCACTCATATCATCATCTCATTAAGCTCAGATGCATTTTCAACAACAATTTTCTTTTCTGAGCTCAAGTTGGCATTTAATGAGTCAAACTTTTGTATGGTTTCAGTCCTTAGTTTTAGTTTATCATTTTCATCCAAAAGATTTTCAGCATGTCCTTATGGTCCTTGGACTTTATGAAAGATTCGATTTTGTCTAGACCGTACATATAAGTCGGATTTACATCCTCAGACGAAACTACACTTTCGCAATTGTATGCTTCAGCATGGATTTCATCTTCCTTAAACTCAAGGAAAGGCAAAATCATGCGATGAATTTTCTGTCCTATTTCACAGTTAAGATGAAGTTGAGTGATGTTAGAATAAAGATGATTAGCAATCAAACAAAACACATTTCATTGTTTCAAAAGTTTTAAATTGTCTCTTTGTAAATAAATGTTTTCGTCTTTGGATTTGATCAACTCTGACTCCTTGAGCTCTATCCACATCCTCTGTTCCTCACTCTTTGAAGACACCCTGCTTATTTCGTCAGTTAGGTTAGAATTGGTGACCCGTGTTTGAGTTAAACTGCTATCTAGATGAGAGATTCTTGAATTTACACTTTTTAATTCTTTTTCATATGAATTTTGTGGGACTTTTAATGAAACAAAAATGGATTGTACCTTCTTGATTAATTCATCAAGCTCATTAAACTGCACGCTGAGAGGTTTTGTTGTGAAGCACAAGTCCTCTCACTCCTTCGTGTCTTCCTTCCCACCGTCTGTGTTGTATCCCCTCATCTGTGGTACATCCGACACCATCAAGCACTTTCCACCGCTTCCTTCGCCTTTCGCAACATAAGCCTTTCCATGAGATGGCTTCCTGACTTCATCATCTTCAGAGTCGGTTGACCAGACCTCCACACCACCGAACTCATCATCCGCTACCGAACCCTGCATAATTAAAGCATTCATTAAAGGGTTAGTGACAGCTTTCTTTCTCTTGATCTCTTCCAGCTTTTTCATCAACACAACTTCTTCATCTATCTCCTCATCCTTTTCTGCCATTTTCTTTAATACACAGTCTTTGGCATAGTGGTTCTTTCCTCCACAATAGTAGCAATTCACACCCGAATCTCCTTCAGCTTTCGGTTCTTTCTTTGGTTCTTCAGCCTTCGGTTCTTCCCTGACCTTTTCAGAACTATAACTTCCCTACCAATTTCGGTTCTTATTGGTAGGAAACCTTTTCTTGATGAACCTCTTTGGGTTTGACACCATCATTGCATAGTCTTCAGAGGTAAGGTCATAGTTTTCTAAGTTAAGGTCTTCATCTTCCATCACACTTTTGCTTTTAGACAAAAGGGCCAATGAACCCAAACTTGAAACCACATTTTTCTCCTGCAAGAAAATCTTTTCTTGGGATTTCAAAATCCCTACCAGCTTTGCCAATGAGTAGGATTTGAATTGCTCATGAGCTTTAACAGTGGACACAACTGCTCTCCACTCAGATCTAAGACGGTTTAAAAACGTAACTTTTTGTTCAATCAACTTCCTTTCAATATCGTGTTTAATCATCTTACTGAGAAGATGATTGAAGCGATCGAACGTCTGAGTAACAGTTTCCTCGGGATTCTGCTTAAATTCACCAAACTCAGACAAAAGTAAGGTTTGAATGGAATGCTCCAGATCTTCGTCTGTGGAATATAACTCTCGCAGCCTATCCCATATTTCTTTCGCAGTGCTACATGAACTCACTAGCCTGAAAGTATCATATTGAAGAGCGAATCTGATTAGTCTCAATGCTTAAATATTGCATTGAAATTTATCCTTTTCGTCTTGAGCAATATTGTTGGGTAGCATAGCTTTATTTTGTATTGCGTCTTTGGGCTCGGTTAATAGTCCAATATTTTGTACTACGGTTTGGGCCTGTCCAACCATTGAGCTGTAGGGTTTAGTATATAATAATATGTTTGCATGCATATTAGGTGAACAATAGAGAACAATAGAATACGATTGATAGAAGGCGATAGCATTACAGATTTCTTTATCGTTCTTGTAAACCCTTTTAATCCTCTATAGTTGATGTTCTTTATCGAGCTCTTCTGAGGGTTGTTTTATAATCATTCGACACGTTTGATTCATTCTTGAGTTGTTTACTGTTTTCGTGTTCTTGCTGTTTACTCTTTATTTTACCTGTTTAAGATCTAATCGATCTTCAAGTTTAGATTCAAACTTATCAATTGGTATCAGAGCAGGAGGCTGTGTAATCGATACACTTCTTTTCTGTGAAAAAGGTTTCAATTAGGGTTTTCCGCAATTACTGATATTTATTAAGCCGTCATCTCATTATTGACGTATCTTGATATTTATTATTTTGCCCTAATCTGATTTATTACAAGTCGGATCTTTGAACAGGTTATTCGATCATTATGGACGACTCGCAATCAAATCCCATTAATATTTCAAACAGCATTGGATCAACCACGAAGATTCCCATCCTGTACACCCATGATTATGAAGTCTGGGCGCATCACTTTGAAGATTATGTTATAGGATCTGAGGATAATGGATACCTCATCTGGGAAGCAATTGTTTCTGGACCGTTTTCTCATTCTGCAACCTCAAGGATTATTAAAACTCAAAAGGAGTATAATGATCTTCTAAAAGATGTTAAAGATATTGCGCAAGATGAAAAAGATAAATTTCAGTGCAATATCAAGGCTTAAGATTGATAAAATTCGCCCTTCAGTCCGACACTTTTAGGCTGGTGAGTTCATGCACGACGGCAAAGGAGATTTGGGACAGGCTGCGTGAATTGTACTCTACAGACGAGGATCTTGAACACTCCATCCAGACCTTACTCTTGTCTGAGTTTGGTGAATTCAGGCAAGGAGCCAAAGAAACTGTGACCCAAACGTTCGATCGCTTCAATCATCTTCTCAGCAAGATGATCAAACATGACATTGAAAGGAAGCTTATTGAGCAGAAGGTTACGTTCTTAAATGGTCTCAGATCAGAGTGGAGAGCAGTAGTGTCCACAGTTAAAGCCCACAAGCAATTTAAATCATATTCATTGGCGAAACTGGTGGGCATTCTCAAATCTCAGGAGAAGATCGTGTTGCAGGAGAAGAATGTGGTCTCAAGCCTAGGTTCGTTGGCCCTGTTGTCAAAAAGTAAAGTTGTGATGGAGGACGAAGACCTCAACTTGGAGGATTATGACCTCACGACTGAGGATTATGCTATGATGGTGTCTAACCCCAAGAGGTTCATCAAGAAGAGATTTCCCTCCAACAAAAACCGAAATTGGCAGGGAAGTTATAGTTCTGAAAAAGCTAAAGATGAACCGAAGGTTGAAGAGTCTAAGAAGAAACCGAAGGTTGAGGGTGATTCTGGAGTAAGCTGCTACTATTGTGGGGGAAAGAACCACTATGCAAAGGATTGTGTCCTCAAGAAGATGGCTGAAAAGGATGAGGAAAAGGATGAAGAAGCCTTGCTGCAGAAAAAGCTTGATGAGATCAGGAAGAAGAAATCTACCGCTAACCCTTCTATGAATTCTCTAATTGTGCAGGGTTCGGTTGCTGATGATGAGTTCGGTGGCGTGGAGGTTTGGTCAACCGACTCTGAAGATGATGAAGTGAGTAAGCCTTCTCATGGAAAGGCTTGTGTGGCAAAAGAGGAAAGCAGTGGAGGAAGGTGCTTGATGGTTTCTGACGTATCTCATATGAGGGGATACAACATTGATGGTGGAGATAATGAACCGAAGGAGCAATAGAACTTATGCTTTACAGCCAAACCGCTCAGGGTGCAGTTCAACGAGCTCGATGAACTGATTAAGAAGGTACAATCGGTTTTTGTTTCATTTAAAGTCCCACAATGCTCATATGAAAAAGAACTAAAAAGTGTTAATTCAAGAATCTCTCATCTAGATAGTAGTTTAACTCAAACTCGAGTCACCAATTCTAACCTAACTGATCAATTAAGCAGGGTGTCTTCGAAGCGTGAGGAACGGCGCATGTAGATCGAACTGAAGGAGTCGGAATTAGTCAAAATAAAAGATGAAAACATTTATTTACAAAGAGACAATTTAAAGCTTTTGAAACAGCGAAATGTTTTTTGTTTGATTGCTAAACGTCTTTACACTAATATTACTCAGCCTCATCTGGATTGTGAAATAGGACAAAAGATTCATCACATGATTTTGCCCTTTCTTGAGTTTAAGGAGGATGAAATTGATGCCGAAGCGTATAATTGTGAGAGTGTGATATCATCTGAGGACGTTAATCCGACCTATATGTATGGACTGGACAAAATAGAATCTTTCATTAAATCCAAGGACCATAAGGACATGCTTAAAAACCTTTTGGATGAAAATGATAGACTGAAACTGAGAACCGAAACCATACAAAAATTTGACTCTTTAAACGCCAACTTGAGCTCAGAAAACAAAATTGATGTTGAAAATGCATCTGAGCTTAATGAGGATGACAATATGAGTGAAATTTCTGTGGAGGACACGGTTGACTGTTCAGAATTTGTAAAAAGCGAACCTGAAAACCACAAGAATCTAATTTCAAAAAATTCAGTGGAGTTCGCTCGTATGTCCCAACAAAAGTCCCCGATCCTTGCAGAGAAGGCCGTTGTATATCAAAAGGTTAGGACCACTCCAAATCAAGTGTACAAGGTCACAGGAGTAACCGAACATCAGACTGCTGAACTCACAACAATTGTAAACGAAGACAATGCTGATGGCTGCGATGAGTTCTACTGGTCAGCTCCAATCGATAATGCTGATGAAACGGTAGGCTTATCTGAAAGGACCTCATGGAAAAGTAAAGGTAGATACGTGCCAGAACCCTTGAACAAACCTGATAACTTTGATGTGCCAAGTACTAGTGGTACGAAAGACATTCCTCAAGAAAATGGAAGTCCGGCAAAGGAAGACACTCCCTCTAATGAAACTTCCTCAGTTCAGAGTGAACTAGCCAAAGAAAAACCGAAACCTAAAGCCAACATCCATCATCAACCGAAGCAGATGAGAAATCAGAAACGTCAAAGGAATCAGAGATACAGGAAGAATCTCTCTGAAAGAAAACAGTTCTGGCAATCCCAGAATGCTTATTTCTCACATCAAGACAAGAACCTAAAGTCTGAGAAAAATCCTGTTGAAACGAAAGAAAGTCACAACAACCGAAAGCAGAGGCTCGGTTCGGAGAAAAATATCAACCGAAAGCAAAGGTTCGGTTCAGAAAATAATACCAACCGAAAGCAAAGGTTCGGTTCTGAGAATGACTCTAACCGAAAGCAGAAGTTCGGTTTAGATAACGAAACCAATCGAAAGCAAAGGTTCGGTTTTGAAATCAAAAGAAATCAAAACTCTAAGGTCGGTCCCACCAATGATCAAAAGCAAAAGGGTCACCTAGAGTCTCCAGCTAAGAAGTTATCTGATTCTTCTAAATCTTCCAATTCTTCAAACTCTTCTAACTCTTCTCCATCCCGTCCTAAATTCCACTCTGTTCCTTCTCAAAAAACTCAATCATCAGCTGAACAAAAAGGAAAACGGAAGGTTTCAGTGGTTGAACCAGAGTCAAAACCGAAAGCACCAAATCCTAATAAAATTAAAGTTTTTACCATCAAAAAGAAAGATGAAACAACACTAATAAAACGAACATATTTAGTTGACATCTCTCTTACTATTCCTGTATCTGTGAAAGGCTCACGAGGACCCAAGAAACTTTGGGTTCCTAAATCTGCTTAATTTTTGCAGGTTATCAGTGACGAGCAGTTTGACGAAGAATGGTACATTGATAGTGGCTGCTTGCGTCACATGAAAGGGAGGAAAGAAGAGCTAAGGGAATACAGGTCTCTTTCGAATGGTGGAAACGTCAAGTTTGGAAACAACTCCTTTGGCACTATAAAAGGCTATGGAATCATTACTAATGGTGATTTCACGATAAGGAAAGTGGCATACGTGGAAGGACTACAACACAACCTCATCAGTGTATCTCAGCTTGTTGGAGGTACCGGTCTCAAGGTCTCATTCGACGATGAGGGTTCGGAAATAATAGAGAAGAAAACAAAAAGAGTTATTCTCAGATCAGAGCGCAAAGGCGAAATGTTTCCCCTGAACCTCAAACCCATCAAAGGAAACCCAGCTATCTGCTTGTTATCAAAAGCACAATCTGACGAAAGCTGGTTGTGGCACCGAAGGCTCTCTCATCTCAACTTTAAAGACATCAACAAACTTGTCACTGGAGGTCATGTTCAAGGTCTTCCACTGCTCAAGTTCGATAGAGATCATTTGTGTGTTGCATGTGAAATGGGGAAGCAGAGTCGTCAAAGTCATCCATCTATAATAAACACTAAAGTTGTTGAACCACTTGAATTACTTCATATTGATTTATGTGCTCCATCATCTATTGAAAGCATCGGTGGTAGCAAGTATATTCTTGTTATTGTTGATGACTTTTCGCGTTTCACATGGGTGTTCTTTCTGAAGCTTAAATCTGAAGCGACTCATAAGCTAAAGGTGTTCATCAAGCAGATTGAAGTACAACTGAAGAAGGTCGTTCGCAACATCAGGAGCGACAATGGTCTGGAATTCAAAAATAGAGAATTCGAAGAATTCCTGGCAGAAAAGGGAATAAGTCACAACTTCTCAGCTCCCTACACACCTCAACAGAACAGAATTGTCGAAAGACGAAACCGATCTTTGTGTGAAGCTGCCCGAACCATGTTAAGTTTCGCATCCTTACCTCTTTATTTTTGGGCTGATGCTATTTCTACTGCTTGTTTTACACAGAACTGGTCATATCTCAACAAGCGATTCACGCTCACTCCTTATGAGATTCTCAACAACAGGAAGCCCAATGTGAAATTTTTCCATGTGTTCGGTTCACGGTGTTTCATCTTTAACTCTAAGGAACACCGCAACAAGTTCGACGTCAAAGCCGAAGAAGGAATATTTATGGGATATTCTCTCACTTCTAAGGCATACAGGGTATTAAACAAGCGTTCGAGGAAAATTGAAGAGACTTACTATGTAACTTTTGATGATAGCTATGTCAAAAAGCTAAAGGCCAATGAAGACACTGCTGGGGAAACCTTTCCTCAAACTGGCCATGTCACAGTCTCGATCGCTAATCTATTCGAGAAGTTTATGGAGCTATTTGACGAACCAAAGAAAGCCACTCTCTCAGAAGCAGATGCAGCAGACAATAAGGTAGATCACATGAAACAAATTGTTGAAGAAGCTGCCAGGAGAATGAATGAAGGAGGATCAAGTTCTGACGAGCCTCTATTAAACAATGCTTCAGTCGAGGGGGAGGATCAACCGTCATCAACTCAGCCGACCTCACATGTCTAGGGGGAGCCAAGGTCTCCAACTGATCCCACAAGCACTTCACCAACCGAAAGTGCTTCCTCATCTGAAGGTGCATCAACGCCAGAAAGCTCAGCACCACAAGAAACCTCTGAAGCTCAAGTTTCGCAAAGCATTCCTGAAAGCTCATCTACCGAGGGGGAGCAAGCTGATATGTCTTACGACTATGAAAGCCAGTACGAAGCTGAAGAAATGATAAATGCTGAATTGGATCCAACCTTTGATCCAAACTACCCTCCACTCACCAAATGGACTAGAGATCATCCTGTCTCTCAAGTTGTTGGTGATGTCTCTGAAAAGGTTCTGACCCGATCACAACTCAAGGCAAAACAGACATCCTTATTTTCCAAAGTTGAATTCTGCATGTTTAACTCATTCGTATCAAAAGTTGAGCCGAAGACAGTTAACACTGCTCTTGATCACTCCAATTGGGTTCAAGCCATGCAAGACGAACTGAACGAATTTGAAAGGAACAAGGTCTGGCGCCTCATTCCAACTCCTCCAGATGCCTCGGTTGTTGGTCTCAAATGGGTCTTTAGGAACAAAATGGACAAGGAAGGGAACGTTATAAGGAACAAAGCTCGACTGGTAGTGAAAGGATATTGTCAGGAGGAAGGGATTGATTATGAAGAGACTTTCGCTCCTGTAGCTAGGCTGGAATCTATAAGAATATTTCTACCCTATGCTGCCCACAAAAACTTTGAAGTTTTCCAAATGGACGTCAAGTGTGCATTTCTTAATGGAGAACTCGAAGAAACAGTGTATGTGGAGCAACCTCCTGGTTTTGTGAACGAAAAGTATCCAAATCATTGCTACATTCTGGATAAAGCCATATATGGACTGAAACAAGCTCCGAGAGCCTGGTATGAAACGCTAACTAAATTCTTAAAGATGTCCAAATTTAAACAAGGTTCGGTTGACCCAACTTTCTTTCGCAAAAAGGAAGGTAACCACCTTATGATCGTTCAAATTTATGTCGATGATATCATCTTCGGCTCAACGAATCCTAGCCTAACAGCTGAATTCAGAAAGCTGATGGAGACTAAATTTGAAATGAGCTCAATGGGTCCTATTAACTTTTTCCTTGGTTTAAATATTAGACAGGGACCCGAAGGCATCTTTATTAATCAGGAAGCTTACACAAAGACTCTCCTAGCAAAATTTGGCATGATGGGAGATTCCAAAGTCAAAGTTCCAATGGCGTTCGGCACCAAGCTCACCCCATCTTTAGACAAACCGGCTGTTCATATTACGCTTTATCGTCAAATGATAGGCTCTCTGATGTATCTACTGCTAGCAGGCCTGACATAATGTTTTCTGTTTGTTACTGTGCTAGATTTCAGGCAAACCCACACGAACCCCACATGCTTGCAGTGAAGAACATTTTACGGTATCTCAAGCGAACCACCTCTTTAGGTCTATGGTATCCTTCCAACTCAAGCTTCTTCGTTCAAGCCTACTCAGATGCAGACCTTGGAGGATGTGGACTCGACAGAAAAAGCACCACTGGCGGCTGTCAATTCCTTGACGGGAAGTTGGTTAGCTGGCAATCAAAGAAACAAACATGCGTGTCTTTGTCTACTGCAGAAGATGAATACATAGCAGCTGCATCCTGCACCTCACAAGTGATTTGGATCCAGAGTCAACTTCGAGACTATGGACTCAATATGCAAAAGATCCCCTCTACCATCAATAGGTTTAGCCAGCGCGTTAAATTTTGATGCCTAATACCCAAACTATATTGTGACTCTGAAAGTGCAATTAGGATCTGTCATAACCCAGTGCAACACTCCAAAACCAAACACATAGCACTGAGGTATCACTTCATCAAAGATCATGTGGAAGATGGAAACGTCGAAGTACACTTTGTTAGAACCACTGATCAACTGGCTGATGTCTTTACCAAAGCTCTTCCTGAAACGTCATTCAACAAAATACTACAAGGGCTAGGTATGATGGAATCAGAGTCAGTACTACAAACTACCTCTCGAACATAAGAAGCGAAATTGACCGAACGATTGGGTTCGGTTGAATCATCTGCACTCGCTCATCATTTTAAAAGGTACTTTTTCTGGTTGTAAATGTCATTTACAAAGTTGTTTATCTTATTGTTCAAAGTATTTTCTTTTTGCAAGCCTAAATTCCTTGGTTTTCTAAAATTTTTCAAAACCAAAACCTACCGAAGGTTCGGGTTCGGTTTTTCAAAATTTTCCAAAACCGAAACCTACCGAAGGTTCGGGTTCGGTTTTTCAAAACTTTTCAAAACCGAAACCATCCGAACGCTCGGGTTCGGTTTTTCAAAATTCTTCAAAACCGAAACCAACCGAACGCTCGGGTTCGGTTTTTCAAAATTTTCCAAAACCGAAACCAACCGAACGCTCGGGTTCGGTTTTTCAAAATTTTTCAAAACCAAAACCAACCGAACGCTCGGGTTCGGTTTTTCAAAATTTTCCAAAACCAAAACTAACCGAACGCTCGGGTTCGGTTTTTCAAAATTTTTCAAAACCGAAACCGACCGAACACTCGGGTTCGGTTTTTCAAAATTTTCCAAAACCGAAACCAACCGAATGCTCGGGTTCGGTTTTTTAAAATTTTTCTCAACCGAAACCTACCGAACGTTCGGGTTCGGTTCCAAAACTTTTCCAAAGTTTTTTTTTTCAATGTTTTTCTTTTCTTTTCCAAAGTTTTTTTTACTCCTTTTATTTTTCTTTTTAAGTCTTATTTTTTTAATATATATCAAACACTCCAAAAATATTTTGTTCTTTATTTTCCTTGTGTCTTTAATTTTATGTGTGTGTTCGTTTGTTTATGGGGATATACTTGTTGGATTAGTTAAGTGTCCCTAGAAGCATACTGATGTATGTGTCTCAAGCCTCATAAGATTCTAAATAATAGCCTTAATGACTTGGTATACACAAACCTAGTCTTCCCAATTAGGCTATCACATTTATTCTAATCGTGAGCTACCTCACTCTCTTCTCACATGAGATCAGAGTTTTCTGCTTGGTCCTTGTTTTCGCAGCAGAGGTACTTTGCTTTCTTACACCATCTCCATCAAATTTCTCCATCACATTCGTTTCACCAACATAACCCTTGAGACTCTCAGAAATTACCACTGAGGTTTATGGTTACTCAAACACTGTGTTTATGATCTTAGTTTCGTGCCACTACGAGCTGAGTGAAACCCAAAATTCAATACCAAATCTGCATTGACGGTGAACAATTAATTTGCTCAAGTTTTCACCAAAGAATTGACGGATGTATCTTGATGAAATCTCAAAATTTTATTTTGTGTGATTCCTATGAAATTGTTAAACACCATAACATTTCTTCCCTTGGGATCCAGTTTTTAATTTTTTTTTTGTTGAGATTTTATATTGTCCAAGCTACTTTTAAATTAATTCCCACCTACTTGTTCAACAGACTACACCGGTCTCACAAGTACTTTGTTCACTTTCTATCTTATTTCAAGATTAGGACTGTTGAATCAAAGATAAAGCCACCCTAAGGAGCCTAATTAAAAGAAGCCTTTCAACACTTGTTAATAAGTGTTTGATCGTTATTCAACGGGAAACCACGCTAACACTTTAAGGTCTCTCTTGTTGAAGGAAGAGATTCGTGCCCAGGATCATTTGTTTCATGTCTTCATTGACATCACATTTATTCCTAAAAAGATTTGCTTTATTTCTTTTCTTTTTTTTTACACTCTTAGCACGAAAATCTTTGATTTTCCAAAATTCTGGTACTAAGAATTACAGGCTGTTTTACTGGATTGGTGGTTACTTAAAAGATGTGGTCAAAATTCATCCACGTGGGAGTTTAATTCAAAAGATGTCGTTACAGGGATAAGATGAAGGGTTGCTGACTCAGGAGGGAGTCTAATGGATTGAATTTCAAACGGCGGTAAAAAAGGGACGCATGCGAATTTGAAACGTCCATTCTTTAACTGACGTTGTGGACGCGTGTGCGAATATGAAGCGGTTCCTCTCTGGCACAGAAAGGCGCGTGGGGATTTGAAACGGTTTCTTCAGAAACGGCGCTTGTTGGCCGGCGTGTTTCAAGGAATCTAACACTCTCTCTCATGCGTGATCATCGCTTACCTTAACTGTCATGCATCAGTCAAATTCCGGGAAAACCTTTGATATTTCGATAGAAGATTTGTGCAGATTTTTCTCTCTCCTAAAACCCACTATAAAAGGAGACGTCTTCTCCCATTTACCTCTTTACTGCATCAGAATTCCCAAGAGAGCAAAAATTCCCTGAAACTCTTACTGTTCATCTTCTTCTTCCCAATTTCAACAATGGCAGATTCATCATCCGTTCGTGCAACCTCACACATCCTTCCCATTCGGCCTCAATAGTGTTTGGTGATTGATTTAACCCCTCAGGCGCACGACTCCTACATGTTTCCGATCATCGAGTGCCTGAAATACTCGCCAATCGCTCCTGCACTTTCTAGGGTTGAATCTGTGCCCATGGAGCTCCTATCGCAGGTTTATGCGACTGCACATTACGATAAAGCAGTCGATAGGGTTTTCTTCGAGGTTTCTGATCACAAAACCTCAATTTCTAAGCAACGATTTGGCTCATTGCTAGGGTTTGCAGCTGACCCTTCACGGATTCATCCGGAGACGATTCCGATTGGGCATCTCTACAGCATGTTCTACAATATGGGGTATACGGAGGTGCTCTCCTCCGTCGCGAAGTTTAAGAAATCTTGTCTGCCGCCACAATGGAACGGCTTGTTCACAGTCCTCTTCAAGGGTCTTTCTAAGAGGAGCTCAGGTTCAGACGGCTCCAGTCGACTCTTCTTGTCGATCATGTACGACGTTTACAATGGTATCAACGTCGACTATGGGTTGGTTCTCTGGCAACAACTCGTCCAAAGTCTCTCTTCTTCTTCACGACACTCTGAGGTGTCGTATGCAAGGTCTTGGACTCTCATCACCAAGTGGGCGATGGATAAGTTCGATGTCCCCACTGTTGCCGGTGCATCGATTTCTTCGATCGGTACTTTTCATACCACGAAGATTATCGTCTCAGATGCCTCAAAATTTCCCTTTATTGGTTCCATTCCGGAGACCATGTATGCTGATGTCCCCGCTGACAGCAGAATAATCCGGACTATCAAGGAGTTTAAGCAATCTGGACCAAGGGAACTCACGCAGGAGATGCTCAAGTCCATACATGATGCCGATAAGCCTATTTCGAGAGGCAAAAGGGCAGACAAAGGCAAGCAGGTGGCCAAAGGGGCTAAAGGTCCTTCTCCCAAAAAGAGGAAATCCTCGAAAGCTGCTCAGTCCCCGCAGTCGAAGAGGCGAAGACTCAACCGAAGCGAAAGCTCATTATCGCTTCCTCTTCGAGTGAATCAAACGGTGAGAGTTCGGATTCGGACGGCTCTCAAAGAGGCGAAACCCCTCCGAGAGGCAACACCCCACCCCGATCACCTACCCCAGATATGGAAATCCATATCTCACCAATTCCCTCTCCTACTCAAACAATTCCTACTTCCATTCCCACCATAAACCCCTCTACCACAATTCCTAAAACCTCTTTCCCTATACCACCACCCATTTTCACCAATACAACAACAACAATAACTACAAAGGTTACAACCAACGTATCTGATACGGGGGTTCATACCGATGCAACCGAACCATCACCTGTAACCGAACCCCTACATACGACTGAAACCCAACCACCACCCGAAACCACTCACACTCAACCCGAACCTACCCATACCATTACACCTCCAGCCTCACCAACACCACAATCTCCAGATCATGCCTCTGATGGAGATAACCCTTTCCTTGGAGGGGAAAATATGACCTTCGATTCGGTCTACTTCAGTCCGTTTCAGGTCCAAAGCGACGACGATGAGGAAGCTCCTGTAACAAAGAAGCATCTTAAGGAGCTGCATGAGAAGGTTGACCTGCTTATTCCCTCGTCTTCCAATTCTCAATCCTCTCTCTCTGAAGCCGCTCTTCAGAAGATTGTTGATGCCTTCTCAAGGGCTCAACATGATTCTGTCGCTTCTGCCACTGCAGCTATTGACGCCTCTACGAAAGCTTGTGAGGCGGCGACCGAAAAAGTCGATAAACTATTTTCCGACGCCTCTGCCCTGTTACACTCTTTACAGGAGAGTGCTGCTGCAACCAAGACAACGCTGGAACCGATTGTTCAACAATTGGCCACGTTCGTCTCTATAGAGTTGACGTTATTCGCCACCCTTCGTCAAACTTTATCAGACGACAACTCTGCCCTTCGGACATCTATCGACGAGCGCCTCTCTAAACTCCTAGAGGATCTTGCTTATGATAACTCGTTGATGGATGCTCTCACAAGGAAGACCACCGCCCTCAAGGTCAAGAGTGCTCAACTTTCAAGTACTCAACAACAGCTTGAAGCTCTTCGATCCGAACGGGAGGTCATAAGGACGTGTGTTTCGGATGTACACTCTGCAATATCCAACATCCTGGAAGCGCGTGATCCCATTCTGAACCACTCTGTGAGGCGAACCCTTGCAGAAAAACTCGCCCCTGCCTTGGATCTACTCAGCAAAATAGAAGGGCTACCCAGTTTCGTGTCCACTCCGAAACAAGGGGGAGCAAAGGAGTTCGGATCTCAATCACCTCCTTCCTCAAAAGCTGCTCACACAACCGAACCTCCTCCTACAGGCCAAGCCTCGGGTTCAGGTGTGAAGGATAAAGGAATGAAGATAGCTGAGGAAGAAGATGAAGATGATGAAGAAACCATTGCCGACTTGCTGAAACGCAAAAATAGTCGCAATGTTGATAATGATAACATTCGTGTGGCGCGAGAAGCTGAAGAAGCCGAACGCAAACAAAAAGAAGCCCACGACCTACTCGAGAGCAGGAAGACTCTTTTCCCTGCATGGACTCTCGAGAGGATGATCAAGGAGGCAATCGATACTCCGAGCATCCTATGGCTCGAACCGGTGATCTCCTTCGACTGCTACAATTCTGTCGACTCGCAGTTCGACATGCCCTTAACCCGAAAGGCGTTTATCTTCCACGCCTTCGCCAACATTGCCTAAGTTCCTCATCCTCATCCTGAGGTTAATCGTGAACTGATCGATTTCTATCTGAAGGCCGCTCAACCCCAGTATCAAACCTGGAGCGCTCAGAAGATCGTTAACGTTCGGGTGCTAAAGCCTTACACTGAAGGGAGATTTATCAATGTTCGGTTCAGGGTGATCAGATGGTCTGCAAAAACCGAACATCTTATATCCTTAGCAGATCTACCGAACCTCAACCCCCATGACTGGATCGTTCTGCACAACATCCTTTTGACAAATGAAGCTGAATATGGTCCGATCATTGACCATCTCAAAAGGATGTTGGTATGTTATATCATGGAGGTCGCCTTGATGGATCAGGAGATTGCCAGTGTCTTCAAGAAGAAACCGAAGATCTCTCCTGTTGGCTCGGCCAGTGGTCTCAACCAGATGAAAATGGGAAAGATTGACCCAAGGCGAAACTCGGTCATGTTAACTAGGGCTGAAGGACAGAAATGTCTCTTTGCCTTAGCGAATAAACATCTTTATACCACTGCTTGTCTTGAGCACGTGCTGGGGATTATCCATCGGTGTAAAGAGAATACAACGGATGATATCAAATACTTCGATGATATGATACTGTGGTACATCCGGTTCAGACAGACAATCTTAGCGCTTGTTTCGCGTTTGTTTGATACTGTAAAGAAGAAGGCTCCTGCTGCTGGCCCAAGTAAGAAGACGAAGTAATCTCGCTCCAATTGACGCAAAGGGGGAGATTGTTGGGTAGCGTAGCTTTATTTTGTATTGCGTCTTTGGGTTCGGTTAATAGTCCAATATTTTGTACTCCGGTTTGGGCCTGTCCAACCGTTGAGCTGTAGGGTTTAGTATATAATAATATGCTTGCATGCATATTAGGTGAACGGTAGAGAACAATAGAATACGATTGATAGAAGGCGATAGCATTACAGATTTCTTTATCGTTCTTGTAAACCCTTTTAATCCTCTACAGTTGATGTTCTTTATCGAGCTCTTCTGAGGGTTGTTTTATAATCATTCGACACGTTTGATTCATTCTTGAGTTGTTTACTGTTTTCGTGTTCTTGCTATTTACTCTTTATTTTACCTGTTTAAGATCTAATCGATCTTCAAGTTTAGATTCAAACTTATCAAATATCTTTTACGTCCTTCAACAGATCATTATACTCTTTCTGAGTTTTAATGATTCTTGACGTTGCCGAATGAGCGAATGGTCCAGACACGATTGCTTCCCAAATAAGATATCCATTGTCTTCTAATCCAATGACATAATCTTCAAAGTGATGTGCCCAGACTTCGTAATCCTGGGTGTAAAGGATGGGAATCTTCATTGTTGATCCGATGCTGTTTGAGATGTTAATTGGATTTGATTGTGACTCGTCCATGCTTGATCGTATAACCTGTTTGAAAGATCAGACTTGTAATATATTAAATTAGGGCAAAACAAATAAATGCTGAGTTACGTCAATTATGGGATGACGGCTCAATAAATATTAGTTAATGCGGAATAACCCTAATCGCAACCTTTTTCACAGAAAAGATGTGTATGAATTACACAGCCTCCTGCTCTGATACCAATTGATAAGTTATAAACAAACTTAAAGATCGATTAGATCTTTATAACAGGTATTGAGATGAATAAGAAAACTGTAAAGAACACAAGTATGGATCAAAATATGTCGAATGATTAGATCAAACAATCCTCAGCAAAGCTCGACTAAGAACTTCCGCTGAAGAGGATTTTAGAGATACAAGAACGATAACAAAAACTTGCTGAATAATACTCTGCTCGTTCTATTCTATCGTTACTTTCTAAGATGCATGCAAGCACCTATATATATACTAAACCCTACTAAACCCACGGATGGACAGGCCCATACCGGAGATACATAATGGACTAGCTAACGAGCCCAATAGACGCAACACTTAGTACAAAACACGACCCAACACAAACATTTCTTGACAAACAAATATTCAAGAGTTAGTGTAGTTTTTATCAAAACACTTCATAAATTGGTCCTAGTTGGTCTTTGTCTTATCCAAGACATCACAACTTTCCACATTTGATGAACGTTATAAACCTTTTAATACTTGTCACTCATTGACACAATCTTAACTCTAAGACTTGTTTTGGAACGAAGTATGATTGAACATTTCTTCAATTCTTGATTCCTCTTCTTAAGCATACAATTGTACTAAGACTCACTTAGAGGATCATTTGAGATATGGTTCTTAATCATTAAGACCTATCATAAAACATAAAAGGTATTCTCCCTTCTTCTTAGAATGGAGAACCTTTTATCCTTCTACCTACTTGATTCTTCTTATTCGTTTTGCTATTGATTTAAAACTTTTTAATCAATTCCGAATTACACTTAATCTTATCATATTTACTAAACCTTTAGTAAATCATGACGAATATCTTTGTTACTCTTATGGTGGACTTGATCAACACAGAACTTTGTGTGCTCGATCTCCTAGTCCTTCACTTGACACTTTGTCAATGAATTAGTCTAATTTCCAAATATGAAATTTCTCATTCATCATGCAACCAAGTTGCGTGATTCCAAATTTCTGTCCAATTGAAATTTGGGCGATGAGAAACTCTCCTTATTTGGTAAATTCTTGACTTTTCCATAAACACCATAAATAAGAATCATATCCATTTGTTGTAGAAATATGCAAACACCAATTTTCATAACGATTTCATTGCAAGAAAATAAACAAATAAATAAGTCAAACGAAAATTTATTTTATTTATAAAAGCAGCGGAAAACATTTGTCCTTACAATGCAAAATCCATTGAAAACTATGTAGTCGAATATTCCTAACAATTCTATCATAAAAATATAAGCTCAAAATATAATCTTCAAGTCCATGCGATCGAGATCCATTTCTTTGTGATTAGACTCATCTTGCTCTTTCATCAAGCTTCCTTTCTTTTCACCGATCCTGCAAAACATTCAAATGCAATCTTATCACATCATGTATTAAGAATCAACGAATAGGAACTTAATGGAGTTAGATAGTGGATTTTTACCTAAAGCACAGCCATACTCTTTAACTCTCCCATCTTTGGAATCTTCAGGCTCTTGGGGTAGACTTCTATCCAACGCCCTTTCTCTTGGCAGCAAACGCAGTTCGCTTCTCTTAGAACGTCCTCGGAAGCATGGTCGGTTGACTTTCCCAACAAATACGCTCCATTACTTCGCCAAATCATTTCTGATTCAACAGTAATGAGCATGTAAGTTAGGTCAATGAGGTTATCGTCATGATCCATCATATAATACTTTCTTTTGAACTCATTATATGATTCAGGGAGTGACTACAGAACCCAGTTCACAACCAACTCATCGGGAAATGACACACCCAACATAATCAACCTATCGATGTGTGATTTCATTCCTAGAATGTGGGCACACACGGATTTACCATCTTCATGTTTCATTTCCAATAGGGCCTTAGTGATATTGAACCTTTCAATTTTTCGATCTTGTTGGTTAGGGAGAACAATTGGAGGAGGTGGAGGAAGTGAAGCATGATTTCTTGTTCCTCGATCGAATCGTGGAATACCATCTTCATGTGGAATGCTTGTTCCACGGGATTTGGGAAGACCATAGTTGTCGAACTTTGACATCTACAACACGGGAGAAAACGAATTCAAGTTAGTTGATTGATTGAGTCCTTAGTAAATCACCCAAATGACATACTAAGGCTAGGACCCAACACAATATTCTACAACTCAGGAGAGGGATGCCGTAACCCAAATTGCAGAACATTTGAAGGTAAGTGAATGAAGATTCACTAATATCCACCATGAAAAAATGAAAAAGAAATTTAAGTTTTAAATCTATGAAAACTCCTAGATCCTTTGAGATTCATTGAACATTTCAATGGCATGTTTAAATCTCGATATGCCCCTCTTGTTTGTGACTGGGATGCCGAGGATCACAAAGCGGGTGTGAATAACCATGCAAACTTACATGGTTCCCTCACATGTTACAGTCACCTATTCGATGTCCTGGTAAACCACACACGCTCCACCGAACTATGACAAACATTGAGTCACCCTTTGCTACCTTTTCTTAGAACCATTTAGTGTGTCGGTAAACCACACACACTCCACTAACGACTTCGCAAGGGCACAAAGTGTAATTTCATGGAATTGCATCAATTCACTTTTCCTAAGTAACTAAGATTAGGAATTTGAAAAACATTTAGTTACTTTTGTACTTCATCATACTTATAATGGAAGGTTTCGTCCTATCCTACCCGTTCGGCTAACGACCCTCCACTAGTCAAGAGTGCGGTGGGTAAGAGTGGATACCCATTCAATCGCCATTTTATAGGCAATTTCCTTAAACACCCCTTATAGACCAGCTTCGTGAATGAGGCCTACTAACGGTAAGACTGACTTTTACTCATACATATATATAATGTTAGACTTTTAATGTTATACATAGTATAGGATGTATTTTACACTTTTAAAATACTAGGTGGTCAAATTTAACAATTATACTTTTAATTCAATTAAATTGTAAACCTAAACTTTTATGGATTTATTAAACCTCTTTTAATTATACACCTTAATTAATTAATAAAACCACAAGGGTGTGATTTGAACTTTTCAAAACATTACTAGGGTTTTTGAATTTAACATTCCTAATTAAACCTTTTAATCAACTTTTAAATTCCAAAACTTGAGGGCAAGTTTTGAAACATTTCAAAACATTAGGGTTTAGAATTTAAATATACATCAAAATTAAACTATTACTCAAAATTTAAATTCCAAAACTTGAGGGCAAGTTTTGAAACCTTTTTTCAAAACATTAGGGTTTCAACTATTTAAATTTCAAAACAACAAAACTTTTGGGTTCAAATTTAAACTATAAAACCTAAAGAGGAAAATATGAAACTTTTCATAACAACAAGGATCAAATAACAAATAATCTTAATTAATATTTAATCACATAATTATCCATATTTGATTTATTTAATGATTTCTTGCAAAACAATTTACCAATTTAATCAAAATAATTAATCAATTATCACATAAGGAAACAAATATTTTATTAATTGATAAATATCTTCAATTAGATCAAGAATATACTCATATATATCATAAAATCGGATTTATATTGATCTAATATGATAAAGGCAAGTATCTCAAAGATAAACAGCAAGAAATCCCGAAAATAGCTCCATCTGACGCTCGAACTCGTCGAGTACCCCCATGGACTCGCTGAGTAGGGGGCAACTCGCCGAGTCCATCATGCAGAACCAAAAAAATCAAATTTTTTCAACATACAAGGCATCAATACAATAGAAACCAATCTAGGCTCTGATACCACTGATGGGTTTTGGTCATAAGAACATCCTATGTGCTCATACAAACCCTAATGCTTGGATCTAGGTTTCTCTATTGTACATGGAAGTTATCCAAGACTATAAACCCTAATTCTTACATACAAGTAATCATATTAACATAAGAATGGGTTTAAGACATTACCTTGATTGTTATGTAGCAATAACAATCCAATTCCTCCTTGTATTGACTTTAGAAAGCTTAGAGTCACAAATGTCACTCCTCTAATGGTTCACAAGCACCATAAGCAAGAGAATGAAGAGGAGAGAGGATAGAGGCTGCCCAAAAACGTGTGAAACCCTAGAAGGATGCTTAGCCACGTTTTTGGGTCATAAGGGATGTATATATAGTTAGGCTATTAGGGTTATCTAACAAGGAAACCCTAATTTGGATGCTTAAGCCCTAAGCAACCCATGGACCCCCTTTCCTTAAGGCCTTGGACGATTTCTCATGGGTTTCCCCATAGAATTCGTCCACCCCTTAATATAAGGCAATCCATGGCCCAAATTGCAATTATCTTATAATTACAATTCAAGTCCCTTAAATTTAATTAATCTCTTTTAGTCACAAAACTAATTACCAATTAATTCTTGACTAATATTAATTAAACAATATGATTTCTCCTTTAATATATTATTCTCATAATATATTAATAAATCATATTTAATCCTTTCTCTCCATAATTCATCCTATCAAGTTGCTTTGATGAAGGCAACCCAAAAGGACCATGCACCATCGAGTCAAGTACATACGAAAATAGTTATGGACTTAGACACTAATCCAACAGCACGCCCCAAAAAATGATCAATGGGATGCTCTAAAATGCATTATCTGTTATGTTAAAGGCACCGTTTGTATGGGATTGCACATGTCTACGAGCTCCTCAGCCAAACTCGTCTCTTACACCGATGCAAATTGGGCAGGTTGCCCAGACACCAGGCGCTCCACTTCTGGCTATTGCGTTTATTTAGCGGACAACTTGGTCTCCTAACCTTCTATACATCAAACAACTATCTCTCGCTCCAACCCCGAGGCAAAATACCGAGGGGTCGCTAATGTCGTAGCTAAAATCTGTTGTTGCATAACCTGTTACAGAGCTTGGTATGCCACCAAAACACAGGTCACTAGTTTATTGTGACAACGCAAACGCCATTTATCTCTCTCAAAACCTGATTCAACATCAACTTGCAAAGCACATTAAAATCGACATTCATTATTTTCGTGAAAAAGTGGCACGTGGCAAGAATCGTATGTTACATGTGCCCTCCCGATACCAATTCACTGGCATAGGGCTTCCCATGAGTTTTGTTTAACGATTTTCGGTCCAGTCTCAGCATCTGTGAACCACCACCTTAGACTGAAGGGGTATATAGACTAGCGATTTATTATACTCTATTTTTTTTAGAGAAAATGAAAAAATTAGCCAAATACACTAACGACCTTACAAATTTAGCAAAAAAAAACGAAATTGAAAAATTAGCCAGTGATTTCGCCGATGGAATAGCCCCATCTGCGATTTTGGCTTTCCATCTGTGAATGTACAAGTGCCTAAAGCACATTTGTGCTTTAGGCACTTGTACATTCACAGATGAATTTATTTTTCATTTTTTTTTGTGTATATATAGGGTTTAAGCAGGCTAAAATCGCAGATGGACACAGTCCATCTGCGATTTCCTCTCCAGTTCATCTGCAAAATTATGGAATTTTTTTTTCAATTTTGACTATGAAATCAGTTGGTTTGACTATGAAATAACCTTACTATATATAAAATTTTGTAGAAAAGTATCAGTTTAGTTGGTATTTCTTTGAGAAATTTCTTTAAAATCTCTCTAAAAAATGATTGAAACGGATGTTACATGTGCCCTCCCGATACCAATTCACTGGCATAGGGCCTCCCATGAGTTTTGTTTAACGATTTTCGGTCCAGTCTCAGCATCTGTGAACCACCACCTTAGACTGAAGGGGTATATAGACTAGCGATTTATTATACTCTATTTTTTTAGAGAAAATGAAAAAATTAGCCAAATACACTAACGACCTTACAAATTTAGCAAAAAAAAAACGAAATTGAAAAATTAGCCAGTGATTTCGCCGATGGAATAGCCCCATCTGCAATTTTGGCTTTCCATCTGTGAATGTACAAGTGCCTAAAGCACATTTGTGCTTTAGGCACTTGTACATTCACAGATGAATTTATTTTTCATTTTTTTGTGTATATATAGGGTTTAAGCAGGCTAAAATCGCAGATGGACACAGTCCATCTGCGATTTCCTCTCCAGTTCATCTACAAAATTATGGAATTTTTTTTTCAATTTTGACTATGAAATCAGTTGGTTTGACTATGAAATAACCTTACTATATATAAAATTTTGTAGAAAAGTATCAGTTTAGTTGGTATTTCTTTGAGAAATTTCTTTAAAATCTCTCTAAAAAATGATTGAATATTTGGTTTGTCTTGTGACCGGTGGGAGACTGCAAGTAACCAAACACTCAAATCTGGAATACGTATGTCCACAGGGAGGTATTTCTAAATTTGCGTTCATATTTTCTGAGTATATTAGTTATAGTGAATTTGTATCTTTGGTGAAAGCAAAATTGGTTTGTTAGATAAATATAGAATTAGTCTTCGTTTCCATCATCCTGAATTGAACTATCATATAGCTATAGTTGAAGATATTGATGTTAGAATGTTGAAAAATGTAATCAAATGTAGCAGAGGAATGGCTATGAAAGTGTTTGTAGTGGTTGATGAAGGAGATGAGGTTAGTGAGGCTGAGCAATTTCATAGTGTTGATGAGGTTAATGAGGTCGGTAATCTATGCAGTTATAAAGGGAGCAATGATCCGATAGATACTTTCAATACTCCTAGTGTACCTGAATTTCATAGTGTTGCTGAAAATATTAATATTAGTTATTCACCTATTAACTATGTGGATCCTGAGAATTACAAGTATGTTGGTGATGATGATGTTGGTACATATCTTAATGATGTGGGTGGTTATTGTGTTGATGTTCCCGAACAAGAAGTTATAGTTATGAATAGGCGTGTAGTAGATAAAAGTTAAAAGAAAAAAATGATGCGTCAAAAAGATGAAAAAAAATGTTTATGGGGATTATGTGGATGTTGCTGATGTAGGTTTAGATATAACCGACTTAAAAAACAATTCAGATGGAGATGAGTTGGGTGATAAAGTCAAAGCTAAGTTTCCCAATAACCTTTTTTATGCTATGACCCCTCTACCAGAATGTCCAGTTGATATTAATGAAGATATCCCAACACAGATGGTAGACATCAATGTTCAAAAGATTGAATGTGAGAGTATATTTAAGAACAAAGAACTTTTAAAGCGGTGTATTGGTAAAAAAAAATGTCTTCGAGAAGGTTTTCAGACGAGGACAAGTAGATCCACCAAATCAAGGTATGAGGTTGTGTGTATTTCGAAAAATTGTTCTTGGTTACTAAGAGCAAAAGCAATTAAAAATTATAATGGACTTTTCCAAGTGAATAAATTTGTTGATGTACACACATGTTCTTTAACAATTTTGCAACCTAATCATCGACAAGCAAACAAATATGTTTTGGGTGAATATCTTGTTGATGTTTTGGCTAAAGATTATAGTATAGTTTATCGGGGAAAAGATATTGTTAATGATATGAATGGTCAATTGAATATCAATATCTCATACCATCAGGCATGGCGTGCGAAACAATATACATTGTTGTCGTTAAGGGGTACAAAAGAGGATTCTTTTACCAAACTTCCGGCTTATTTCCACAACTTGGTCAAACATAAACCGGGTACGGTGACACATATTAAAATAGATCGTGATAATCGCTTTGAGTTTTTGCACGTCGCACTTCGTTGTTCGGTTAGTATTTAAACATTTTATTATTTTTTCCATTTTTTAGTGTATTTGAATAGATATAGAATGTATTGTAGGTACGCACTTTTGTCAATTTGTGTAAACCGACCGTTGTAGTAGATGGAGCCCACCTAAAAGGCGAGTTCAAAGGAACCATGTTACTTGCAGTTACCATGGACGGACAAAAACAAATATTACCAGTTGCATATGGTATCTGCAAAAATGAGTGTACAGATTCTTGGACATGGTTTTTTCAAAAACTACGTGATTGCATAGGTAATATGCAGGAGCTTATAATTATATGAGATAGGTCTCCATCTATAGCAACATCCGTTGCCAACATTTTTCCTCATGCTCATCACGGAGGATGTGGTGTCTATTTGTATTTCAACATAGTATCTAGATTCGGGAAGAGTAACACAATTAAAGGAATTTTTTGGGAGGCTTGTAGGGCGTACACAGTTGATGCTTTTAACGCTGCCATGGATATTATGAAAAAGACAAAAGAACCAATATGGGAGTACTTCAAAATTATAAATCTAGAATCTTCGTCTATGGCACATTTTAGAGGGAACCGATACAATCTAATGTCGTCCAACAGTGCGGAGTCTATAAATGCATTATCTAGACACGCACGTAAGGTGCCGATACTTATGTTAATCGATTTTTTTCGTGTAATAGTGGTGGTTTCAAAGACGTAACTTTGCAGGTATTAAGTTAATTTTTATTTTTAATGTTTTAATAAATGTTATTGATCTTAACTTCTTTATTTTGTGTGTTTTTTAAGCGGAAGCAACAACAACACTTACCCTTGGGCCGAGGAAATTGTTAAAGAAAACAAAAAAACCTTTAGTAAGTGGGATGTTCGCATGATCTCATATATGAAATGCGAGGTCAAAAAGGGGGCACAAAACGTGATAGTTGATTTCCAACAAATGACATGTACATGTAGGCATTGGCAACTTGATGGGATACCTTGTGATCATGTCATAAGATGTTTAACAGTCAACAATTACCAAGACTGCTCGAGGTTTGCATTAAATGCTTACTATACCGAAACATTAAGCAAAACATATGAGGAATCAATAAACCCTCTGCCAAATCCATCCGAATGGGAGATCCCCGATGATTTGATGATTGTTAAGCCACCTATAATGGAAAAACGTCAGCCAGGCGGGCCAAGAAACACAGACCGCATTCCATCCCAAGGGGACGGTCCAATTAGAAAAGAGTGTTCTACATGTGGTCAAGTAGGACACACGAGAAACAATTGTACTGGAAGGGGCGTTCGGTAGTGGAGCACGTCCCACAAAATTTTCTACTACATAAATGACATTTAATATTGGTGCTTCAACGAGTTGCTCACAAACCTATTACGCTGATTTTGATATAAAGCAACCTTGAAATGAAGAGTTGTTAGCTTTTTATGTATTGTCATTTTTTATTAAATCTTACAACACATTGTTATGCTTTCATATTTTACTTTAGTTTGCAGATTATAACAATTAATGAAGCTTTTATATTATAATATTTAGTTTGAGGATTATAATAAGAAGTGAAGCTTAACGGTAAAAAAAGTTATTTAAAAAAAAACAACAAACTGAACTGAACTCATGATAATGTTACAACATATTTGTAACTAATTATTAAACTTAGGGAACTGCAATGGATACTTCTCTTTCTCGATTGTTATATAGTCATCCCTAATTCTAATTTTATCTTCCAAACAATCCTTTTGCACCCTAAGGTGTATCATCTGCTCGTCCTTCTCAGCAAGACATTTTTCGGTCATTTTGATTGTCTTCTTAGTCTTTTTTATCCATTCTTCATGCTCTTTGATTTCGTTTTTTTTAGGTCTATCCATTCTTGAGCTTGTTTGCATTCAGATTCAATTTCATTACCACGTTATGTGAGAAATCGGGAGGACTCTTTGTCCTGTTCTTGTTGTTCTTCAGCCTTTTTCAATTCTTCAAAATTTTCATCAGACATATATGGGCCCGCTAAAGAGGGTGTAAAAAAAGGATCGATTGAATCACAGTAGTAACAATCTACATCTTTGCATGAGCAAATTTCGAAATTTTTTGAGGAAATCATAATAAATTCGCGATTATAATAAACTGGTGCTATAAGTGGTATTTATACATACTACTCCATCTGCAAATCATAGTCTAAATGCTACCATTTCGTAGTTAGAGTTGTAATTCATAGTTAAACTTTGAAATGACTACACATTAATGACAAGTCACTGTAGTAACCTGCAAATCGTAGTCAAACTCTTAAGTGACAAGACATAAATGACTGTTTGACATGAGAAGTCACTGCAATAACCTGCAAATCAGAGTCCTGTATTTGTTAATATAAATACATGTTTAAGCGCTAATAACCAAACACCCATATCATCTAAACGAAATCAACTCCCATATTTAGAAATGTCGTCAAATGCAGCAACTTCTCCGAATGAAGTACCCGGTTCCAACTCTGAACGACCATGGACGAAAAATGAGGTGTTGGTTCTAACACGATGTTGGCTAAGTGTTAAGTAGGCTGTACCGTTACTTGCTCCCCTGCATTGCCTAGCAGGTGATGAATGGACCCGCATAACAGCTTTGTTCAACCATGAGATGGGAGAAGGACAACAACGCCAACAATCAGATGTTTGTAAATGGATGGATGTAAAGGAAGAAGTCACATGGTTTAATCGAGTGTGTAATTATGCGAAAAGTACCAGAGTTCGTTGTAGAGACGAGGAAGAGCTCTTGGAAGTTGTTAATGATTTTTACATCTTGGAGCGTGAAGATAGAGACTTCGAATATGAAGACGTTTGGAAGGTTGTTAAAAATAATCAGTATTTCATGTAGTCTGCTCTATTTTTTGTTATAAATAACCCATGGAACTGTTTTTTATTTAATTGCTTTGTTTGTAGTAATGTTTTAAGTTTAATGTTTCATCTAATGGTTGTTAGTTTAATGTTTTAAGTTTTAGGCGTAGAGTTGGAATATTTGTAATGTTGTAAGTTTAATGGTTCATAGAATTGTTGTTAGTAATGTATTCTATAGTGTCGTTAACACTAATGCAACCATCATTTGTTTATTAAAAGTAAACAGAGGAGGTGCTTCCGATACAGACGTAATACATGAAAATAATCTAGTACACACCTATTAAATAGAAATAGATATTAAATAAACGGGACATATTTCAAAATATTCCAAGGGGCTTCAAACTGGAATTCAGATCCATCACTTAATGACTTGTACTCCTCCTTAGCAGCTTCCAAGATAACGTCCTCAGTAGCATTTAAATGGGCGTCATCAATTTTGGTATAAAGATCGTTGAATAATAGAACTTCAGTGTTCATTTCATACCATCTTGCTAGGATGTCCAATTGGTCACGATCATTTGCTATAGTCATTCGGTTTTCAGCATTGAAGATATTGGTTAAACGAGTCCAAAACATTGGATCGTTCAACTTGCTGGTCTCCTACACATGAATATATACACGTGTAAGAACCAAGAACTCCTCATTGCTCCATGGTATTGAACTCATATTTAGTGAAACAAAGAGAGTAAATTTTCAAAACTAACATATGAATAATTGTAACATCGGTTAGTAAATTCATTTTTTAACTACAATTCTATTTATAGTAGTTTATACACAATATCACAGTCCAATCTTCTAATTATGTCTGCAAGTCATAGTCCAACTTAACTAAAGAACGCAATGTACTAATTGAGAACACAAGATATCATTGTTCTAGTTGACAAGGCATTACACCGGGATGACAACACAATACACTGCTACTTGAGTTGACAAGCCATTGCATCAAATGACAACACAATACACTGCTAGTTGAGTTGATAAGCCATTGCACTGGGAAAATAACGAGTCGCTATAAATAGTTGTTCATACATTTTTTAATTGTATCGCATTAATATTTCCCCTTGCAACTATGGACTCACCTGTACCACTTAGATGGAGCAACGAAGAGGAGGTCGCTTTGGTTCAAGCTTGGATTGTAACTGTAGAGGACGATTTTCCAACGGGTCTGCCAGAAATTCGCGCTGGATCATTTTGGTCTCGTGTCTACCATTTGTTTCACCATCAAATGGGGTGTACTCTATATCAAAGAAGAAGAGATGTGAAAGCGACATTTCTGGATTTGAAAAAAAGGTCAAGCATTTTTAACATATTTATAACTATCTGGAGAATAAACATGCGAATATGGATGAAGACATTCTCATATAGGTGGCTTTGGAACTATACCATTTAGAATCTGATGGTAAAGAGTTTACCTATGCAGATGCATGGAATCATTTAAAGAATGTCCCTCACTTTTAATATGCATGTTGGTTAAGTTGTTTGTTTTTCGTTAGTTTCGTTGCTTGTCTTGTACGTGTGTTTTGTCAGTACTTAATAAATCTCCCTTACTTTTAATGTAAGTTGTTTTTTCAATGGCAATTAAAAATGAATTAAGATAAGACGACAAATAATCAATTCACTAAAACATTAACCCATAACTAGTAGATAACATGACATAAAATGCAATGTTGTACATAAATAACTAATACATAATATGACATAAAATGCAAACGGGGTACATGAATAACTACTTCTTTTAGGGAGGTAACAGGACCACCCTTTCATTTGGAATTTCCCAGTGCACATGTGATGGTACATAATTCACCGACTCATATCCAAATACAACACAGTACACGACAGCAGAAAACTTATAATCAACCATTTCGTGAATGGATTCAGACGTACGGGTTCTTAGACATGCTATAGCGTGGCCACATGGTATACCGCTTTTTTGCCATTTCCCACAATTACCTACCCTACGATCAAATTGTACTTTGTTGGTGGCAAAATTGTCATCGACTTCAAATGTATCCGCATACAAATGTCTTGCCACCTAATTATAAGACTTGTTGACACACTTTTGAGCCTTAATCTCAACATAAGGGTTCACCCCACGTGACAACCTCCCTACAATATTTGTTAATTTTAAAACACTAATACAAGAAAAAAGTAAATATAAGTATAAAGTTACCTGCCATTTCATCCCATTCAGCATACATTGATTGTATCGATGTATTGATTAACTCAATTATCGTTGTTATAGGAAACTCACGTATGGACGTGGATATAAGTTTCAACATTTCAGGGACATGAATCGATTTAACATTGTAATATACTTTTGGGAAAAATGCTCGTGTCCATTTTGAAATTACTATATCATCAAGCCAGAAAACTGGACTCCTAAGAAAGGTGCAAAAAGGTGGTTCCCTACATACATTTTGCAACCTTTCCAGACACAAATAAAAATCATGAACACTATATGCATTGCATGACTTCCAAAACAGCGTCTCGACTTCCGTATCCTTATGTCCGACTTAATCTCGTATATTTCTAGCTATATCTTTAGGACAATATCCATGATACGAATCTGGGTAGACACTCTGAACAACAAAGTCTATTTTATCACAGAGGTTGCTTATGAAACCAACCTCAGTATCCTCACCTAAACACTCTTTTAACTTCATCATGAACCATCTCCATGATTCTTCACACTCTAAGGTCCCCAAACCAATTGCTATGAGTAGGGGTTCATGGTTTCCATCCAAACCCAATGCAAAGTACATTATTGTCAGATAGTTGCCAATTAGGGATAAATAACCCACATATATGAACGGTATCATGCACCTAAGGAAGGTACGAATCTGCATAAAAAACAAACATATATTAGTGATAAGTAAAGCATAAACGAGATACATTACCATGAAATATTATATAACTTAATAAAACAAATATGTTATACCACACAACCTAAAGCCACAAAACAGAATTGAAAGCGGTTGGTATCCGTTTTCTTAGTGGCTGTGAAGGTATTAGGATTTGTTCTTTGAAGATTATGCAAGAATATTGGTAGCTGAGAAAAGCTTCTTTCGGTGTAAGTACTCATTTTCACAACCTATGAAAGTGTTTTACAATCATCACGCAAATCCAATTATAATTATATTGAAATTAGATTTTCTCTACAGTTCATAATTCATAGTTAAACTTTTTAAATTCATAGTCAAACCAGTTCATTTCATAGTGAAAGATCACTGACCGACAAGACAAGACAAGACAATGTACTTGTCTGCAGTTCACAGTTCAACTTTTTGAATTCATAGTCAAACAAGTTCATTTCATAGTGAAACATAATTGTCTGTAACATAATTTCTTCTATAAATGGGTGTAAAGTCATTCTGAGAAATTTATCTGAGAAAGTAACTCCTATTTAATAGAAAAATAAGGCAAATGGCATACTGTAATTGCGGAGGTGAACGTATCGTTAGGATTTCGGGTACAGCTAAAAACCCAGGAAGATTGTTTTACGCTTGCCCATATTTGGTATCATGTTCTTAACGTCATTCATATTTACACCCTCATGTTTACATGACAACAATTCTTACTGTCAATGTTTAAATTTACAGGGACCAAAATGCGGGTTTATCAGTTGGGTTGATGAAGAAAAGGACCAATCATCTATGGTAATAGCTAAAGTAGCTAACTCTAATAAGCTCTTTCAATCTGAAAATAAGAAGTTAAAGATAGCGTTGGTTTGTAGTTGGGTGTTGTTCTTGGCAGTTCTTATTTACAAGTTGTAAGCTTTTTAATTTTGTTTTGATAGTTTTGAAGTTGTTAGGTTAATAAATTGTTGTATTTGTTGTTATGTTTAGAATAGTGTACTTGTAACGTTAAAACAAATGTTGGTGTCATTGTTATGTTGTAAGTACTGAGAAGTTATTAGTAGGTCATTAATTTGTTGTAATTGTTGTTATGTTTAAAATTTTGTATTTGTAACATTAAAACTAAAAATAGACTAATGGTGTACTCGTTTGTACTTGTAACGTCAAAACTAAAAATAAACTAATAATCAAATCCAACATTAATTTACATATACGAAAATATAATCCAACTACATAGGACCAAGACTCGACCCCCAATAAATTTTTGTCATCCGTTGGCGAAACTCTAAAGTTGCGTTCCTTGGGTCAATAAGTTCATGTATTGGTTGACCTGAAACTAATTGTTCCATAAACATACAAACAAAAACACCGCAATCTCCCAAATAACTACATTGTTGGGGAACATTTTCTTCATAAATGAATTGCATATTCAATGGAATCATTGGGATGTTCCTCCGGGCCCAATAATTAATTTTGTCTAAAAAATTTGCCACCCGAGATTCAAATTTGGTAAAGGTTCCAACAGATTTGAATTTTTCATAAGCCACTCTACCGAGACTGTCATAAATATGGACTTCCATTGACGCCAATCGTAGTTCCCCAAATAACCAGTGATTAGGGGATGAATGAATCGGCAATAGGACCTGTATAAGGATCAAAAAATAAAATTATGTTTTTTATATCACAATACAAAAACATAACGACAACAATGATAATATTTTCAATATAAACAATTAAGTTTACCGTATCGGCATCCCACCAAGCCACCATGAAGTTAGGGTACGTAGCAATATCAGCCATAGACGCCCTCCAATCTTGCCCTTCTTCCAAAGCATGGCAAACAAAAAAATTTGGAGGCATTATTATATGTCGGTCGCCATCAAACCGTCTCTCCATCAATAGTCTATACCAAATGGTTATATGCTGCACAAAATTATGATACTTTTGTTATTGACTAAAAAACTTACTTTTAAAATAATAAATAAAAAATTATTTTACCGATGACTCCAACCATCCGTCATGTGTATGCCCAAACAAGGCGCTCCAAAAAGCTCTATCTAACACGAAATTAAAGAAACGATGCTGGACATCATATGAATGAAATAAATGTGACAACCCGATATTTCAACTCTTTGTAATGACCTAAAAAGTCAAGTATTGTAACCACCTTAGAGTTAATAAAATTAACTTTGATAATAAAATGCCCAAAAAGTATCTATTCAAATTCCTACTATGTTAATATCATTAAACCGGGATCGTACGTAAAAAGGATGCCCAAATCCGGCTTCGTATACTAAAGTTAAGATTTTTCCAAGTTCAGCTTAGCAACAGACAGCTAAAAACTCGAATCGAAGATCAAACGACTTTTGGCCGGAATGACCTAAATGAGAATCGAAGATCTCGGCAATGGTATTTCAGCGGTAAAAAGTCTGGGAAAAACCGACGTCAGATAAAGAAGTCATGAATTTTAGAAGAATTTCCTTAATCACGTCATTTTAATAAATAAATAATAAAAATAATTTCGGAATTTGCCGACGGAGTCTAAACAAAAGTTGTAGAGCGTAGTCTCACCTACGTGTGGATATAAAGACCATCGAAAACGGAGATCGTATGAAGAAGATATGATTTTTAGAAGTTTATTAAATAAATTATATATAATTTAAATCAAAAATTCGGTAATATCCGAAGGAGGAGTCAGCGTCCTCATCCGAGTTACGCGCCGCGTAACCCCGTACGCCCCGCGTACGCGAAGGCCAAGGCCTCGGTCCGTCCATGTCGCCCCTATGCGAGCCTACTGATCCGTCTCATCCGAATTCCGAGGCAGTCGAGGACTCGATCATGCATGACGTACGCGTACGCCACGCGTACGAGCGTACGCCCCGCATACCGAGGCGGTTCCAGCCTCCTATAAATAGAGATGCGAGGGTTCTCGGAAAAATTGCTCATTCTCTCTCACTTTTAATGCGTTTTTCCTCGTTTTCCGTGCCCGCACTACCCCGAAGCCCTGGTCATTTTGCTCAAGTCATGAAGGTCGATTTTACTCCCGAGATTCCCGAGGATCCCGAGAAAAATCCGTTTCCCGAGATGAAACTCTGCCCGGTTTTCCATCTCGCTATCTTCAAACTTTCAAGTGAGTTCATACCCCTTAATTAACCCTTTTTAAATATTCTAAATGCTATTATATGCTTTCTAAGGGGGGGAAATACAAGTAAAACACACGACTACTATCGGGTGTTATATATAAAGATTATTATACACTTTTATTAAGTAGAATCATATGTGATTTATAAACTTTATAGGGAACTCCCGTGTACAAAACATATTACAATAGTATTCTATCTTTAAAACTATAAATTGTTGTAATGCATGTATAAACCGAACTTTTTCCTAGATTTAATGTATATGTGTCTATCTTAGGCTTTACAAAAATCTATGCTTTCATAACAAGTGATTCCTTTTCTACATATTCTAAAACAAACGAAGCACACTTTTAGAAAACTATAATAGGTATAGTTTTACGAGGATATTGCTAACTTTTACATACTAGGAACACGATTTTCAAGAAATCACTTTCATATACAAGATCAAACGAACATTTTAACACGTAAATCTGTTTTTATACCACGACTTTGTGAGACATTAACTTCACGTACGTTCGAGTACACATTTCAAGTCCTGTATTATATACCAGAATCCCTTGGAGGGGGAGCATGGTGTTTGTGTATAGATCTATACGGGCTTGACAACCTGCACCTTGACTGTTAGCTATAGTCCACCATTTGGGGTGACAAATGTCATAACATTCCAACGCCTGAAGAACGTTGTGTATAGGCATTCCGAGTCAATAGTATGGTTATAAAACTCACATGACGTATTAAAAATACATTGATTTACGAGGTTTTCAAACATAGTGGTTATTTATACACTTACATACATTTCTGAAACAAACTTTGGTCTTGAGTGAAGACTACTTTTATACTAGTAGAAAATATAGGATTTTCTAAACACAAACAAACAAGATCAAAACATTTCATTTCATACAAACATTGTCATTTAAATACTTATGAAACTCACCAGCTTAAATGCTGATCTACTCTTTCAAAATTACTTGTATGTCCCAGGGAATCAGTAATTTCAGGTATCATTATGCTTTTGATGAAGGGATGCTGCGGCGCCAGTTTAATCTCATATTTTGACATCATATTGTAATTGGTTTTGAACATGTAACTTTGACAAATGTAAACTTTCAATTATATATATGATGGTTGTATTGCTTTCTTTACTATGTATTCATTTGTTACGTTACCACATGAAGTCATCCGCCCCCGAACGTTTCCGCCGTTCAGGTTTGGGGGTGTGACAGATTGGTATCGGAGCAATGTTTATAGTGAACTAAGTATATCGAACCACATAAGATAACTATAAATGCTTAAGGGATTAATACTCTCTGAAAAAACATTTTTCTTTTTTACGCTTAATCAGCGTTACGTTTAACTTAAATTGATAGTTCATTTAAGTACAATTACATGCATACAACAAATTATTTTCATGATATCTAACTATACAACAAGTATTTAGACAAGTTGACACTACGATTAAGACTCGATATATGTAATCAGATTTTGGACAAATATAGCGTGATCAACTATATTTGCCTGAGATCGGACCAATATATATCGAGGATTGCTTGTAGTAAGCAACAAGTCAAGACTTACCAAACCATTACAAGAATCAAACACAAGAATTTAAATAATATAGGAGTATTTGCTACCTAAACTAGTTTAACTTACATGTTTTGCATGTTTCAACTTTATTCAATTCTTATAACCCTATTTCTCGTACAGTCAAATGGCTGGATTTCACCACCCTGGCGACCCCTACTTTCCCAACCAAGGCAACGGAGGATGGGTCGAAGATGATCCCGAAGAGGACGAGGAACCCATAGAAGTGGATAGTAACTCCGGTACCGACTCAGAGCCGGAGGTGATCAATCCACCACCCGTTCAACCTCCCGTCTTTGTAAGGAACTTTCAAGGACCGACTCCCGTCTGGGGAAGTCACTTCCACCATTGGAGCTAACAACAAAACCTACGCCCTCCCTACGGCATGTGTCGGGACTTCTATGATGTCCACGGCGGAGGTTCGGCTGATCGGGCACTCCCAGTAATGGTGGGTAAGCTAGTCAATCAGTCCTATCAGTCTGGAGTTCAAGCTAGCCGACTCCGGGATGTCAACGTGGAAGTACAAGTTCACACTTCTGACATTCGTAGGCTGGACAAGATGCAAGACAATGCTCAACTCCAAACCAAAGCATTCCAAGCGCAAATGATTGCAGCCCTCGCTGAGCTAAGGGAACAACAAGCCGCTTTTGATAGGCGTCTAATGGAGTCAAAGCAATCAGATGCGGAGTCAAGCTCCAAGCGCAACCTACGTCCAAAGTAGTGCTTGGCAAAGACTCAAATTTTGTTATAGCTTAGGACCTCGGCTAAAAGTCTTTAAATTTCTCGAACTTTGTAATCGGAGACCCTTGTAGGGGTCAAATTTTCATGATCGTTGTATCAACTTTTATATTAATATAAGTGACACTATTATTACTACGTTGAGTATTTCGTTCAAACCTTGAAAAGTCATCGAGAAACCAAATACTTGTTTCATACTTTCAGTCCTACAAATACTTTCATTCTTCTATTTTAAGACTCATACTATCACCTGTTGTTGAACTATAGCAATTTAGTTCATGAGACACATACATTTTCTATTCTATGGAATTCTTATCTTTACCTTTTCAACCTATAGTTGAAGGATGCCTCCGCGTAGGAATCCGAGACGAAACAACGGTGGGGAAGCACCTGTACCACCACCACTCCACCACCTCAATTTGATGCTGTTATGTTCCAAGCAGCAGTCAGCGCAGCGGTAGCAGCTGCCATGTCACAGATCAATAACTCGAGTACTAATGGGTCGGGATCTGGCACACACCCATCCAACCATGGCGAGAGTCATGGACCACCCCGAGAATGCACCTATAAGGACTTTACTAATGCCAAGCCCCGGATGTTTTATGGAACTGGTGGTGTGATAGCCCTGAGGCAGTGGATTGAAAGGACGGAGTCAGTCTTTGAAATCTGCTCCTGTCCTGAGCACAGCAAAGTCAAGTTTGCAACTTTCACCCTTATCGATAGAGCTTTAACTTGGTGGAATGGCCACGTTAAGGTACTTACCCTGATTGTGGCAAACTCCATAAGCTGGGAGAGCTTAAAGGTCATGCTGATGAGAGAATACTGTCCAAGAGGAGAGATTCAAAAACTCGAACACGAGCTCTGGACTCTTGGAATGGTTGGTAACGACATCGCGACTTATACCAATAGGTTTTGTGATCTTGCAATCCTTTGCCTAGATATGACTACTCCAGAGAGCAAGAAAATAGAGAGGTACATTTGGGGACTATCGCCCCAAATTAGGTCAAGCGTGTTAGCTTCAAAACCTGACACCTTTGAAAGTGCCAAAGAACTGGCACAATCTCTTGTTGATTATGGAGGTCATCAGAACTCAACGGTTGCTACACCAGAACCACAAAAGGGAAAAAACAACAACAACAACAACAACAACAACAACAATAGCAAGAAGAGGGTATGGAATAAAGGGAAGGGTGGGTCTTCCCAGGAGCCCGCAAAGAAACAACTGGTTTCAGTGAATGCTGCCACTGTACCTACTACAGTCCCTACAAATCCCTACCCCACAAAGCCTTATGTAGGTAACCTTCCAAAGTGCACCAAATGCGCTTACCACCACCATGGACCTTGTCGGGAAATGCAATGCGCCAACTGCAACAGAAAGGGACACACAACCCGTTTCTGCAAGGACCCCGCAAAGCCGATCACTCAAGTTCCCAGTGCGGGTGTAGGCCAGACTTGCTACGGTTGTGGCGAGGTGGGCCACTACAAGAGGAACTGCCCTAAGGCAGCAGGCACCGGCGGTATGGGACGATTTTTAGCTATAGGCCACGACGAAGCTGTAGCTGACCCAACTATAGTTGCTGGTACGTTCCTTCTCGATAATTCATATGCATGCATATTATTCGATAGTGGAGCGGAGAGAAGCTTCGTGAGTCAAAACTTTATTCGCTTACTTAAACCTAAACCTAGCAAGTTAGAAAAATCATTCACTGTAGAGATGGCGAATGGAAAAACTGAAAACACTAACTGCATATACAAGGACTGTACGTTAACTTTAGATGGTCATTCTTTCCCAATCAATCTCATGTCGGTCCCAATTAAAAGTTTCGACGTCATAGTCGGCATGGACTGGTTAAGTCTTCTTCGTGCCGACATCATGTGTTTTGAAAAAGCAGTTCGTCTTAATCTCCCTAACAACGAAACATTAGTGCTTTACGGCGACAAATCAAGTACAAACCTTCGTATCATTTCATGCATCCAAGCTCAAAAGTGTTTACGGAAGGATTGTCGAGCATTCCTAGCGCACATCGTCGATACAAGTCAGGAACTGAAGGACATCAAGAACATTCCAGAAGTACGCGACTTTCCCGATATCTTTCCAGAAGAACTACCAGGATTACCACCACAACGCCAAGTCGAATTCAGAATCGACTTAGTTCCAGGGGCTACCCCAGTAGCGAAGTCGCCTTATCGTCTAGCACCAGCAGAGATGCAAGAACTTTCCAGTCAACTTAATGAACTCCTTCAAAAAGGATTCATAAGACCAAGTTTCTCACCTTGGGGAGCACCGGTCTTGTTTGTAAAGAAGAAAGACGGATCGTTCCGTATGTGCATCGACTACAGAGAACTGAACAAACTTACTGTCAAGAACCGTTATCCTCTACCCCGTATTGACGACCAATTCGATCAACTACAAGGAGCGAACTACTTCTCAAAGATAGATATACGATCCGGATACCACCAATTACGAGTACTAGAGGGGGATATTCCTAAGACAGCTTTCCGAACTCGTTATGGGCACTACGAATTTGTAGTGATGCCGTTCGGATTAACCAATGCACCAGCAGTATTTATGGACCTAATGAATAGGGTGTGCCGTCCTTACTTGGATCAGTTCGTCATCGTCTTTATCGATGATATACTTATCTACTCCCGAAGTAAGGAAGAGCATAGTCAGCACCTACGAAAAGTCCTAGAAACACTGCGAACGGAGAAACTCTATGCGAAGTTCTCTAAATGCGATTTTTGGATTCGAATAGTCGAATTTTTGGGCCACGTTGTTAGCGAGAAAGGGATACACGTGGACCCCTCCAAAATTAAGGCCATTGAGAACTGGTCGGCACCAAAGACACCTAAAGAGATTCGTCAATTTCTAGGTCTCGCCGGCTACTATCGCAGATTCATAAAGAACTTCTCCAGCATTGCGAAACCTCTTACTACATTAACCCAGAAAGGCGTGGCCTTTGACTGGGAAGCGAAACAAGAGAAGGAGTTCCAAACGCTAAAACAGGCCTTGTGCACCGCACCGATACTATCCCTCCCAGAAGGGATAGAAGATTTCTCAGTGTATTGCGACGCATCCAACCAAGGACTTGGTTGTGTTCTTATGCAGAGAGGGAAGGTTATTGCTTATGCCTCCCGACAGCTTAAGACACACGAAGTGAACTATACGACACACGATCTTGAGTTAGGAGCAGTGGTGTTTGCTCTGAAGATCTGGAGACACTACTTATACGGAACAAAGAGTACTATTTTCACCGATCCCAAGAGCCTTCAGCACATTTTCGATCAGAAGGAACTCAACATGCGACAACGACGATGGGTTGAGTTACTAAATGACTACGAATGCAAAATTCGTTATCATCCTGGCAAGGCCAACGTGGTAGCTGACGCCCTCAGTCGAAAGGAATACACTGGTCGGAGGGTCAGATCTCTGACTATGACTATCCATTCCCACTTATCCACACAAATTAAAGAGGCACAAATGGAAGCTTTGCGACCTGAAAATGTGGCGGGTGAATCCTTGCGAGGAATGGAAAAGAATCTAGAAGTCAAGGGTGGCGGAGCCTATTATCTCATGGACCGAATCTGGACACCGAAACATGGTGGTTTCAGAGACGTAGTCATGACCGAGGCACACAACTCAAGATATTTCGTTCACCCAGGTTCAGATAAAATGTATCTGGATCTTAAGAAACTATACTGGTGGCCTAACATGAAAGCATAAATTGCTACCTTCGTAAGTAAATGCCTTACTTGCGCTAAGGTTAAGGTCGAATATCAAAAACCGTCAGGATTACTACAACAACCGGAGATTCCAGAATGGAAATGGGAGCGGATTAATATGGACTTCATAACCAAGTTACCCAAGACGACGAGTGGACTCGATACCATATGGGTCATCGTCGACAGATTGACCAAATCCGCACATTTCCTACCCATCAAGGAGACTGACAAAATGGAAAAGCTTACAAGAACTTACTTAAGGGAAGTAGTGCGACTGCATGGTGTTCCGATATCCATTATCTCCGATAGAGATGGTAGATTCACTTCAAGATTCTGGCAGTCACTACAAAGTTCCCTGGGGACTAGGCTAGACATAAGTACAGCCTACCACCCACAAACAGACAGGCAAAGTGAGAGAACGATACAAACTTTAGAAGATATGCTGAGAGCCTGTGTGATTGACTTTGGAAAGGCATGGGATATCCATTTACCCCTTGTCGAATTTTCATACAACAATAGTTATCATACAAGCATAAAGGCTGCTCCGTTTGAAGCCCTCTATGGTCGAAAGTGCAGATCCCCTCTGTGCTGGGCTGAAGTTGGCGATACCCAGTTAGCTAAAGGAAGAGTTCCTGAAAGCACTCTCACCGGTCCGGAAATCATACGAGAAACGACAGAGAAGATTGTTCAGATTTGTGAACGATTGAAAGCCTCTAGAGACCGACAGAAAGGCTACGCTGACCAAAGGAGGAAACCTTTGGAATTCCAGGTAGGAGACCACGTTTTATTAAAGGTCTTACCGTGGAAGGGTTTAATACGCTTTGGAAAGCGTGGGAAACTAAATCCAAGATACATAGGGCCTTTCGAGATTCTTTCCAGAATCGGCCCTGTGGCTTACAAGCTTAACCTATCGTGTGAACTTAGTAACATACATCCAACCTTCCACGTCTCAAACTTGAAAAAGTGTCTGTCTGATGAGACTCTTGTTATTCCACTCGACGAGATCGAGATCAACGAGAGCCTCAACTTTGTGGAAGAACCAGTAGAAATCATGGACCGAGAGGTCAAACAAACAAAACAAAGTCGCATACCCATCATGAAGGTTCGCTGGAACGCCAAGCGGGGACCTGAATTCACATGGGAATGCGAAGATCAGATGAAACAAAAGTACCCTCATCTCTTTCATGTTCACTAGTATCTTTACTACTTTAAATTTCGGGACGAAATTCCCTCTAACGGGGGGATGATGTGACAACCCGATATTTCAACTCTTTGTAATGACCTAAAAAGTCAAGTATTGTAACCACCTTGGAGTTAATAAAATTAACTTTGATAATAAAATGCCAAAAAGTATCTATTTAAATTCCTACTATGGTTAATATCATTAAACCGGGATCGTACGTAAAAAGGATGCCCAAATCCGGCTTCGTATACTAAAGTTAAGATTTTTCCAAGTTCAACTTAGCAACAGACAGCTAAAAACTCGAATCGAAGATCGAAAGACTTTTGGCCGGAATGACCTAAACGAGAATCGAAGGTCTCAGCAATGGTATTTCAGCGGTAAAAAGTCTGGCAAAAACCGACGTCCGATAAAGAAGTTATGAATTTTAGAAGAATTTCCTTAATCACGTCATTTTAATAAAGAAATAATAAAAATAATTTCAGAATTTGTCGACGGAGTCTAAACGAAAGTTGTAGAGCGTAGTCTCACCTACGCGTGGATATAAAGACCATCGAAAACGGAGATCGTATGAAGAAGATATGATTCTTAGAAGTTTATTAAATAAATTATATATAATTTAAATCAAAAATCCGGTAATATCTAAAGGAGGAGTCAGCGTCCTCATCCGAGTTACGCGCCGCGTAACCCCGTACGCCCCGCGTACGCGAAGGCCAAGGCCTCGGTCCGTCCACGTCGCCCCTATGCGAGCCTACCGATCCATCCCATCCGAAGTCTGAGGCAGTTGAGGACTCGGTCATGCATTACGTACGCGTACGCCCCGCGTACCGAGGCGGTTCCAGCCTCCTATAAATAGAGATGCGAGGGTTCTCGGAAAAATTGCTCATTCTCTCTCACTTTTATTGCGTTTTGCCTCTTTTTCCGTGCCCGCACTACCCCGAAGCCCTGGTCATTTTGCTCAAGTCCCGAAGGTCGATTTTACTCCCGAGATTCCCGAGGATCCCGAGAAAAATCCGTTTCCCGAGACGAAACTCTGCCCGGTTTTCCATCTCGCTATCTTCAAACTTTCAAGTGAGTTCATACCCCTTAATTAACCCTTTTTAAATATTCTAAATCCTTTTATATGCTTTCTAAGGGGGGAAATACAAGTAAAACACACGACTACTATCGGGTGTTATATATAAAGATTATTATACACTTTTATTAAGTAGAATCATATGTGATTTATAAAGTTTATAGGGAACTCCCGTGTACAAAACATATTACAATAGTATTCTATCTTTAAAACTATAAATTATTGTAATGCATGTATAAACCGAACATTTTCCTAGATTTAATGTATATGTGTCTATCTTAGGCTTTACAAAAATCTATGCTTTCATAACAAGTGATTCCTTTTCAAGATATTCTAAAACAAATGAAGAACACTTTTAGAAAACTATAATAGGTATAGTTTTACGAGGATATTGCTAACTTTTACATACTAGGAACACGATTTTCAAGAAATCACTTTCATATACAAGATCAAACGAACATTTTAACACGTAAATTTGTTTTTATACCACGGTTTTGTGAGACATTAACTTCACGTACGTTCGAGTACACATTTCAAGTCCTGTATTATATACCAGAATCCCTTGGAGGGGGAGCATGGTGTTTGTGTATAGATCTATACGGGCTTGACAACCCGCGCCTTGACTGTTAGCTACAGTCCACTATTTGGGGTGACAAACGTCATGACATTCCAACGCCAGAAGAACGTTGTGTATAGGCATTCCGAGTCAATAGTATGGTTATAAAACTCACATGAGGTATTAAAAATACATTGATTTACGAGGTTTTCAAACATATTGATTATTTATACACTTACATACATTTCTGAAACAAACTTTGGTCTTGAGTGAAGACTACTTTTATACTAGTAGAAAATATAGGATTTTCTAAAAACAAACAAACAAGGTCAAAACATTTCATTTCATACAAACATTTTCATTGAAATACTTATGAAACTCACCAGCTTAAATGCTGATCTACTCTTTCAAAATTACTTGTATGTCCCAGGGAATCAGTAATTTCAGGTATCATTATGCTTTTAATGAAGGGATGCTGCGGCGCCAGTTTAATCTCATATTTTGACATCATATTGTAATTGGTTTTGAACATGTAACTTTGAAAAATGTAAACTTTCAATTATATATATGATGGTTCTATTGCTTTCTTTACTATGTATTCATTTGTTACGTTACCACGTAAAGTCATCCGCCCCGAACGTTTCCGCCGTTCAGGTTTGGGGGTGTGACAGATTGGTATCAGAGCAATGTTTATAGTGAACTAAGTATATCGAACCACATAAGATATACAAACTATAAATGCTTAAGGGACTAATACTCTCTGACAAAACATTTTTCTTTTTTACACTTAAGCAGCGTTACGTTTAACATAAATTAATAGTTCATTTAAGTACAATTACATGCATACAACAAATTATTTTCATGATATCTAACTATACAACAAGTATTTAGACAAGTTGACACTACGATTAAGACTCGATATATGTAATCAGATTTTGGACAAATATAGCGTGATCAACTATATTTGCCCGAGATCGGACCAATATATATCGAGGATTGGTTGTGGTAAGCAACAAGTCAAAACTTAACAAACCATTACAAGAATCAAACACAAGAATTTAAATACTATAGGAGTATTTGCTACCTAAACTAGTTTAACTTACATGTTTTGCATGTTTCAACTTTATTCAATTCTTATAACCCTATTTCTCGTACAGTCAAATGGCTGGATTTCACCACCCTGGCTACCCTACTTTCCCAACCAAGGCAACGGAGGATGGGTTGAAGATGATCCCGAAGAGGACGAGGAACCCATAGAAGTGGATAGTGACTCCGGTACCGACTCAGAGCCGGAGGTGATAAATCCACCACCCGTTCAACCTCCTGTCTTCGTTAGGGACTTTCAAGGACCGACTCCCGTCTGTGGAAGTCATCTCCACCATTGGAGCCAACAACAAAACCTACGCCTTCCCTACGGCATGTGTCGGGACTTCTCTGATGTCCACAGCGGAGGTTCGGCTGATCGGGCACTCCCAGTAATGGTGGGTAAGCTAGCCAATCAGTCCTATCAGTCTAGAGTTCAAGCTAGCCGACTCCGGGATGTCAACGTAGAAGTACAGGTTCACACTTCTGACATCCATAGGCTGGACATGATGCAAGACAATGCTCAACTCCAAACCGAGGCAGTGACAACCCCCAAATCTATTACTGTTAGAAATCCCATCCTCATTAACGGAATGCGTCGCTATATGTTATTCTCTGTAACATTTGGAGTCGTCAATAAACAAATATCTAGTTGTTATATGTCTCGATATTATCATAAGTAATTATAACTTGTATGTGTTAACCCCGTTTAACCAAATAGAGTTATATTACTTTTTCAACCACTTCACCCGGGTAAAAAGTTTTAACCCCGTTAAACTTTAGCATCGGGTAGCCGTGTATCGGGTGCAATACCCGAGACATATATAAACAAATGGACACTACATTTAAGCTCTTTTACCACACATTCACTCTCTCTCAGTACTTTCTCTCTCTAGACCCGAACCCGACTCCAAAACCGCACACTCCGGTTTCCAAACGTAAGGATTTCTTCCCTATCTTGTTCTAATCATAGTCCATAGCATTTAGAGGCCAAAAATCATAGAATTTAGAGGATTAAGTGGAGTTTACAGCCTAGGAAGCCCCTTAGGCCGTAAACACCTAAAATCTTGTCAAAATCCTCATTTTTCCTTCCTTTAAGCTCATATACTAATTAAGGGACTTACCTAGGGGAGTTTGGACATTAAAACATAATAAATTGATGCCTAAAAAGGAGTTTACGGCCCAATCTTATGCTTAGGCCGTAAACACCCAAAAACATTGGATTTAAGTCCCAAAAACTCATCTAGGGCATGGGGTAAATTTGCTATGACCTTTAGACATGTTTTAGTACATTAACCAACACAATTTAGAGGCAAAAAGAGGAGTTTACGGCCAAGCTTATTCTTAGGCCGTAAACACCCAATAAATATGCCAAAATGCCCCTAAAACTTCACCTAATGTCATCTAGTGTTTATCTAAGGTGAAGGGAAGTGTGCTGTACCATTAATCATCTCATTTTGAAGCCAAAAGAAGAGTTTACGGCCAAGACTATACTTGGGCCGTAAACTCCCCAAAATGTCCCTAAATGAGGGTTTAAACCCTCCAAATTAGTTCACAACACTTGCTAGTAATTTAGGGGAATGATTAAAGGCCTTATTTTGCAATTTGGGAGGACCACATGAGTTTACGGCCAAGCCTAGGGGACTTACGGCCGTAAACTCCCAAGGAGTGGCCTTTGGGCCATAAACTCCAAGGGAGTGAGCTCATGGTCTCCCCCGTAAACCTCTCTTGGCCTTGTACCACTCCCGGGAACCCCTTCTAGGCCCTAAAACCCCGAATTGACGCTAAAATGCCTAAATACTTTAATGAAAAGCATAGAATGACTTATTCCTTGTGAAATGCATATTTCATATGACATTAGGGTCCTAGAAAGGTGCTCCAGTCGTTATCTGGTACCAAACGCTCAACCGACACTTTTACCCGATTTACGCGATTTTAGGTGAGTTCATACCCCTTTAATGAACCTTTCAAATGTTTTATATGTTTTAGGGGGGATACAAGTTGATTATACATGTTTATGGAAAGTTATACAAGATAATTACTCATGTTACGGAGATTAATCACATGTGATTCACTATCCGCAGTTCAAAGCACATGTGATTCATCACTATGCCTATTAAATGGATTTTACGTTTTCAAAACTGTTTCGGATAAACAACCAAGTTTTTAAATTTTCTTTTGAGCAATGCTTTTATTAAACAAATCTTCTTATAAATTGTAACCACACTGATATATTTATATAAGTAAGACTTGAAGGACTTAGGACCGATAGCTCGCCTTAATTCCTGTTCTTGTTTGATTGTGGGCTTAGGGTAGTGGTTATCCGTCCGACTGTCGTTGATTTCTTAGTTATATATCTTGTATATTAGTATGGGTTACGAATATTTCTCATTTCATTAGATACCTAAATCACTAACATGACAAGAACCATGCACACTAAGTTAACTATAATAGGTATAGTTAATGCCACTACTACCACTACTCACTATAGTCACTACTCTCTACACTATAATTAACACTATTACCAGACAATACACTAGTAAAGGGAATACACTACGAACTATACTAAATGACTGCTACACTATGACAAATGAGAACGCACTAAACAAACGGCAACACACTAATCCACTACGAGATACTCTATTCACTACCCACTACGCCCGGAGTTTTCCGACAGGAAGACGACACTACATGTATAGATCTATACGGGGCAGACGCTATTTCATCCTGACTGTTAATTTCAGTCCGCGCCGTACAGGCCCAGGGATGCCACTACTTCACTATACTGTGCATGACCGGGAAGGTCATGGGGTCCGCTATTACTCACGCTATTGGTAACATACAAGAAATACACTATAATCACACTATAATGCCAAATCAAATGTTAAGTTAATATCCTGAAGTAACCAAGAATCTAACACTAAAGGAAGCTGGTACCACTATTATTGACCTCAGGCATAACATACTGTATTGCATTTACTCAGTTGAGAGTCACTATTATACTCTTACGATAAATGATTTTCAAAGATGAGAATGACATGTTTCTTAAAGATTTTCACTTACAACCCATTTCTAGAAAATATAGGATTTTCTAGGTTTTACTACTACATATGACTGTAATTTGCAGCTTTTCACACTATCAGTTCTAATGCTTTCTATACAAAAACTCACACTAAACTCTTATGAACTCACCAGCTTTATGCTGATATTCGTTTTCAAAATGACTTGTATCCTCAGGTCAAAGATAGACAGGTACAGATGCAGTATTTTTGGAGAAGGTGGAGCATACAAGACTCATCTCTTATTTTTTATTTACTTTTGGTGTTTGTTGAACAATATAAAACACGCTTGTAATTAAAATTCACTATGTAAATGCAATGGTTGTATGTTTCTTGTTTACTATTATACAATTGTGATGATACTGTACATGACGTCCTCCATCCCGAAACGTATTCCGCCGTTATCGGTTTTGGGGTGTGACAGATTGGTATCAGAGCATTGTTTATAGTGAATCAAGTATATCAACCTATAAAAGATATACGAACTATAAACACTTCGGAACTAAAACACTCTGACCAAGAATATATACTATTAAGTATCTAAAAGATCTAACTAAGTATATATATACGCACATCACTATAAAACTCAGAAGTCAATATCACCCTAGAAGAAAACAAAAGTATTAAGATTGTTGGGCAGCACAATTGGGCTTAGAGACATATAGTCACATTCGGGGTGATGTAGCCTGATCAACTACGTTTTCCTGAGAGTGACACGCATGTGCCTAAGTTTGGTTGTGATGTTGCAACAAGTCTAAAACTTACCAACACTACCACAATAACGTTACCATAAGGATACTATAGGAGTATTCTGTATCTCTAGAACATACGTATGTGATAACAATAAGGGTCGTTACTAGTAGGACAATAGTTGCTAAGTGGATACACCACGGTTACATGTGATTAGGGCGCTATAGACTCAGAATCTGAAGCCTTTGCTTCATTCCCTGTTCTTGTTTGATTGGGGGTCTGAAGTTAGGGTTGCTTATTCGAAGGACTATCTTGTTTCGGTTACATGTAATCGGTATTCACTATGCAAGTATTGGGTCGACTAATAACGATTCATCCTATATGTATCTTAGAATAGTACGTCTATCAACCATTCCATTCCCCTTTCTCGCATAGATAGCATGGCTGGTTTCCACCATCCCGGCGATCCGTACTATCCGAACCAGGGCAATGGAGGATGGCTCGACGAGGAGTCAGACGATGATCACCCGATCCCTTTGGATGATCATCATGCTGAAGGCTTCTCGGATAGCTCGAGCTCCGAACCAGAAGTTAACAACCAACCTCTTGATGCCCCGAACCCTAACCCCCCGTCCGGCATTTCAGGGTCCCACTCATATGTGGCCATATCCTTACACCGATGGAGCGAGGAGCAGGGTCAGCCCTTGCCTTACAATAGAGACCGAAACCTTTACAACATAAGCGAAGGAGGATCAGCGGATCGGGTTCTGCCCATCATGATCCGAAGGATTGCCAGGAATGTTGAGCAAGGTCAAGCTGCTATTGGTCGAGTTGTAGAAGTGGATGCCAACTCAAATCTTAATACGGTTCGCATCCGCCAACTCGAAGAAGCCATGGACAGGACAAAGAGGACCAATGAGGCTCTACAGCAACAGCTGGCTGCATCCCGAGCCGAGGTTAGGGAACTCCGAGCACGCCAAAGGACTCATGATCGACACCTTCAAGAAGTTATGCGTCAGCTAGCGGATCTGAGGATTCGCCAAACAAGTAACCGCCGCCAATAGAAGATGTCTAGCTACTCCACTCTTTTGTTTAAAGGACTAGCCTCCTTCTCTCTATGTTTCGTAGGCCTTTTGTCTGTAAACATCCCTAGCTTAAAAGTACTCTAGTTGAACCTCTAAACTGCCAACATTTTCTCTATGGTGTGATGTAAGACCTACTGTTAGGTCAATTTTCATGAACTTGTGTTACATCATTAATACCAGTGCATTGGCAGTTAACTACTCTATTGCTATGACACTCATTCTAATTTTGGATTATGTTGATTTAATCCACGAAGCACTCTATTCATATTCACAATAGCCTCTTACTATTTCTATCATTTCTATAATCTTCCAGTGAAGGATGCCTCCACGAAAGCGTCCCAGCAGAGGAAGACCCGCAACTCAAACCCCTCCTCCACCACCTCCTCCTCCGCAGTTCGACCCAGTGTTGTTCCAAACAGCGGTGACCGCGGCTGTGACAGCAGCCATGGCCCAAATGAACTCTGGGGATGCGAGCGGTGGTAACTCCAGGTTCGGTGAAGTCCATCATAGGGTGCAGGGATGCACTTATAAGGATTTCATGAACTGTAAACCTACCTTCTTCGACGGTACCGAAGGAATTCTGGCATTATCCCAATGGTTCGAAAGAACCAAAGCTGTATTTGAGATGTGCTCTTGTCCCGAAGAGAGCAAAATCAAGTTTGCTACTGCTACCCTCACTAACAGGGCCTTGACATGGTGGAACGGCCATGTCAGTGCACTTTCCTTGGTCACAGCCAATGCCATGGGCTGGGACACTCTAAAAGACCTCATGAGAGGGGAGTACTGCCCCAGAGGCGAAGTTCAGAAACATGAGGAAGAACTCGATCTGGAACCTCAAGATGAAAGGGACTGACATAACAGCTTACACAGCCAGGTTTTGCGACTTGGCGGCTATGTGTCCCAACATGATCCCATCCGAAAGAAAGAAGATTGAATGATACATCTGGGGTTTAGTGCCCCCGTATCGAGGAAATGTTCTGGCCTCATGCCCTACCACTTTTGACAGCGCCAAGGAATTGGCCCAGAGTCTGATCAACCACGAAATCTCCTCCACTCCAACAACAACAACTTCCACTACCACTGTACCACCCGATTCATCTGATAGAAAGAGGAAGCGATGGGATAAGAAGAAGGGCAAGAAAACTCAAACCTCCTCCAAGGACCAGCAAATCGTGGCGGTCCATGCTGCCACCACTCCAACAGCACCAGCCCCGCCAAAATCTTATAGCGGGAATCTGCCTAAGTGTCCCAAGTGCCCTTTCCACCACAACGGCCCCTGCTGTGAGTTGCAGTGTTCTAACTGCGGCCGAAAGGGCCATACTGTCCGATTTTGCAAGGCCCCTCCCAAACCCATCACACAGGTTCCTAGTGCGGGAGTGACCTCAACTTGTTATGGCTGCGGTGAAGCGGGTCATTTTAAGAAGAACTGTCCGAAGGCTACAAATGCTGGGGGAACTGGAAGACTACTCGCTATCGGTCACAATGAAGCGGTAGTTGATCCCACGATGGTCACGGGTACATTTCTTCTCAACAACTCTTATGCCTGTGTCTTATTCGATAGTGGTGCAGAAAGAAGCTTCATAAATCAAAACTTTAAACACTTACTCAAACAAACCCCTCAACCACTAACCGAAACATTCGTCGTAGAAATGGCTAATGGGAAAACATAAAGTTCTAATGAAATCTATATTGGTTGTACTCTCACATTAGATGATCACCCATTTTCAATCGATCTTATACCAGTCTCAATCAAAAATTTTGATGTCATTGTTGGTATGGATTGGTTGAGTCTTCATCGCGTCGATATCCTATGCTCTGACAAAGCCATTCTCCTGAACCTTCCGAATCACGAAACCTTATTGATATATGGAGATAAGCCGAGTACGAGCCTTCGTATCATCTCCAGCATTCAGGCTCAGAAATACTTGCGCAAGGAATATCGTGCCTTTCTTGCTCACGTTGTCGACACTAACCAGAAATCAAAAGATCCAAAAGACATTCCCGTAGTATGCGATTTCCCTGATGTCTTTCCGGGGGATCTTCCAGGCCTACCTCCCAAACGTCAGGTCGAGTTCAGAATCGACCTAGTCCCAGGAACTACCCCCGTAGCTAAGTCGCCCTACCGTCTAGCGCCCGCAGAAATGCAAGAACTATTCGGTCAACTCAACGAACTGCTCAGCAAGGGTTTCATAAGACCGAGCTTCTCACCTTGGGGAGCTCCGGTCTTGTTCGTGAAGAAGAAGGATGGATCGTTTCGGATGTGCATTGATTATAGGGAGCTCAATAAACTCACGGTCAAAAATCGCTACCCTCTCCCTCGTATCGACGATTTATTCGACCAACTACAAGGAGCAAGTTACTTCTCCAAGATTGATCTTAGATCCGGGTATCATCAGTTACGGGTGCTAGAGGAAGATGTTTCGAAGACAGCCTTCCGAACCCGCTACGGGCGTTTTAAGTTTGTAGTGATGCCCTTTGGACTGACTAACGCCCCTGCAGTATTCATGGACTTGATGAATAGGGTGTGTCGTCCATATCTAGATCAGTTCGTCATCGTCTTTATTGATGATATACTCGTCTGTTCTAGGAGCGAGGAAGAACACGGGGATCATTTACGACGAGTCCTGGAAACACTATGATCCGAGAAGTTATATGCGAAGTTCTCTAAGTGCGAGTTTTGGATCCGAAGAGTCGAATTCTTAGGGCACGTGGTCAGTGAAGCCGGAATCCACGTGGATCCCTCCAAAATTAAAGCTATTGAGAACTGGTCAGCACCGAAGACGCCTACAGAAATTCATCAATTTCTAGGCCTCGCTAGCTACTACCGCAGATTCATCCAAAATTTCTCTCGGATTGCGAAGCCTCTCACTATGCTAACACAGAAGGGTGTCTCATTCAACTGGGAAGAGAAACAGGAGAAGGCATTTCAGACCCTGAAGCAAGCCCTATGCACCGCACCAGTATTATCCCTTCCCGAAGGGATAGAAGATTTTGTTGTATACTGTGATGCATCCAATCAGGGGTTGGGTTGTGTCTTGATGCAACGAGGCAAGGTTATCGCCTATGCCTCGAGGCAGTTAAAGACCCATGAAGTGAACTACACTACTCACGACCTCGAGTTAGGAGCGGTCGTCTTCGCATTAAAAATCTTGAGACACTACTTGTATGGGACAAAGAGTGTAGTGTACACTGATCATAAAAGCCTCCAACATATACTGAACCAAATAGAACTCAACATGAGACAGCGTCGATGGGTCGAGCTACTTAACGATTACGACTGTGAAATTAGATATCACCCAGGGAAAGCCAACGTAGTAGCAGACGCCCTGAGTAGAAAGGAACATTCTGGTCGAAGGACCAAGTCATTGACGATGACTATCCATTCGCATCTATCCACACAGATTAAAGAGGCTCAGCTGAAAGCCTTAAAGCCCGAGAACGTGACGGGAGAATCCCTGTGCGGAATGGATAAAAATATGGAGGTTAAGGGTGACGGAGCCTACTACTTCATGGATCGGATCTGGACTCCACGCCATGGAGGTTTCAGAGACTTGGTCATGAAGGAAGCACACAGCACTCGCTACTCCGTCCACCCGGGTTCAGATAAGATGTATCTGGATCTCAAAAAGCTATACTGGTGGCCGAACATGAAAGTGGGGATCGCTACCTTTGTGAGTAAGTGCCTTACTTGCGTGAAGGTCAAGGTCGAATATTAAAAGCCATCAGGACTCCTCCAACAACCTGAGATACCGGAATGGAAGTGGGAGCGGATCACAATGGACTTTATCACCAAACTGCCCAAGATAGCGGGTGGATTAGATACCATTTGGGTCATCGTCGACAGGTTGACCAAGTCCGCACACTTCCTACCCATGGCGTCCCTATATCTATTATCTCGGACAGAGATAGTAGATTCACCTCTAGGTTTTGGCAATCTTTGCAAAAGGCACTAGGGACGAGGCTGGACATGAGCACAGCCTACTATCCGCAGACCGACGGACAGAGTGAAAGGACGATCCAAACCTTAGAGGATATGCTGCGAGCTTGTGTGATTGACTTCGGGAAATCGTGGGATACACACTTACCTCTCGTGGAGTTTTCCTACAACAATAGTTATCATACGAGCATCAAGGCAGCTCCATTCGAAGCCCTCTACGGCCGGAAGTGCAGATCCCCTCTATGCTGGGCTGAGATGGGTGACACTCAGCTAGCTAAAGGACGAGTTCCTGACAGCGCCCTCACTGGTCCGGAGATCATTCGAGAGACAACCGAGAAGATTGTACAGATACGTGAACGACTAAAGGCCGCTAGGGATCGACAGAAAAGCTATGCCGACAAACGAAGAAAACCCTTGGAATTCCAGGTGGGAGACCGAGTCCTTTTGAAGGTCTCGCCCAGGAAGGGCACGATACGCTTCGGAAAGCGTGGAAAGCTGAACCCAAGGTACATAGGGCCCTTCGAGATTCTCGCCAGAATCGGCCCCGTAGCTTATAAACTCAACTTACCCCACGAGCTAAGTAACATACATCCTACCTTCCACATCTCAAACTTGAAGAAATTCCTGTCTGATGAGACTCTCGTGATCCCCCTCGACGAGATCAAGGTCAATGAGAGCCTCAACTTCGTGGAAGAGCCTACGGAGATTATGGATCGGGAAGTAAAACGAACGAAACAAAGCCGCATCCCAATTGTGAAAGTTCGGTGGAACGCCAAGCGAGGACCGGAATTCACTTGGGAGCACGAGGACCAAATGAAACTCAAATATCCCCATCTCTTCGCTTATTAGTATTGTAATTCTTATCTGTTCAAATTCTAAATTTCGGGACGAAATTCCCCTAACGAGGGGATGATGTGACAACCCCCAAATCTATTACCGTTACAAATCCCATCCTCACTAACGGAATGTGTCGCTATATGTTATTCTCTGTAATATTTGGAGTCGTCAATAAACAAATATCTAGTTGTTATATGTCTCGATATTATCATAAGTAATTATAACTTGTATGTGTTAACCCCGTTTAACCAAATAGAGTTATATTACTTTTTCAACCACTTCACCCGGGTAAAAAGTTTTGACCCCGTTAAACTTTAGCATCGGGTAGCCGTGTATCGGGTGCAATACCCGAGACATATATAAACAAATGGACACTACATTTAAGCTCTTTTACCACACATTCACTCTCTCTCTCTCACTACTTTCTCTCTCTAGACCCGAACCCGACTCCAAAACCGCACACTCCGGTTTCCAAACGTAAGGATTTCTTCCCTATCTTGTTCTAATCATAGTCCATAGCATTTAGAGGCCAAAAATCATAGAATTTAGAGGATTAAGTGGAGTTTACAGCCTAGGAAGCCCCTTAGGCCGTAAACACCTAAAATCTTGTCAAAAGCCTCATTTTTCCTTCCTTTAAGCTCATATACTAATTAAGGGACTTACCTAGGGGAGTTTGGACATTAAAACATAATAAATTGATGCCTAAAAAGGAGTTTACGGCCCAAGCTTATGCTTAGGCCGTAAACACCCAAAAACATTGGATTTAAGTCCCAAAAACTCATCTAGGGCATGGGGTAAATTTGCTATGACCTTTAGACATGTTTTAGTACATTAACCAATACCATTTAGAGGCAAAAAGAGGAGTTTACGGCCAATCTTATTCTTAGGCCGTAAACACCCAATAAATATGCCAAAATGCCCCTAAAACTTCACCTAATGTCATCTAGTGTTTATCTAAGGTGAAGGGAAGTGTGCTGTACCATTAATCATCTCATTTTGAAGCCAAAAGAAGAGTTTACGGCCAAGACTATACTTGGGCCGTAAACTCCCCAAAATGTCCCTAAATGAGGGTTTAAACCCTCCAAATTGGTTCACAACACTTGCTAGTAATTTAGGGGAATGATTAAAGGCCTTATTTTGCAATTTGGGAGGACCACATGAGTTTACGGCCAAGCCTAGGGGACTTACGGCCGTAAACTCCCAAGGAGTGGCCTTTGGGCCATAAACTCCAAGGGAGTGAGCTCATGGTCTCCCCCGTAAACCTCTCTTGGCCTTGTACCACTCCCGGGAACCCCTTCTAGGCCCTAAAACCCCGAATTGACGCTAAAATGCCTAAATACTTTAATGAAAAGCATAGAATGACTTATTCCTTGTGAAATGCATATTTCATATGACATTAGGGTCCTAGAAAGGTGCTCCAGTCGTTATCTGGTACCAAACGCTCAACCGACACTTTTACCCGATTTACCCGATTCACCCGATTTATGTGATTTCAGGTGAGTTCATACCCCTTTAATGAGCCTTTCAAATGTTTTATATGTTTTAGGGGGGATACAAGTTGAGTATACATGTTTATGGAAAGTTATACAAGATAATTACTCATGTTACGGAGATTAATCATATGTGATTCACTATCCGCAGTTCAAATCACATGTGATTCATCACTATGCCTATTAAATGGATTTTACGTTTTCAAAACTGTTTCGGATAAACAACCAAGTTTTTAAATTTTCTTTTGAGCAATGCTTTTATTAAACAAATCTTCTTATAAATTGTAACCACACTGATATATTTATATAAGTAAGACTTGAAGGACTTAGGACCGATAGCTCGCCTTAATTCCTGTTCTTGTTTGATTGTGGGCTTAGGGTAGTGGTTATCCATCCGACTGTCGTTGATTTCTTAGTTATATATCTTGTATATTAGTATGGGTTACGAATATTTCTCATTTCATTAGATACCTAAATCACTAATATGACAAGAACCATGCACACTAAGTTAACTATAATAGGTATAGTTAATGCCACTACTACCACTACTCACTATAGTCACTACTCTCTACACTATAATTAACACTATTACCAGACAATACACTAGTAAAGGGAATACACTACGAACTATACTAAATGACTGCTACACTATGACAAAAGAGAAAGCACTAAACAAACGGCAACACACTAATCCACTACGAGATACTCTATTCACTACCCACTACGCCCGGAGTTTTCCGACAGGAAGACGACACTACATGTATAGATCTATACGGGGCAGACGCTATTTCATCCCGACTGTTAATTTCAGTCTGCGCCGTATAGGCCCAGGGATGCCACTACTTCACTATACTTTGCATGACCGGGAAGGTCATGGGGTCCGCTATTACTCACGCTATTGGTAACATACAAGAAATACACTATAATCACACTATAATGCCAAATCAAATGTTAAGTTAATATCCTGAAGTAAACAAGAATCTAACACTAAAGGAAGCTGGTACCACTATTATTGACCTCGGGCATAACATACTGTATTGCATTTACTCAGTTGAGAGTCACTATTATACTCTTACGATAAATGATTTTCAAAGATGAGAATGACATGTTTCTTAAAGATTTTCACTTACAACCCATTTCTGGAAAATATAGGATTTTCTAGGTTTTACTACTACATATGATTGTAATTTGCAGCTTTTCACACTATCAGTTCTAATGCTTTCTATACAAAAACTCACACTAAACTCTTATGAACTCACCAGCTTTATGCTGATATTCGTTTTCAAAATGACTTGTATCCTCAGGTCAAAGATAGACAGATACAGATGCAGTATTTTTGGAGAAGGTGGAGCATACAAGACCCATCTCTTATTTTTGATTTACTTTTGGTGTTTGTTGAACAATATAAAGCACGCTTGTAATTAAAATTCACTATGTAAATGCAATGGTTATATGTTTCTTGTTTACTATTATACAATTGTGATGATACTGTACATGACGTCCTCCACCCCGAAACGTATTCCGCCATTATCGGTTTTGGGGTGTGACAGACGCTTTCCAAGCGCAAATGATTGCAGCCCTCGCTGAGCTGAGGGAACAACAAGCCGCTTTTGATAGGCGTCTAATGGAGTCAAAGCAATCAGATGCGGAGTCAAGCTCCGAGCGCAACCTACGTCGCAAGTAGTGCTTGTCAAAGACTCCAATTTTGTTATAGCTTAGGACCTTGGCTAAAAGTCTTTAAATTTCTCAAACTTTGTAATCGGAGACCCTTATAGGGGTCAAATTTTCATGATCGTTGTATCAACTTTTATATTAATATAAGTGATACTATTATTACTACGTTGAGTATTTCGTTCAAACCTTGAAAAGTCATCGAGAAACCAAATACTTGTTTCATACTTTCAGTCTTACAAATACTTTCATTCTTCTATTTTAAGACTCATACTATCACCTGTTGTTGAACTATAGCAATTTAGTTCATGAGACACATACATTTTCTATTCTATGGAATTCTTATCTTTACCTTTTCAACCTATAGTTGAAGGATGCCTCTGCGTAGGAATCCGAGACGAAACAACGGTGGGGAAGCACCTGTACCACCACCACCTCCACCACCTCAATTTGATGCTGTTATGTTCCAAGCAGCAGTCACCACAGCGGTAGCAGCTGCCATGTCACGGATCAATAACTCGAGTACTAATGGCTCGGGATCTCGCACACACCCATCCAACCATGGCGAGAGTCATGGACCACCCCGAGAATGCACCTGTAAGGACTTTACTAATGCCAAGCCCCGGATGTTTTATGGAACTGGTGGTGTGATAGCCCTGAGGCAGTGGATTGAAAGGACGGAGTCAGTCTTTGAAATCTGCTCCTGTCCCGAGCACAGCAAAGTCAAGTTTGCAACTTTCACCCTTATCGATACAGCTTTAACTTGGTGGAATGGCCACGTTAAGGTACTTACCCTGATTGTGGCAAACTCCATAAGCTGGGAGAGCTTAAAGGTCATGCTGATGAGAGAATACTATCCAAGAGGAGAGATTCAAAAACTCGAACACGAGATCTGGACTCTTGGAATGGTTGGTAACGACATCGCGACTTATACCAACAGGTTCTGTGATCTGGCAATCCTTTCCCCAGATATGACTACTCCAGAGAGCAAGAAAATACAGAGGTACATTTGGGGACTGTCGCCCCAAATTAGGTCAAGCGTGTTAGCTTCAAAACCTGACACCTTTGAAAGTGCCAAAGAACTGGCACAATCTCTTGTTGATTATGGAGGTCATCAGAACTCAACGGTTGCTACACCAGAACCACAAAAGGGAAACAACAACAACAACAACAACAATAGCAAGAAGAGGGTATGGAATAAAGGGAAGGGTGGGTCTTCCCAAGAGCCCGCAAAGAAACAACTGGTTTCAGTGAATGCTGCCACTGTACCTACTACAGTACCTACAAATCCCTACCCCACAAAGCCTTATGTAGGTAACCTTCCAAAGTGCACCAAATGCGCTTACCACCACCATGGACCTTGTCGGGAAATGCAGTGCGCCAACTGCAACAGAAAGGGACACACAGCCCGTTTCTGCAAGGACCCCGCAAAGCCGATCACTCAAGTTCCCAGTGCGGGTGCAGGCCAGACTTGCTACGGTTGTGGCGAGGTGGGCCACTACAAGAGGAACTGCCCTAAGGCAGCAGGCACCGGCGGTGTGGGACGAGTTTTGGTTATAGGCCACGACGAAGCTGTAGCTGACCCAACTGTAGTTGCTGGTACGTTCCTTCTCGATAATTCATATGCATGCATATTATTCGATAGTGGAGCGGAGAGAAGCTTCGTGAGTCAAAACTTTATTCACTTACTTAAACCCAAACCTAGCAAGTTAGAAAAATCATTCACTGTAGAGATGGTCAATGGAAAAACCGAAAACACTAACTGCATATACAAGGGCTGTACGTTAACTTTAGATGGTCATTCTTTCCTAATCAATCTCATGCCGGTCCCAATTAAAAGTTTCGACGTCATAGTCGGCATGGATTGGTTAAGTCTTCTTCGTGCCGACATCATGTGTTTTGAAAAAGCAGTTCGTCTTAATCTCCCTAACAACGAAACATTAGTGCTTTACGGCGACAAATCAAGTACAAACCTTCGTATCATTTCATGCATCCAAGCTCGAAAGTGTTTACGGAAGGATTGTCGAGCATTCCTAGCGCACATCGTCGATACAAGTCAGGAACTGAAGGACATCAAGAACATTCCAGAAGTACGCGACTTTCCCGATATCTTTCCAGAAGAACTACCAGGATTACCACCACAACGCCAAGTCGAATTCAGAATCGACTTAGTTCCAGGGGCTACCCCAGTAGCGAAGTCGCCTTATCGTCTAGCACCAGCAGAGATGCAAGAACTTTCCAGTCAACTTAATGAACTCCTTCAAAAAGGATTCATAAGACCAAGTTTCTCACCTTGGGGAGCACCGGTCTTGTTTGTAAAGAAGAAAGACGGATCGTTCCGTATGTGCATCGACTACAGAGAACTGAACAAACTTACTGTCAAGAACCGTTATCCTCTACCCCGTATTGACGACCAATTCGATCAACTACAAGGAGCGAACTACTTCTCAAAGATAGATATACGATCCGGATACCACCAATTACGAGTACTAGAGGGGGATATTCCTAAGACAGCTTTCCGAACTCGTTATGGGCACTACGAATTTGTAGTGATGCCGTTCGGATTAACCAATGCACCAGCAGTATTTATGGACCTAATGAATAGGGTGTGTCGTCCTTACTTGGATCAGTTCGTCATCGTCTTTATCGATGATATACTTATCTACTCCCGAAGTAAGGAAGAGCATAGTCAGCACCTACGAAAAGTCCTAGAAACACTGCGAACGGAGAAACTCTATGCGAAGTTCTCTAAATGCGATTTTTGGATTCGAATAGTCGAATTTTTGGGCCACGTTGTTAGCGAGAAAGGGATACACGTGGACCCCTCCAAAATTAAGGCCATTGAGAACTGGTCGGCACCAAAGACACCTAAAGAGATTCGTCAATTTCTAGGTCTCGCCGGCTACTATCGCAGATTCATAAAGAACTTCTCCAGCATTGCGAAACCTCTTACTACATTAGCGAGAAAGGCGTGGCCTTTGACTGGGAAGCAAAACAAGAGAAGGAGTTCCAAACGCTAAAACAGGCCTTGTGCACCGCACCGATACTATCCCTCCCAGAAGGGATAGAAGATTTCTCAGTGTATTGCGACGCATCCAACCAAGGACTTGGTTGTGTTCTTATGCAGAGAGGGAAGGTTATTGCTTATGCCTCCCGACAGCTTAAGACACACGAAGTGAACTATACGACACACGATCTTGAGTTAGGAGCAGTGGTGTTTGCTCTGAAGATCTGGAGACACTACTTATACGGAACAAAGAGTACTATTTTCACCGATCCCAAGAGCCTTCAGCACATTTTCGATCAGAAGGAACTCAACATGCGACAACGACGATGGGTTGAGTTACTAAATGACTACGAATGCAAAATTCGTTATCATCCTGGCAAGGCCAACGTGGTAGCTGACGCCCTCAGTCGAAAGGAATACACTGGTCGGAGGGTCAGATCTCTGACTATGACTATCCATTCCCACTTATCCACACAAATTAAAGAGGCACAAATGGAAGCTTTGCGACCTGAAAATGTGGCGGGTGAATCCTTGCGAGGAATGGAAAAGAATCTAGAAGTCAAGGGTGGCGGAGCCTATTATCTCATGGACCAAATCTGGACACCGAAACATGGTGGTTTCAGAGACGTAGTCATGACCGAGGCACACAACTCAAGATATTCCGTTCACCCAGGTTCAGATAAAATGTATCTGGATCTTAAGAAACTATACTGGTGGCCTAACATGAAAGCAGAAATTGCTACCTTCGTAAGTAAATGCCTTACTTGCACTAAGGTTAAGGTCGAATATCAAAAACCGTCAGGATTACTACAACAACCGGAGATACCAGAATGGAAATGGGAGCGGATTAATATGGACTTCATAACCAAGTTACCCAAGACGACGAGTGGACTCGATACCATATGGGTCATCGTCGACAGATTGACCAAATCCGCACATTTCCTACCCATCAAGGAGACTGACAAAATGGAAAAGCTTACAAGAACTTACTTAAGGGAAGTAGTGCGACTGCATGGTGTTCCGATATCCATTATCTCCGATAGAGATAGTAGATTCACTTCAAGATTCTGGCAGTCACTACAAAGTTCCCTGGGGACTAGGCTAGACATAAGTACAGCCTACCACCCACAAACAGACAGGCAAAGTGAGAGAACGATACAAACTTTAGAAGATATGCTGAGAGCCTGTGTGATTGACTTTGGAAAGGCATGGGATATCCATTTACCCCTTGTCGAATTTTCATACAACAATAGTTATCATACAAGCATAAAGGCTGCTCCGTTTGAAGCCCTCTATGGTCGAAAGTGCAGATCCCCTCTGTGCTGGGCTGAAGTTGGCGATACCCAGTTAGCTAAAGGAAGAGTTCCTGAAAGCACTCTCACCGGTCCGGAAATCATACGAGAAACGACAGAGAAGATTGTTCAGATTTGTGAACGATTGAAAGCCTCTAGAGACCGACAGAAAGGCTACGCTGACCAAAGGAGGAAACCTTTGGAATTCCAGGTAGGAGACCACGTTTTATTAAAGGTCTCACCGTGGAAGGGTTTAATATGCTTTGGAAAGCGTGGGAAACTAAATCCGAGATACATAGGGCCTTTCGAGATTCTTGCCAGAATTGGCCCTGTGGCTTACAAGCTTAACCTATCGCGTGAACTTAGTAACATACATCCAACCTTCCACGTCTCAAACTTGAAAAAGTGTCTGTCCGATGAGACTCTTGTTATTCCACTCGACGAGATCGAGATCAACGAGAGCCTCAACTTTGTGGAAGAACCAGTAGAAATCATGGACCGAGAGGTCAAACAAACAAAACAAAGTCGCATACCCATTGTGAAGGTTCGCTGGAACGCCAAGCGGGGACCTGAATTCACATGGGAACGCGAAGATCAGATGAAACAAAAGTACCCTTATCTCTTTCATGTTCACTAGTATCTTTACTACTTTAAATTTCGGGACGAAATTCCCTCTAACGGGGGGATGATGAGACAACCCAATATTTCAACTCTTTGTAATGACCTAAAAAGTCAAGTATTGGAACCACCTTGGAGTTAATAAAATTAACTTTGATAATAAAATGCCTAAAAAGTATCTATTTAAATTCCTACTATGTTTAATATCATTAAACCGGGATCGTACGTAAAAAGGATGCCCAAATCCGGCTTCGTATACTAAAGTTAAGATTTTTCCAAGTTCAGCTTAGCAACAGACAGCTAAAAACTCGAATCGAAGATCGAACGACTTTTGGCCGGAATGACCTAAACGAGAATCGAAGGTCTCGGCAATGGTATTTCAGTGGTAAAAAGTCTGGCAAAAACCGACGTCGGATAAAGAAGTTATGAATTTTAGAAGAATTTCCTTAATCACGTCATTTTAATAAATAAATAATAAAAATAATTTCGGAATTTGCCGACGGAGTCTAAACGAAAGTTGTAGAGCGTAGTCTCACCTACGCATGGATATAAAGACCATCAAAAACGGAGATCGTATGAAGAATATATGATTTTTAGAAGTTTATTAAATAAATTATATATAATTTAAATCAAAAATCCGATAATATCCGAAGGAGGAGTCAGCGTCCTCATCCGAGTTACGCGCCGCGTAACCTCGTACGCCCCGCGTACACGAAGGCCAAGGCATCGGTCCGTCCATGTCGCCCCTATGCGAGCCTACCGATCCGTCCCATCCGAAGTCCGAGGCAGTCGAGGACTCGGTCATGCATGACGTACGCGTAAGCCCCGCGTACGAGCGTACGCCCCGCGTACCAAGGCGGTTCCAGCCTCCTATAAATAGAGATGCGAGGGTTCTCGGAAAAGTTGCTCATTCTCTCTCACTTTTATTGCGTTTTGCCTCGTTTTCCATGCCCGCACTACCCCGAAGCCCTGGTCATTTTGCTCAAGTTCCGAAGGTCGATTTTACTCCCGAGATTCCCGAGGATCCCGAGAAAAATCCGTTTCCCGAGACGAAACTCTGCCCGGTTTTCCATCTCGCTATCTTCAAACTTTCAAGTGAGTTCATACCCCTTAATTAACCCTTTTTAAATATTCTAAATGCTTTTATATGCTTTCTAAGGGGGGAAATACAAGTAAAACACACGACTACTATCGGGTGTTATATATAAAGATTATTATACACTTTTATTAAGTAGAATCATATGTGATTTATAAACTTTATAGGGAACTCCCGTGTACAAAACATATTACAATAGTATTCTATCTTTAAAACTATAAATTGTTGTAATGCATGTATAAACCGAACATTTTCCTAGATTTAATGTATATGTGTCTATCTTAGGCTTTACAAAAATCTATGTTTTCATAACAAGTGATTCCTTTTCTAGATATTCTAAAACAAACGAAGCACACTTTTAGAAAACTATAATAGGTATAGTTTTACGAGGATATTGCTAACTTTTACATACTAGGAACACGATTTTCAAGAAATCACTTTCATATACAAGATCAAACGAACATTTTAACACGTAAATATGTTTTTATACCACGGTTTTGTGAGACATTAACTTCACGTACGTTCGAGTACACATTTCAAGTCCTGTATTATATACCAGAATCCCTTGGAGGGGGAGCATGGTGTTTGTGTATAGATCTATACGGGATTGACAACCCGCGCCTTGACTGTTAGCTACAGTCCACCATTTGGGGTGACAAACGTCATAACATTCCAATGCCTGAAGAACGTTGTGTATAGGCATTCCGAGTCAATAGTATGGTTATAAAACTCACATGAGGTATTAAAAATACCTTGATTTACGAGGTTTTCAAACATATTGGTTATTTATACACTTACATACATTTCTGAAACAAACTTTGGTCTTGAGTGAAGACTACTTTTATACTAGTAGAAAATATAGGATTTTCTAAACACAAACAAACAAGGTCAAAACATTTCATTTCATACAAACATTGTCATTTAAATACTTATGAAACTCACCAGCTTAAATGCCGATCTACTCTTTCAAAATTACTTGTATGTCCCAGGGAATCAGTAATTTCAGGTACCATTATGCTTTTGATGAAGGGATGCTGCGGCGCCAGTTTAATCTCATATTTTGACATCATATTGTAATTGGTTTTGAACATGTAACTTTGACAAATGTAAACTTTCAATTATATATATGATGGTTGTATTGCTTTCTTTACTATGTATTCATTTGTTACGTTACCACATGAAGTCATCCGCCCCCGAACGTTTCCGACGTTCAGGTTTGGGGGTGTGACAATAAATAATTTTGGATGACAACCTCACCGCTTGCTACGTAAGGTTGCAAGCGCAACACGGAGAAGTCGTGAACAACAGCAAAAGCTGGAGGAGGAACGGGGCTTGTTGATTTCATATCAACCTTCCTTTTTGCTCTTCTTTTTTGCTTAGGTGTCGTGTGCAACTAAAAACACTACTCAAATGTTTAAATGTCTATCTTTCACATAATTCACATAAACATAAAATTCTATTATTGCGATATAATTTTATAAATTAAACGAATACCTCCGTATAAGGAGGGCACAAATATTGTGATGGTTTTCGAGTCCTCAGTTTATCGGGTGTAACTTCTTTGCCATCAACACCATAAGCATCATAATAATCTACATTTCCCGTAATTATTACTTCATCTTCCTCCGACACCTAATTTAATAAGCAATAATCTCTAATTAAAAAAAATACAATCTACTAAAAACAAAATTAAAATAAATGTAAGTATTAGAACCTCTTTAGCTTCATTATAATTATTTACATCAAACACGTCATGTAACGCCGTAAATTTCAAAATAATTTTTCATTTAAAAATAATGGTTTAATTCTTAAAAACACTTTTCTTAAAATCTCATTCATAATCAAATTACAAAGCATAACTCCGTTTTCACTTGCATAATAAACCAGGATCCTCAAAATATGACTCTTTCGCTGGTGTGTACAATCAAGCCGGTGTCGTTCCGTGATCCTGAAAGAAACCTAAAACACATAACACAAAACACTGTAAGCACGAAGCTTAGTGAGTTCCCCAAAATACCACATATAACACATATTAGCCACTCGAGGCTATAACTCTGTGGGTCCGTGCACCCAAACACTATGAACCCTCAGGTTCTAACTCTGGGAACCTTCCGGTTCTAACTCTGTAAACATGCACAGCATAAATCACATAGAAATAATGCAGTACAACACATAACATACACAGCATACAAATACTCTATCACATAACTCTGGTTACCTAATCAAGGTAAAATATAGTGATAAGACTCACCTGACAAGTAGGAAACAGATATCCTCACGCTTGCATCTCGAACTTGCCACCATCTATCACATAAGGCAAATGCTCTCATGAACATAACTCTCGAGACTAGACTCTATCCTCTCTTGGCATCCTCTCAAGGGTAAAAGACCATTTTACCCTCTTCTTGGCCCAAAGGCCACATTGTTGACCAACCCTAAAAGTCAACAAAAGTCAACGGTCAAACTTTGACCCAACTCGCCGAGTGCACTCCGGTGACTCGGCGAGTACACACATGTCCACTAACTCTTTGGGATCCTCTCTCGACACGTCGAGTGTTATCCTAACTCGACGGGTTCCACCTGGCGTGAGTCGCGGGGCAACCACGACTCAACTCGCCGAGGCACAAGAACAACTCGGCGAGTTTCGGCTTGACTCAGCCCACCTGCCAACCCTCTCTGACTCTCCCTAACTCACTGATTCAACCCCTTAGCTCGGCAAGACCACTCGCTGAGTGGTTATGGACAATCTTCATGCTACTCGCCGAGTCTGTTCTTCAGACTCGGCGAGTCTAAGCCATGCATCAACTCAAACTCACTCCTGAGGTCAGATCCGTTCCAATAACTCATAGATCCAGTCCTTCCAATCTCATACATCACGTAAAGTTACTATCTTGGTGCTCATACAAAGGTTCAAAGGCCTTATTTGAAGATATGGTCTCTAGAATGCTATTCTAAGCTTATAGCCTCCATAAACACTCATAAAGCTTGTGGGAAAAGGCTCTCTGGACCTCTTTGGGTCTAGATCTAAAGCATCAACACGAGAAGAGGCCAGTTACTCCATGGATCATTCCAAAAAGGCCACAAAGAAACTATATCTCTAAGATTTACACCAAGGACTGAGAAAGGAACGAATGATTACCTCAAATGAAGTCTCTAAGCTCAAAAATTACTAGATTAGCACCCTCTTTGGTCTCCTCTTGCCTTGGTCCTCATCTATAAGCAAAACACCCACAAATAATCAAGGATCTTCCTCTTCTCTCTCACAAAATGCTCAAAGACTCTTTAGGGTTCTCTCTGGGGTTGGTGGCCGCAAATGACGGCCATAAGCCCCTTTAAATAAGTCTCATACCCTGGAAATTAGGGTTTCATTAAACAACGTGGACTCGCCGAGTCCACTTTTGGACTCGCCGAGTCCGGACGCGAACCCGCGCCCATAACCGCGATCATACTCGGCGAGTTTGGACTCCAACTCGTAGATTCTCCTCACAAATCACCAACAAAATACAAAATAACTAATACCTGGGAACCCGGGGTGTTACAATTCTCCCCAACTAGAACTAGACTTCGCCCTCGAAGTCTCGCTCTGCAAATAACTCCGGATGCTGCTCACGCATCTCACGCTCCGGTTCCCAAGTCATCTCGGACCGCTTCCGATGTTGCCACTGAACGAAAACCAAGGGTACCTCCTTGCTCCTCAGAACCTTGACCTTCCGGTCCACAATTGCGACTGGTCTCTCTGCGTAGTTCAGGCTCGCATCCACCTGAATGTCCTCTAATGGCACTACTGCCGACTCGTCAGCTATACACTTCCGTAATTGCGACACGTGGAAAGTGTCGTGAATCTTCCCCAACTCTGCTGGTAATTCCAAATGATAGGCTACCCTGTCTACCCTCGTGACCACCCGGAATGGACCAATATATCGGGGGCCCCAACTTGCCCCTCTTCCTTAATCGAATCTCTCCTTTCCAAGGAGAGACCTTCAGGAGCACAAAGTCGCCGACTTGGAACTCAAGCTAGGATCGACGCCTGTTCGCATAACTCTTCTAGCGACTCTGAGCGGTCAACCACCTATGCCTGACCTGTTATATCTACTCTGACGTCTGAAGCACGATCTCTGTACTTCCCATCACACGTTGCCCTACCTCTCCCCAGCAAATGGGGTCCGATACCTCCTTCCCTACAACAGCACAAAGGGTGGCATACCAATGCAATAATGATGGCTGTTGTTGTAGGAAAACTCTGCCAAGAGCAATTACAGGCCACAATCCCCCCCCCCCGAAATCTAATACACATGCCTAAAGCATATCCTCCAGCGTCTGAATCGTTCGCTTGTTCCGAAGTGTCCACAGACATCACCTATGGCAAACTCTAGCTCATTTCATATTCATCTTCGATACTGATCACCAGGTCAGCTGTTGGCCCCACAGTTGAACCCCCAAGGGTCACACATAACATGATCCAAAATATCTCACTAACTTCCTCCCCGTGACTACCATTACGGCCCAGCAACATGCAAGTCACGAAATTCCCTTTTTCTCATAAAAGTACAATCCAACCGAAGATCGACTCAGCTCTAACCTCTGGCGTCTGTTGCGCATATTCTCCCGTGCGCCTTGCTGACCCTTCCCAACAGAGACGGAGATTCCAGTCTCGCCCCAGTTTAACCACCGGCTCCATAAACTCAACATTAGGGCTACTCAAGCCTAAAAATTTTCTGCATCATGCACTCATCGGAGAACACTCCATCATCATAATCTCTAGCCAACTAGTGGGCACTATGGCTTCCCGCAACATTACGACAGCCTCTGACTAGTGATAATACGGCTCCCCGTAGTATCACAACGCCAACTAACTAGTGAGTACTACACTCCCCGTAGTACTACGACTCCCTCCCTCTAACTTGTGAGTACTACGGCTCCCTGTAGCATCACAACACGCTCTGACTGGTGAATACTACGGCTCCTCGTAGCATCACTACTCTCTCTCTCTCTCTCTATCTCTCTCTCTCTCTGACGTGTGAGTACTACAGCTCCCCGTAGCATCACAACTCCCTCTGACTGGTGAATACTACGGCTCCCCGTAGCTTCACCCTATACTCTCATTCTCATTACAATGCCACACTAAGCTCACTACTCCTGCACCGAAGACTATCATAGGTAGTTACACACACACACTTGCCCTGATATGCATTACAGACTCTGGCGGCAACCGCCATAACACAGAACCTACCTCTGCGGATATCCACTTCCTTAAATAGTCCCTCTTGATGACATTACACGAAGGGCTCCCACTAGAACCGTAGATACATGATACATCACTCGTCGACTTAAACCCAATACTCTAAATAACTCCGAAATCGAGACATTAAACGCGGAAATCACGGAACACCAGAACAGAGCACCACAATGTCCTGCCCCTACCACTAATTCCCACAGTCCCAACACCATACACATACATCAATACATTTCCTCTGAATCCCATAATAATTTCCTATTTTACTCAATGCGCAAGGCAGTGCATCCAAGCACTCAATTGGAATATAAGGAAGGCGCTAACCCTTCAGAACACACTGATGATCCTCCAAAACCCTTTCCACTACTACTCAAAATCCAAGCAAGAATACACATCCCAGCCCGGGAGTTGGCTACTCAACAATCCTCCACCCATATTTCAACCTAGAAGTTCTCAACTGCCCATACCATCATTACGAGTCTTCCACTTGAAACGACTCTGACAACCACCAGATTCCTGACCATTGACCTCCTGCCGCGGAGACACCCATCCTTTTCTCAGACATATACCACATGCATTATCCCGTCCTGCACCTTTCCTTGATCACCAATGACCCTGATCTCATGAATTCAAGTCACATGTTTCTGTATCCAACCCCTAACCGCTCTTGCACAAATCTCTAGTTCTCTCAATAAACCACCCGGTTCTCCCCCACTTAGGGTTTGAACCATCACTATCTGACACATCAACAATCTCACGAACTATTTTCACTAGCAATAACGCACCTTCCCCTGGAAAGTGCTACGCAACGCCCGATAATCCCTTTTAAGGAAATCAATCGATCTCATATACTCTGAACCTCAGATGAAATCCTCAAGAACTTCTCGTCACGACTGCCTCTAGTCGTTCCAAGTCCCGTACCAATCCAAAACCAAACAACTCAACTGTCCAATAATATCACTGACCCAAAGACTGGACCACGAAATCATCATACTCCCCCACCTCGACTCATCAACCAACGTTCCATCACATGGACCTTCCCAAGAACAGGGACCCACTCCCATATTCAATACCCAATATAGATAGAAAAACCACTGCACTGATAAATTCGATTGGACTCCCCACTGATACCTCTACAATACGCCCTACTATACTCAATAGGTGTAACGTGGTCCTCGACTATCTCAGTCCCAAATGACTATCTGCTCATAGTAAATCACTACCTCATGGCACACATGCTACCTGATACTCTGATGGAAAATCATCCTCAATGACAACCTTCAGGGTTTACCCCCAATCCCAAAATTTAAACATCTTGCCTCTCATGTTTCGTACACGAACATAAATAGCACCACCCAGGTCATAGAAGGTGACATCTCCTCTATCGATTGATTGCTCAACTCAAACTGAAATTTTCCCTCCCTCTGGCTCCTTACCAAAATACTCTGAAAGGCTCTCGACCTGCCTTTCAAGGGACGTCTCTTTGAACTCAATCATGGTCCACTGGCCTAAGGCCCATATTGTCCAATCTCTACCTCATCAATCATGACCGGATAACCGAATAACCACGAGCATCATTCAATACGAACCATGGTACTCGAACCATAACATCAATCCTCGATCCACTCCGATGCATGGTACCTGAACCATAGCATCACTCCTCCATCTGCTCTGATGTATGGTACTCGAACCATAACATCACTCCTCCATCTGCCCCGATGTATGGTACTCGAACCATAACATCACTCGTCCATCTGCTCCGATGCATGGTACCTGAACCATAGCATCACTCCTCCATCTGCTCTAATGTATGGTATTCGAACCATAACATCACTCCTCCATCTGCTCTGATGTATAGTACTCGAACCATAACATCACTCCTCCATCTGCTCCGATGTATGGTACTCGAACCATAACATCACTCCTCATTCCGCTCATTAGAACCTTCAGAACACTCCCTGTATCAAGAATGGGTCCTCTGCTTTCAGTAGTACGGGCCCATACTACCTGCCACATCTACCCATACTTTCCACACGGACTATCCCAGAGCTCCTAAGTAGCTGCTCGACCTTCTCGTTCACCAATTCCGTCGCACGTGCTCGCTCCCTAGCGAAATTCTCTATTCTGCTAGCGCACTCATCTGGCTAAGGTTACTCCCTAGGCTCTTCCTAAATTCCCACACTTCTCTGCCATCAGCTACTGAAGAGCTCCTAACGATGCCAGCCATCTACCTCCTGAATATCGTCATATTCGCTTGGTAGCTGACTCCCATCATCGAGAGTTCCACAAAGCACGAAGCAAGCAGCATTCGAGCATCGAAGAATACATAAGACTCACTCTGGGTGATAACTCCACTTGCTCTGCTCATCCTCAAAAGTACCACCGAACTCTGCAACTCTTTCCCTCGCGGGTTCTAACTATTCTTTCGCTAAGTACCACGGTACTCATCTAGGTGTCTCCCCTAGATTACTCCTCTACTCAAATCCCATAAAGGATTCCAACTAAATATTCTCACTCATCACATACTCAAAAGCACATCGCATATAACAGCAATTCCTAGGCTAAGGCATCACAAATCAGGCAACTCTAGTCCTAACATATGAAATACCTAGCCTGTCTCTAGCATGCAATAATATCTCATAAAGTGCATCATAAATATCTCATAACACAAAAGTAATGGTATTTTGGGAAATCACCGTTCGGGCTCTGGCTGATTGTACACACTGCTCCTTCTCGCTTTCTCTTTGAACTCTTATTCACTTTAGAAAATTATTTCTTTGAAAACTTTTCTTACTTCCTCAGTTTGAGTTCAGATTTACCCGAAGGTGCATCCGAATCCCTCAAACCAAGGCTCTGACACGAAATTGTAACGCCGTAAATTTCAAAACAATTTTTCATTTAAAAATAATGGTTTAATTCTTAAAAACACTTTTCTTAAAATCTCATTCATAATCAAATTACAAAACATAACTCCATTTTCACTTGCATAATAAACCAGGATCCTCAAAATATGACTCTTTCGCTGGTGTGTACAATCAAGCCGGTGTCGTTCCGTGATCCTGAAAGAAACCTGAAACACTTTAAGCACGAAGCTTAGTGATTTCCCCAAAATACCACATATAACACATATTAGCCACTCGAGGCTATAACTCTGTGGGTCCGTGCACCCAAACTCTGTGAACCCTCAGGTTCTAACTCTGGGAACCTTCCGGTTCTAACTCTGTAAACATGCACAGCATAAATCACATAGAAATAATGCAGTACAACACATAACATACACAGCATACAAATACTCTATCACATAACTCTGGTTACCTAATCAAGGTAAAATATAGTGATAAGACTCACCTGACAAGTAGGAAACAGATATCCTCACGCTTGCATCTCGAACTTGCCACCATCTATCACATAAGGCAAATGCTCTCATGAACATAACTCTCGAGACTAGACTCTATCCTCTCTTGGCATCCTCTCAAGGGTAAAAGACCATTTTACCCTCTTCTTGGCCCAAAGGCCACATTGTTGACCAACCCTAAAAGTCAACAAAAGTCAACGGTCAAACTTTGACCCAACTCGCCGAGTGCACTCTGGTGACTCGGCGAGTACACACATGTCCACTAACTCTTTGGGATCCTCTCTCGACACGTCGAGTGTTATCCTAACTCGACGGGTTCCACCTGGCGTGAGTCGCGGGGCAACCACGACTCAACTCGCCGAGTCTCAAGAACAACTCGGCGAGTTTCGGCTTGACTCAGCCCACCTGCCAACCCTCTCTGACTCTCCCTAACTCACTGATTCAACCCCTTAGCTCGGCAAGACCACTCGCTGAGTGGTTATGGACAATCTTCATGCTACTCGCCGAGTCTGTTCTTCAGACTCGGCGAGTCTAAGCCATGCATCAACTCAAACTCACTCCTGAGGTCAGATCCGTTCCAATAACTCATAGATCCAGTCCTTCCAATCTCATACATCACGTAAAGTTACTATCTTGGTGCTCATACAAAGGTTCAAAGGCCTTATTTGAAGATATGGTCTCTAGAATGCTATTCTAAGCTTATAGCCTCCATAAACACTCATAAAGCTTGTGGGAAAAGGCTCTCTGGACCTCTTTGGGTCTAGATCTAAAGCATCAACACGAGAAGAGGCCAGTTACTCCATGGATCATTCCAAAAAGGCCACAAAGAAACTATATCTCTAAGATTTACACCAAGGACTGAGAAAGGAACGAATGATTACCTCAAATGAAGTCTCTAAGCTCAAAAATTACTAGATTAGCACCCTCTTTGGTCTCCTCTTGCCTTGGTCCTCATCTATAAGCAAAACACCCACAAATAATCAAGGATCTTCCTCTTCTCTCTCACAAAATGCTCAAAGACTCTTTAGGGTTCTCTCTGGGGTTGGTGGCCGCAAATGACGGCCATAAGCCCCTTTAAATAAGTCTCATACCCTGGAAATTAGGGTTTCATTAAACAACGTGGACTCGCCGAGTCCACTTTTGGACTCGCCGAGTCCGGACGCGAACCCGCGCCCATAACCGCGATCATACTCGGCGAGTTTGGACTCCAACTCGTAGATTCTCCTCACAAATCACCAACAAAATACAAAATAACTAATACCTGGGAACCCGGGGTGTTACAATTCTCCCCAACTAGAACTAGACTTCGCCCTCGAAGTCTCGCTCTGCAAATAACTCCGGATGCTGCTCACGCATCTCACGCTCCGGTTCCCAAGTCATCTCGGACCGCTTCCGATGTTGCCACTGAACGAAAACCAAGGGTACCTCCTTGCTCCTCAGAACCTTGACCTTCCGGTCCACAATTGCGACTGGTCTCTCTGCGTAGTTCAGGCTCGCATCCACCTGAATGTCCTCTAATGGCACTACTGCCGACTCGTCAGCTATACACTTCCGTAATTGCGACACGTGGAAAGTGTCGTGAATCTTCCCCAACTCTGCTGGTAATTCCAAATGATAGGCTACCCTGTCTACCCTCGTGACCACCCGGAATGGACCAATATATCGGGGGCCCCAACTTGCCCCTCTTCCTTAATCGAATCTCTCCTTTCCAAGGAGAGACCTTCAGGAGCACAAAGTCGCCGACTTGGAACTCAAGCTAGGATCGACGCCTGTTCGCATAACTCTTCTAGCGACTCTGAGCGGTCAACCACCTATGCCTGACCTGTTATATCTACTCTGACGTCTGAAGCACGATCTCTGTACTTCCCATCACACGTTGCCCTACCTCTCCCCAGCAAATGGGGTCCGATACCTCCTTCCCTACAACAGCACAAAGGGTGGCATACCAATGCAATAATGATGGCTGTTGTTGTAGGAAAACTCTGCCAAGAGCAATTACAGGCCACAATCCCCCCCCCCCCCCCGAAATCTAATACACATGCCTAAAGCATATCCTCCAGCGTCTGAATCGTTCGCTTGTTCCGAAGTGTCCACAGACATCACCTATGGCAAACTCTAGCTCATTTCATATTCATCTTCGATACTGATCACCAGGTCAGCTGTTGGCCCCACAGTTGAACCCCCAAGGGTCACACATAACATGATCCAAAATATCTCACTAACTTCCTCCCCGTGACTACCATTACGGCCCAGCAACATGCAAGTCACGAAATTCCCTTTTTCTCATAAAAGTACAATCCAACCGAAGATCGACTCAGCTCTAACCTCTGGCGTCTGTTGCGCATATTCTCCCGTGCGCCTTGCTGACCCTTCCCAACAGAGACGGAGATTCCAGTCTCGCCCCAGTTTAACCACCGGCTCCATAAACTCAACATTAGGGCTACTCAAGCCTAAAAATTTTCTGCATCATGCACTCATCGGAGAACACTCCATCATCATAATCTCTAGCCAACTAGTGGGCACTATGGCTTCCCGCAACATTACGACAGCCTCTGACTAGTGATAATACGGCTCCCCGTAGTATCACAACGCCAACTAACTAGTGAGTACTACACTCCCCGTAGTACTACGACTCCCTCCCTCTAACTTGTGAGTACTACGGCTCCCTGTAGCATCACAACACGCTCTGACTGGTGAATACTACGGCTCCTCGTAGCATCACTACTCTCTCTCTCTCTCTCTATCTCTCTCTCTCTCTGACGTGTGAGTACTACAGCTCCCCGTAGCATCACAACTCCCTCTGACTGGTGAATACTACGGCTCCCCGTAGCTTCACCCTATACTCTCATTCTCATTACAATGCCACACTAAGCTCACTACTCCTGCACCGAAGACTATCATAGGTAGTTACACACACACACTTGCCCTGATATGCATTACAGACTCTGGCGGCAACCGCCATAACACAGAACCTACCTCTGCGGATATCCACTTCCTTAAATAGTCCCTCTTGATGACATTACACGAAGGGCTCCCACTGGAACCGTAGATACATGATACATCACTCGTCGACTTAAACCCAATACTCTAAATAACTCCGAAATCGAGACATTAAACGCGGAAATCACGGAACACCAGAACAGAGCACCACAATGTCCTGCCCCTACCACTAATTCCCACAGTCCCAACACCATACACATACATCAATACATTTCCTCTGAATCCCATAATAATTTCCTATTTTACTCAATGCGCAAGGCAGTGCATCCAAGCACTCAATTGGAATATAAGGAAGGCGCTAACCCTTCAGAACACACTGATGATCCTCCAAAACCCTTTCCACTACTACTCAAAATCCAAGCAAGAATACACATCCCAGCCCGGGAGTTGGCTACTCAACAATCCTCCACCCATATTTCAACCTAGAAGTTCTCAACTGCCCATACCATCATTACGAGTCTTCCACTTGAAACGACTCTGACAACCACCAGATTCCTGACCATTGACCTCCTGCCGCGGAGACACCCATCCTTTTCTCAGACATATACCACATGCATTATCCCGTCCTGCACCTTTCCTTGATCACCAATGACCCTGATCTCATGAATTCAAGTCACATGTTTCTGTATCCAACCCCTAACCGCTCTTGCACAAATCTCTAGTTCTCTCAATAAACCACCCGGTTCTCCCCCACTTAGGGTTTGAACCATCACTATCTGACACATCAACAATCTCACGAACTATTTTCACTAGCAATAACGCACCTTCCCCTGGAAAGTGCTACGCAACGCCCGATAATCCCTTTTAAGGAAATCAATCGATCTCATATACTCTGAACCTCAGATGAAATCCTCAAGAACTTCTCGTCACGACTGCCTCTAGTCGTTCCAAGTCCCGTACCAATCCAAAACCAAACAACTCAACTGTCCAATAATATCACTGACCCAAAGACTGGACCACGAAATCATCATACTCCCCCACCTCGACTCATCAACCAACGTTCCATCACATGGACCTTCCCAAGAACAGGGACCCACTCCCATATTCAATACCCAATATAGATAGAAAAACCACTGCACTGATAAATTCGATTGGACTCCCCACTGATACCTCTACAATACGCCCTACTATACTCAATAGGTGTAACGTGGTCCTCGACTATCTCAGTCCCAAATGACTATCTGCTCATAGTAAATCACTACCTCATGGCACACATGCTACCTGATACTCTGATGGAAAATCATCCTCAATGACAACCTTCAGGGTTTACCCCCAATCCCAAAATTTAAACATCTTGCCTCTCATGTTTCGTACACGAACATAAATAGCACCACCCAGGTCATAGAAGGTGACATCTCCTCTACCGATTGATTGCTCAACTCAAACTGAAATTTTCCCTCCCTCTGGCTCCTTACCAAAATACTCTGAAAGGCTCTCGACCTGCCTTTCAAGGGACGTCTCTTTGAACTCAATCATGGTCCACTGGCCTAAGGCCCATATTGTCCAATCTCTACCTCATCAATCATGACCGGATAACCGAATAACCACGAGCATCATTCAATACGAACCATGGTACTCGAACCATAACATCAATCCTCGATCCACTCCGATGCATGGTACCTGAACCATAGCATCACTCCTCCATCTGCTCTGATGTATGGTACTCGAACCATAACATCACTCCTCCATCTGCCCCGATGTATGGTACTCGAACCATAACATCACTCGTCCATCTGCTCCGATGCATGGTACCTGAACCATAGCATCACTCCTCCATCTGCTCTAATGTATGGTATTCGAACCATAACATCACTCCTCCATCTGCTCTGATGTATAGTACTCGAACCATAACATCACTCCTCCATCTGCTCCGATGTATGGTACTCGAACCATAACATCACTCCTCATTCCGCTCATTAGAACCTTCAGAACACTCCCTGTATCAAGAATGGGTCCTCTGCTTTCAGTAGTACGGGCCCATACTACCTGCCACATCTACCCATACTTTCCACACGGACTATCCCAGAGCTCCTAAGTAGCTGCTCGACCTTCTCGTTCACCAATTCCGTCGCACGTGCTCGCTCCCTAGCGAAATTCTCTATTCTGCTAGCGCACTCATCTGGCTAAGGTTACTCCCTAGGCTCTTCCTAAATTCCCACACTTCTCTGCCATCAGCTACTGAAGAGCTCCTAACGATGCCAGCCATCTACCTCCTGAATATCGTCATATTCGCTTGGTAGCTGACTCCCATCATCGAGAGTTCCACAAAGCACGAAGCAAGCAGCATTCGAGCATCGAAGAATACATAAGACTCACTCTGGGTGATAACTCCACTTGCTCTGCTCATCCTCAAAAGTACCACCGAACTCTGCAACTCTTTCCCTCGCGGGTTCTAACTATTCTTTCGCTAAGTACCACGGTACTCATCTAGGTGTCTCCCCTAGATTACTCCTCTACTCAAATCCCATAAAGGATTCCAACTAAATATTCTCACTCATCACATACTCAAAAGCACATCGCATATAACAGCAATTCCTAGGCTAAGGCATCACAAATCAGGCAACTCTAGTCCTAACATATGAAATACCTAGCCTGTCTCTAGCATGCAATAATATCTCATAAAGTGCATCATAAATATCTCATAACACAAAAGTAATGGTATTTTGGGAAATCACCGTTCGGGCTCTGGCTGATTGTACACACTGCTCCTTCTCGCTTTCTCTTTGAACTCTTATTCACTTTAGAAAATTATTTCTTTGAAAACTTTTCTTACTTCCTCAGTTTGAGTTCAGATTTACCCGAAGGTGCATCCGAATCCCTCAAACCAAGGCTCTGACACGAAATTGTAACGCCGTAAATTTCAAAACAATTTTTCATTTAAAAATAATGGTTTAATTCTTAAAAACACTTTTCTTAAAATCTCATTCATAATCAAATTACAAAACATAACTCCATTTTCACTTGCATAATAAACCAGGATCCTCAAAATATGACTCTTTCGCTGGTGTGTACAATCAAGCCGGTGTCGTTCCGTGATCCTGAAAGAAACCTGAAACACTTTAAGCACGAAGCTTAGTGATTTCCCCAAAATACCACATATAACACATATTAGCCACTCGAGGCTATAACTCTGTGGGTCCGTGCACCCAAACTCTGTGAACCCTCAGGTTCTAACTCTGGGAACCTTCCGGTTCTAACTCTGTAAACATGCACAGCATAAATCACATAGAAATAATGCAGTACAACACATAACATACACAGCATACAAATACTCTATCACATAACTCTAGTTACCTAATCAAGGTAAAATATAGTGAGAAGACTCACCTGACAAGCAGGAAGCAGATATCCTCACGCTTGCATCTCGAACTTGCCACCATCTATCACATAAGGAAAATGCTCTCATGAACATAACTCTCGAGACTAGACTCTATCCTCTCTTGGCATCCTCTCAAGGGTAAAAGACCATTTTACCCCCTTCTTGGCCCAAAGGCCACATTGTTGACCAACCCTAAAAGTCAACAAAAGTCAACGGTTAAACTTTGACCCAACTCGCCGAGTGCACTCCGGTGACTCGGCGAGTACACACATGTCCACTAACTCTTTGGGATCCTCTCTCGACACGTCGAGTGTTTTCCTAACTCGACGGGTTCCACCTGGCATGAGTCGCGGGGCCACCACGACTCAACTCGCCGAGTCTCAAGAACAACTCGGCGAGTTCTGGCTTGACTCAGCCCACCCGCCAACCCTCTCTGACTCTCCCTGACTCACTGAGTCAACCCCTTAGCTCGGCAAGACCACTCGCTGAGTGGTTATGGACAATCTTCATGCTACTCGCCGAGTCTGTTCTTCAGACTCGATGAGTCTATGCCATGCATCAACTCAAACTCACTCCTGAGGTCAGATCCGTTCCAATAACTCATAGATCCAGTCCTTCCAAGCTCATACATCACGTAAAGTTACTATCTTGGTGCTCATGCAAAGGCTCAAAGGCCTTATTTGAAGATATGGTCTCTAGAATGCTATTCTAAGCTTATAGCCTCCATAAGCACTCATGAAGCTTGAGGGAAAAGGGTCTCTGGACCTCTTTGGGTCTAGATCTAAAGCATCAACACGAGAATAGGCCAGTTACTCCATGGATCATTCCAAAAAGGCCACAAAGAAACCCTATCTCTAAGATTTACACCAAGGACTGAGAAAGGAACGAATGATTACCTCAAGTGAAGTCTCTGAGCTCAGAAATCACTCGATTAGCACCTTCTTTGGTCTCCTCTTGCCTTGGTCCTCTTCTATAAGCAAAACACCCACAAATAATCAAGGATCTTCCTCTTCTCTCTCACAAAATGCTCAAAGACTCTTTGGGGTTCTCTCTGGGTTGGTGGTCGCAAATGACGGCCATAAGCCCCTTTAAATAAGTCTCATACACTAGAAATTAGGGTTTCATTAAACAGCGTGGACTCGCCGAGTCCGGATGCGAACCCGCGCCCATAACCGCGATCATACTCGGCGAGTTTGGACTCCAACTCGCCGAGTCTCCTCACAAATCACCAACAAAATACAAAATAACTAATACCTGGGAACCCGGGCTGTTACACATCATCATCAAATTTGTTCCCCACATTGTCATTCCTCTCCTCCAACTCCTACATTAAAAATAACACATTATGCTTATTAACGAAAAACACATTAAAAATTAATTATTAAAATCGTAAATGTAATATCTACAACAACCTTGTCGTCTTCAATATCACCAAAAAAATTTTGAGTTGTATTATTTTTATTCATCACTTCATCTTCTACAACCTACATTTTCAAATATAAAATATGAACACAAATATTCATATATGTTAATAAAATAAAATAAATAATGTAGCGTGTAACTAACCCCTTCATCAAACTTTGTTTGGAATATTGCAGGCTCCTCAAAACTAATATTATTCCATAAATCTTCATTATTCACTTCTTCAATAAAAACCTCTCTAGGTTCTCGGTTCATAAACACATGCTGCTCTAGTGCATGTAGCCGTTTCAACACCTCCTCTAGGTTGTGTTTCACACTGCCCCTATTTCTACCATGAGAGCGACCACTAGACGACATACTAGACGAAGATTCGTCTTGTCTCCTAAAATGGTCTCGTACTGGGGATGGACTGATTTCTGATCACCATATACACTCTTGAAATGATATATAATAACAAGATGACATCTCACCATCACTCGGTAACATGTTTTCTATTGGTGGTTGTCCCTCCTAAAAAAATGAACATATTAAAAATGCTTATTAAAGTATAATAATGAAGTTTATTAATAATAAAAAAATATTTATAAACCTATATCTTTGAAAAAATCTTGTTCACATCAACCCATTTCAATTTTTTTGTCCCACTCCATCGTTTCATCCGAGGCATGTCTCAATTTTTTCTCAATACAAATCCACATGAACGAACAGTCGGAAGCATCTCATATATCCATATCTACAATTTTTACAATTATAGTAATAAAAGTTAAAATTAAAATAACAAACATAACAATAAAACCATTTATATATAAGTAAATTTTTATACCCTAATTGGAGCCGTAAATCCTGAGACGGAGTATTTTAAAGTTTGACGACGCTCAGAAGTGATAAATATTTATTTATCTTATTCCACGTATCCTCAAGATAATCATACGTAAAATCTCAAAGATAGCTACCCCAAGCAAAACTAACAAAACAAAAAAAAAATTGTTATAATATAAATTAACATTAATAATATAAAACTTTCAAAGTAAACAAAAAATATATGTTCCAAACATCCAAATTCTCAGGAAAAAAAAAAAAAAAAAAAAAAAAAAAAAAAAAAAAAAACAATCTTGTGGCACCCGATCATTTATTTCTTTTTCCAAAAAACCTTCACACAAAATGTATATCAAACATATTAACTACATCGGCGTCATCAACTTCTAAGAATGGTTGATTTAAAATAAAACTTTTCTGGTCGCTGATTTTCACCAAACTATTTGTATAGTTCGGAAATAGTCGCTCATGCAATATACATCTTTTTTTACTACTAAGTATTTTTTTCTGACATTTTTTTCCCGATGTGTTTTGGATACTCCCCAAAATTGAAGCCGGTTATCAAACAAAACTCTTCCGGCCTATATACCATTTTCGTATCGCCTACTCTAAAATATAACCGTTTTATTCCATCTAGACATAAAACAGCGTCCGGCCGTATCTGATGAAGGGATATTTTGTGAAACAACAATCCGTCCACTTGTAAACGAGAGACGTCCAACAAGTAACTAAATACGGTATCTCTAAATGTATCTCGCCTAACACCATCTAACACTTCAAATACTTCTCATATATTACATCCCAATCCTTTTAAGTTTACAATTGCTTTCACATTGAAATTATTAAAATCATGCTCCACAAAACACAATAACATATTAGACAACTAAACAAATATATGATTATTAAGTGTAATAATAACATAAACAATAATAACAATGCAAAGACAAATATTTAATAAATAATTTATATATTTACGCTAAAAAACAATAACATATACATACTATAACAATTTTTCAACTTAAACGACAAATATATATATATATATATAAACAATTTTCCAAGTTATACGATAGATATACAAACAATTTTTATCTTTCTAATTATATAAAATAACATTTTCTAACCATATAAACAAACAATTTATCAAATAAAACGACAACTAAATTAACAATTTTCCAAGTTATACGACATATATACAAACAATTTTTAACTTTCATATTATATAAAATAACATTTTCTAAACATACTATAAGATCTTTTCTACTAATATGATTATTGTACACACATTATAAAATTTTCTAACCATACTATAAAAAAATTTATACTTCAAAAACAAATATATACAAATTTTCAACTTATACGACAAATATATATATATATATATATATATATATATATATATATATATATATATATATATACACATTTATATAAATGTGTATATATATATATATATATACACACAAACGACTATTGTACACATACTGTAATTTAACCATTTTTCAATTTATAAAAACAATTACACGATAAAAATATACAATTTTTCAAATTATACAACAACTATACAAACGACAAATAACATATTCTAACCATGCTATATCAATTTATCAACTTAAACCACTAACCAAAACATATTGTAACATTATTCTAACAATTTATTTAACTAATAACTTAAAAAAAAAATAAGCATATTCTAACCATTTTACTAAATGTACAACCACCCGATGCACACACTACGCAGTCTCTACTTGTATATTCATACAACCACTAACAAAATAGCATTTAAACTTCAAGTTTACTAATAACAAATGTTAAAACTATCAAATACAACAAAATTACCCTATCACAAACAATATAATTTCATTTTTTTTACACTAACTAATACAATAAATAATAAAATAATAAAGACATACACCAAATAAATGTTAATTAAAAGGAAATCTCCAAAAAAGTCCTAAAATTTTACCCTAATTTACGAAAAAGTCCTAAACTAAAATTTGTTTACGAAAAAACATGAATTACCGGTAAAAATGGCGATTTGACCCCTTTTTCCGGTTTACCGGTTTTATTACTTACATGTTTCACTAAAGTCTCATTATTTTACCCTAATATGCGAATAAGTCCCAAAATAAAATTTACTGATGATTTGGCCATTTTCTTCATTGAATATACATTTTATCGGTTTCATTGCTGACTTAGACATCTACTCATTAAATTAGCTGATAAGATGAATAGAATGAGTTATATAATGTCACATTTACTATAAAATTTGAACACATCTCATCAGTTCATTTATGACTATGTATCTACGTCAGCAATGAAACAAATAAAATGTGTGTATCCAAGAAAAAATGGTAGAAAATGAGTTGATGTCTGATGAGATGGATATATTGGGTTACATAAGATTAGATAGACAATTTGATATTTCTTATAAACGTAAAAAATAACGCAATTGTTGTTAGTTTATGTAATTATTGTAGTCTTCGTTGGATGCATTTTCTATTCCAAAAAGATATACAATACATCAGGATATCAAGTTTTATACTAAACATAGCATTATAAACTCAACATATTCATCTCATCATCTTATTTAATAACTAGGCATCCGGGCCAGCAATGAAACCGGTAAAATGTATGTTACATAGAGAAAATGGTCAAATCATCAGTAAATTTTATTTTGAGACTTATTCGCAAATTAGGGTAAAATAATGAGACTTTAGTGAAACAGATAAGTAATAAAACCGGTAAACCGGAAAAAAAGGGTCAAATTGCCATTTTTACCAGTAATTCATGTTTTTTCGTAAACAAAATTTAGTTTGGGATTTTTTTCGTAAATTAGTGTAAAATTTTAGGACTTTTCGGGAGATTTCCCTTAATTAAAACATAAAAAGAGTTAAAATCTAACCATATTTGCGGGATTGTTGAAATAATCCTCCATTTTCTTCAAAAAAATTGTCAAAATGAATCCCAAAGAGAGAGAGAGTTTTTGTGTTTTGAAGAATGAAAAATGAAGAAAAAAAACTTTTAAATAAAATTCTGCATAAAATCGCAGATAGACTTTTCCATCTGCGAATGTACAAGTACCTAAAGCACAACTGTGCTTTAGGCACTTGTACATTCGCAGATGGAAAGCCAAAATCGCAAATGGGGCTATTCCATATGCGAAATCACTGAATAATTTAGCAATTTCGATTTTTTGGCTAAATTTGTAATGTCGTTAGTGTATTCGGCTAATTTTGTCATTTTATCATTTTTTTTATTATGTTATATTATGAGGTGGTCAACTGTAATGTTGTTTTGTTTGTGTTGTGTGTATGTGTGTGTGTATATATATATATATATATATATATATATATATATATATATATATATATAGAGAAAGAAAGAAAGAGAGAGAGAGAGAGAGAGAGAGAGAGAGAGAGAAAAAAAGTTCAGTAGAGAACCAAAATTATTGGTTCTCTAAAGAACCAAATCTTTTTTTCAAGTTCTAGAGTTTATTCTTTATCGAAAAAAAAAATCTAAAAATATTTAAATTCATAACTTAACATTGTGATTGTGAAAACTATTTTTCGGATTCACCGAGTGAATTTAGATTCGCATTTGAATTTGACGATTTTTTTTTTCAAATTTGATATCATTAGAAAAATGATAAAATATTAATTAAGGGTATATATATATATATATATATATATATATATATATATATATGATATAATGTATATATATGATATAAAACGAAATATTATGGTGAGTTTGGGTACCTAAGCTTATATACTTTTAAGGGTGTATTCACTTTTCTCATATATATATATATATATATATATATATATATATATATATATATATATATATATATATATATATATATATATATATATATATATACTATCTTATATAAAAGAAATCTAATTATTTCTAAAAATAGATTCAATATAATAATATTATTTTTTTTAAACGTTCAAGTCTTTAAGCTTAATATACAACAAATTAATATACAACAAATTTATAATATAATAATATAATATTTTAAACAAACACATTATCTAAATTTAAATACCATACTTTTGACTTAGAAAGAGTCAACAAAATTTTTAAATTTTAAATTATATTAAGGTTGTGTAGCTCAGAAATTCGGCCCTATCTTTTCAAGATATATCGGTAACTTACCTTATTTTTTGATAAAATTTGAATCGATCAAACCTAAATCTATTAGTATACTGATTCTAGCATCCATTATACCTATAAATCGTAGCTCCTCTTCATCTTCTCCCTCAAATGCATCCACAATATACATGATCAGATGCTTGAAGCACATTGATGGTTTGATCGGCTCTTATATACTCATAATCGCTCTGATTTCTTGTTTTCAGTGTTTAAATGTTGGTGGTCAAGGTCATTCCTGATTTATGTACTCTTTCTCTCATCCTCCCCCTTACACGTTCTGTAACTCATCCTATCTCGCTCCCTTCCCCATTACTCGACTGGAACCCACTGTATATACAAAACCTGCGAAATATTATCAACCCCAATTAATTTATTCAAATTTCAAGGTGTCATGATACGGTCTAGCCCAATTAAATTCAATATCTTCGTTTTGACACACCTAATCTGATTCTATTTTATGTCATAGATGTCCAAGTAAATTGAGCCTCCTCTCCGACTAATATTTGCTGCAGGAGCACCGGTTACCGTCTTCCTCATCATATCTCGGCCATGGTTTCATCCATTCAAGTCCCTTTCGAAGTTTTAATTCATGTTTCCATATCTCCTTCTATGACTCTTCATCCCCAACTTTAAGTAACAGAGGATGAAATTCGAGGAAGAAGTTGATATTGATATATGGAGGTACTGGTTAGAAGCAGATCTTGGTAAAGATCGACTTTTGTGATTATTTTTCCTTTTTTATGGTATAGTACTCTCTCTCTCTCTCTCTCTCTCTCTCTCTCTCTCTCTCTCTCTCTCTCATCCACACACACCATAGTTTGTGGATTTTGGTTGGTTGACCAGATATATTTGTTGCTTCTTTAACAATTTTTGTGTTGCTGTGCAGGTCAACACTCTGTTGATTTCTTCTTCTTAGATATTTTTCCATCCTTATGCTATTAGCTTACTTAAATTTACATTTTTATTCGCAGCTAGCACTGATCAGCCTTTGTATGATTCTGCAGCAGTTCTTGAATTCGGTTGTCAAGAGAATTTCCAAAATGTTCTTGATGGTAATTTTATTTCATCTATACTCAATTCCCATTTTAACATGCAACCTTATATATTTTATCTCATGAAATTGTATAAAAATAACCAAATATGATCTCTCCAAAACCACCATGCAACTCCTCTTTCTTTCCTTCCTAGCTTTGCCTTTTTTGTCCTCCTGTTACCCTATTTCTGTTTTATTTCTATCACATATACATACACTTATATTGACAGATTCAAATGTTTTACTACCTCGCTCATCTTTTGTTTTTTTTGACAATCTCAAACATTCCTCAACATACTTTGACCGGTTTGAAAAGAAAAAGACGAAGAAGGTAAAATCTTTGCGGGGAATTCCTTTTACCTTATCAATTGCTTTGTTTTATGATTTTTTTTATATATATATCTTACCTACCGTTTATAATCTGGCACTCGAAATTTTTTTTAATAAATTAATTACAAGAATGATTGCCTGTGTGACTTGGCTCTTAAATCCGTGTTTGTTCTTGCTCCAAAGATAACTTCATTATGTAGTAAATACTTGAGATCAAATATAGTTTATTTTCATTTTGTTTCATTTTGTGCGATCACGATATATCTATTATCATATTTGGTTATGTAAGACATAAGCTCGAGTAAGTTTTTGTAATAGATTTACATGTGTGTTTTAATGTATTTTGGCATAAAATGTGATTTCATGGCTACTTATATTGAAACTATTAAAATACAGCTTCTAACCCATTGAGGAACTATATTGCAAAACAAAACTCCATAGATATATATATATATATATATATATATATATATATATATATATATATATATATATATATATATATATATATATATATCATTTCAAATATAAATTACGTTTGTTATGCTATTATATGTGATACTTATGTTTTGCTCATTGTTTTTGTTATGTGCTATAATAATCTAGGTGGAAGTTGAACCAAGATTTCACGGAAACTATAAAAAGATAAAAAAAAATAATAATAATAAATAAAATAAAAATAAAAATAAAAATTCATAAAATAAAAAATAAAAAATCAACATTAGTAAGCTTCTCTTGTTAAGGGCTTTTTTTTATGATAAGTTCAGATCTTATCAAAACTTGCTGGTTGTGGTAATGCATTAATTCAATATGCATCTTGAAAGTTGAAAAAAAGAGTTTGAGTTGCTTTGCATGTGTGAAATGCATTAATTCATATGTACGTGGTTTGTGGAACAAGAAACTGAATTTCATTTAATTATTTTTTTGTAGCAACTTACTTTCATTCAATGATTTATCGTAACGTTCTACTTTCATATAATTACTTTGTACCAACTTACTTTCATCTAATTGTTTCTTATAGTGACTTATTTTCATTTTATTGTTTATTCTAGAATCATACTTTCATTAAATGATTATTATAGCAACTTACTTTCATTAAAAGAGACTACAATTACAATGTAGGAAACTCTACATCTACATTAGAAGGATATATTGATTTTTATCATAAAATTAAAATAAGCGACATAATAATACGAATTCTTTCAAGGATTGGCCACTAAAATATGCTTTTTTTTTTCTAAATAAACATTGCATTGGTTTTGGTAAATGATGTAAATTATTATAAAAACATGTCACTTATTCATTGCATGTATATTAAAAATTAGAATGTATTTTCCTTTTGTAAGATCAAATATTAAACATATATAAATACGTTAATATTGAAACATGAGAAATAAAATCCTAAGCTACAAAAACCCTTCCATTTCTATAATTTATTATTATTATTATTATTATTATTATTATATAAAGAAAATATATTAAAAAGTGTTTGTAATTATAATAGTATTTTTATATGATGTTTTTTCTATTCGTTGCAATGTATTTTACATAATAAAAACACCTGCAATTTTATTTTCTTAGGAACGGGAAGGTAACATAATTTTATTTTCAACCCAACACAAGTAATATACATTTAATTAACCCAAGACAATAATATACTTTCTTTAACAAAATAACGTGTTATTAAGTAATTTTGGAAGTGTTCATTCTCGATATAAAATATAAAAGATTTATATACTCTTCCATTGGTACTCAAGAAATTGACAATGACATGGGAAAATATTCAAATGCCAGTTATTGTATTTTTGCTTTTTTAATATCAATTGATGGTAATTCATTACAAAGTCGCATTATACATACTTGACATCAATAATTTTAGCCAGTTATACGCATGTCGAAAGGAAATTTATCCCTAAAGTTTGATTATGTTGCCGAAAAATTATTTGCCAAAAATAAAGTATTAATCTAAATAAAAACGTTCGTCCGCGCCGCTTTGCGCGGGTAAACGACTAGTATATATATATATATATATATATATATATATATATATATATATATATATATATATATATATATATATATATATATATATATATATCATGGTGTGCATTCGTTCAGTTACACAACTTTACGTAAATATTTGAACAAATAATACTAATCGAATATGTGATGATAAGGCCAAAATCAATCCCCTTCTCACACACACACACATATATATATATATATATATATATATATATATATATATATATATATATATATATATATATAAATATATATATATATATATATATATATATATATATATATATATATATATATATATATGTGTGAGAAGGGGATTGATTTTGGCCTTATCATCACATATTCCATTAGTATTATTTGTTCAAATATTTACGTAAAGTTGTTTAACGAATGCACACCATGATAAAGTTCTTTTTCAACATAAACTTCCAGCGATTGGGTTATGCTTCATCCTTCACAAATTACCCCACGTCTCAATTATTTTACTTTCCAGAAGTTACATATTTACCCACTCAAATTTTATAATTTTTGCATTTGTTCATTTTCAATTGATTTAATTTACTTTTCAATTTTCCCTCATGACAATTCAACCCCCTTAAATGTATTTTGTTTTTATATAAAAAAATTATTTTCAAAAAAGCCTTTTAATTCTAGATCCTTCAAATTCACATAACCGACTAAATCTGCTAGAGATATTTATGCTGTGTCAACTCTTTTTCATGAATTTGAAGTGCGCCTTAGATTTTGGACTATAGTGTACTGTTTTAGATAATGTGCCTCTTCCTATTCGGGATTTGATTGGGAAATGGATTTAGTAATGTAATTAATTTTTCAGTTTGTTTATATTTAGCTAATTATCTTTTTTTTTCTACACATCTAGTTAACGAAGTTTTTGAAAATGTTCTCATATGACTATTATGACCGGTTGTAGCAGGTTACATCCAGTTATAACCGGTCATAATGGTCATATGTGAACACTTTCAAAAAATTCATTACCTAGATGTGTACGAAAAAAAATAATTACTCAGATGTGAACAAACCGAAAATTTAATTACCTTATTAAGTTCATTTCCAGATTTGATTAGTGACTTTATATTATTAGTTGATGTCTTGTATGTTTCAAAGAATACAAAACGAGGTTATAGAAGTGATTTTCATGACTGATTGATGTATATTATGGAATTTTTTTGGGTCCTCCTAAATACAAGAATGAATTTGGTGCACGGCATAAAATTTAGCAGTTTTACCTTTTGATGTACTATCAGATCCATTTCATTTGTCAACTATTTTTATTTAAAACCTTGTAACTTATAACAATAATGGGAAAATGACGTATAGGCCCTATAATATTTCTAGGGTTGACCCATTTAGCCACTTATTTTATTTTGTGGCTTAATAAGGGATCGAATTATTTGTTACCTAACAATATAGTCCATTTTACCTATTGTAGCCGGTTAACGTTGCCACATAAACCTAGCCTAACACGTAAGTGATGACATGGCAAGAAGTTAAATCGTCCAACAACCACAACGACGTCGTATTGAAGGCGAATCGTAAGGAGCAAGGATCAACAGTTCTAGCGCCTTCATATAAAATGAAGACTTCCTTGACCTAAAAGGGCACATCTGCAAACTTCATTACCCCAATCTCGTCTCTAAGTTTACTCCAAAATGGCTTCGAGCGGACGTGCAGAACACAGCTGGTCTCCAAATTACGCCCGTCACATGGATGAGAATCATTCGAATGGTGTAACGAACGAAGACATAGCCATCAGTCTACTACAAACCCAGACGAAACTGTCTCTTATACGGGAGGACTTCCAAGACCAGTTGCATGAGCTCCGTCTTGCAGTTAATCGACACTTAGATGCCGTGAACCTTGAGGTCGATGACGTTCGCGCTGGTCAGATGGATATCTCACATATGGTTGTTGATCTTAAAAATCATTTCGTTTCTCTGCAAGGAGCATATGTGAAGATGGTCTTCAAGGACAACAAACGTAAGAAGCTGATGTCTTGTGTTGGGATTTTTGGTGTTGTTTGTGCATCTGTGGTGACGTATTTGGTGTTTAAGTAAAAAAAATGTTGTGTAGGTTGAAGCATTTTACTCCTGGGTTTGTGTTTTGGTGTGTTGCCTATGTTGTTTAGTGTCAATATTAGTAGTAGATTTTGTGTGGGTTGCTGGTATTAGTTTGTGATGTTGGTCTGTAGATTTGGTGGTGGTGTTGCTGGGCTGCTGATTGTCATCGTTTTTTGATGAAGTTTTTTGTCGATGATCTCTGTAATAGGTTATTGAATAGCAGAAAGCGATGTAAACAAACCCATGGGTGAATTGTGTTTTAATATGTTATTATTAAAAAAAAATTGTCTTTCACCTGTATTTGTATATGTTCATGAAAGAAAGAAACATTTGGGTATTATATATGTTTCATCGACTGGGACGGCACCACAAGACAAAGCAAAATGAATTTACCTTCTTTATGCGCATAGACAGGGACCACAAATGGTGCAGTTTGGGAAAGGGACAAAAAAAACCTTTGCACACGATTGAACCATATCTGCTTGTCTGCAAACCTTTTTTAGAAAAAAAAAAGGGAATAAAGTTTTCTAAAGATAGCATTTTCATGTTGAATGGATTAAGTCACAAGTCCCGTGTTTTTTACAATGACTTAATTACCCCTGCATGAAAAATGGTCAATTTACTTTGTAATGACTTAATTACCCCTACATCCAAAATGGCCAATTTACTTTGTAATGACTTAATTACCCCTACATCCAAAAATGGTTTTAATTTCTAATGACTAAAATGCCCTCACATCCAAAATGTTAAACTTAATTTGTAATGACTAAAATGCCCCCACAACCAAAATGGTCAATTTACTTTGTAATGACTTAATTACCCCTGCATCCAAAAATGGTTTTAATTTCTAATGACTAAAATGCCCTCACATCTAAAATGTTAAACTTAATTTGTAATGACTAAAATGCCCCCACAACCAAAATGGTCAATTTACTTTGTAATGACTTAATTACCCCTGCATCCAAAAATGGTTTTAATTTCTAATGACTAAAATGCCCTCACATCCAAAATGTTAAACTTAATTTGTAATGACTAAAATGCCCCCACAACCAAAATGGTCAATTTACTTTGTAATGAATTAATTACCCCTGCATCCAAAAATGGTTTTAATTTCTAATGACTAAAATGCCCTCACATCCAAAATGTTAAACTTAATTTGTAATGACTAAAATGCCCCCACAACCAAAATGGTCAATTTACTTTGTAATGACTTAATTACCCCTGCATCCAAAAATGGTTTTAATTTCTAATGACTAAAATGCCCTCACATCCAAAATGTTAAATTTAATTTATAATGACTAAAATGCCCCCACAACCAAAATGGTCAATTTACTTTGTAATGACTTAATTACCCCTGCATCCAAAAATGGTTTTAATTTCTAATGACTAAAATGCCCTCACATCCAAAATGTTAAATTTAATTTATAATGACTAAAATGCCCCCACAACCAAAATGGTCAATTTAAATAGTAATAACTCAAATACCCCCACATCATAAATGGTCACTTTACTTTGTTTTGGCTAAAATACCCATAATACCCCTTAAAATTCGTAGTACACCATAAAAGAACATACAAAGATCATTTGTTTACTGCAACACACATTCACTACAAATAACAAACAACTACTTAATCCAATTCCATGGCCGTTGCAACACTGCTACCTTCACCTCCCACATTTTTTTGCAATCTTCAGTTTAATGATTCGTTCTGACTTCTTTCGCATTTTAGGTGGTTTAACATGCTTAACTCGAGCATTGACATTCACCCCTTCATCCTGTCCATTGACTCCCACCATTCGCTCTTCATCTCTAGGCCTATCCAAAGCATCAGTAGCATCTACGATTACCTCATCCTCCCCTACTCCTGTGGTAACGTTTACAGACTCCTGCGTAGGTATCATTTTTTGTTTCTTTGTTCCATTTTGTTTGGATGTTCCTACACCTTTACTACAAGTAGCCTTGTTGTGTCCTTTCTCCTTGCATATGCTGCAAGAAACTTTCTTCCCTGCCTTGCAGACGGTATGTTTTCCCATCCGTTCAGAAGCATCTCTTCTTCTCTTTATGGTTGGCCTTCCTGGCATACGCCTTTTCAATGGAGGCAAAGGGGGTATCAAGTCAGTAGAAGGCCACATATTTTTTCCATTCATCCCATGGATTGGCTGTTTGTAAGTATTATGGTATAATGCAGCCAAGTACATTGAATCTACATATGGACCGTCAGATGTCAAATTGAAGTAGGCTAAGGTGGCAACTAAGTGTACGCAGCCATATCCATTAAGTTGCCATAGCCTGCAGCTGCATTCCTTTTTTTCAACATCCACAGTAAACGCCTCGTCCATCTTCCTTGCCTCAAACTTCATCCCACCACAAGAAATGACATGCCAATGCCTACATATATAGATGAAAACCGCAAATATCATGAGATGTGAATAGTAAAGTAGTAATGTAATTGGATAAATGTACAAACCTTTGCTCAGTTTGGAGCATATTCAACCGTATTCTGATATTTGGACAAAGAGAATAAGCATTCCATCCTTGTCCGGTTAGTTTCATAGTCACCATCCTTTGCATCACATATATACGAATGTCCTCTAACATGCTTATTATTAGTTTCTTTCGGGCATCCAAAATCACACTATTAAAACTCTCTGAAAAACCATTCTCTACTGACTCACAAGAATTATGAACTCTGAAAAAAGCCAAAGACCCAGTCTTTGGATCTCTAGCCATAAGATGCACAACTGCTTCCGGATTTAATTTTCCAATCTCTTTCATAACTACATTAAATTGTGCTTCAGTTGTTGCCTTCCTCGCTTTCCAAAACAGATTTTCAAACTTGGATCCACTAAACGTCTTTCTAAAATTCGCATAGATATGTCTAGCACACTGCCTATGTTCAGCTGCTGGAAATACTTCCTTTACTGCCTCAATCAAACCCTACATAAGTCACATTAATGTTTGAAATTCGAATAGCAATAACTAAATTTAAAACATGCAATAGTTTTGAACCATACCTTGTGTTGATCCGAAATTATAACCAAACCGTTACCATCATTCCAACATTGCAAATCTTCTGAAAGACTTTCTAAGAACCATTTCCAATTCTCTTTGTTTTCCACAGAAACAACTGCCCAAGCAATTGGGAATATTCCATTGTTAGCATCTCTACCTACAGCACAAACCAACTCCCCTTGACAAAAAGTTTTCAGAAAACAACCATCCAGGTTAATGATCCTCCCACATCCTCCCCTCCATCCCTCTTTTACTGAAGCAAAACATATGTATATTTTGCTGAAATAATTCTTACCATTAAGCATTGAATCAACACAAATTTTAACTGTGGATCCAGGATTTGATCTTCTAATCTCCTCACCATATGACCATAATCTTGCATAATTCTCAGCTATTGTCCCTTCAACTAGACTCAATGCATACTTCTTGGCTCTCCTACACTGACTCATACTCACGGTAATCCCAAAATCTGTTTTTACCTCCTCCCTAAGCATTCGGACGCTCATCTTTTGATTGTTGTAAAATTGGTGCTTAAAGTGGATCCCTATCCATTTGTAAGTCACAATTGATCCGAATTTGAAATTCTTTGCACAATTATGCTCACTGATAAGAGATTTTATCTGGAAAGACTTATCTTCACTCATCCAAGAACCCCAAAGCCTAAAAGTACATTTGCCACCATAGCATTTGACAAGTAATCGTCTAGTATCATTCTTAACAAAACATAATTGATAACCATTCGCGACAGCATAGTTACAAAGCATGTGTTTCAATTGCTTAGGACTCTCAAACCTCATACCTAAAACAGGTTCCTGCTCCTTCCAATTGAGCTTATCATTGAAAATGTTTGGCAATTCGGGATAAACATCTTCATTGTCACCCATGTCTTCTTCGAAAAACTCACCTGCACCTGCTTTCTCACCCATCTCTTCCTGAATCTCATTACCCTTTATAAAAAAATGAGGCTTTTGATGGTCATCCTCATCGCCATCGACATCCTCATCCTCGTCATCATCATCATCGCCATTCTCTACCTTATCGTTCGTGTCACTATCACCCACATTCCGATACCCTGGTGCAAATTCCTTAACCAGTCCTGCACCATCAAGTACTTCTTCCTCAATGTTACCAACAAACTCGTCTTTGTGTTCATCCAACCATTCCTATATGTTACTATCCCCAAAATGGTCTACATACATACGGAGTATAACACCACATTCATATGCAATTTCAATGAAGTCGTAATAATCGGGGTCATTGCAAATTAGAGTCAAACCTTTTGGAAAATCAATATCAGGTTGGCAGTAATAGAGCTTCTCACACTTTTCCCCAGTGAACCTTTCGATGAAGGCAACACACCCATCCTTGTCCATTCCTGCGAAATCGATGTCCGAAAACCTCTGAGTAATTCCACCGGTGTAGCGTATGGGGTTTCTAGCGAACATTCCTTGGAAGTGGACATCTACTTGTAAGAATACGGGTTTCATGCTTGAGGATTCAGAAGCAGCTCACAAAAAAGGGTTTACCGATGAAGTGTTGAACAGTGGATGTAAAAAGGCTCTTTTATAAAGAATATACCAACATTACGAAGGAGGTGACTAATTAATGACATGGCATTAGACGAAAGTCACAGTCAGCATCCGATGTGGTGTTAGTAGAAGGAGGTGGACTTAAAATGACCGGCTAACCCCTTCAAAATTGAAATAAGGACTTAATCGACCCGACAAAGACTAACTTGATCCCTTATTAAGCCATAAAATAAGTTAACTGGCTAAATGGGTCAACCCTAGAAACATTATAGGGCCTATACGTCATTTTCCCTAACAATAATATATGTTGGCCTTTAACTTTGTAATCCTTCTGCCAATCCGTTTTAGTTGTCAATCACTTTTATTTAAAACCTTATAACTTATAACAATAATATATATTGGCCCATTAACTTTTAAATATTGTCATTTTATCTTTCTAATAATAATAATAATAATAATAATAATAATAATAATAATAATAATAATAATAATAATAATAATAAGGAAATATGACTTATTAAGGTAATTAACTTTTCGGTATGTTTACATCTGGATAACTAATTTTTTTTTTGACACATGTGGGTAACAAACTTGTTGGAAGTGTTCACATATAACCATTATGACCTACTATAGCAGGTTAAATCCTAGATGTGAGCGCTTTCAACAAGTTCGTTACCTAGATGTATACAAAAAAAAATAGTTAGCCAAATATGAAGGAAAAGTAAAAATTAAATTATACGAATGGTCCCTGTGGTTTGGGGGAATTTGTGTTTTCGGTTCATAACTTATTTTTTTAACTTAGATGGTCCCTACTGTTTATTTTTGTTGCGCGTTTGGTCTCTGTCTTATCTAAAAAGACTATTGTGCCCTTATTAATTTATTTTTGAATTAGTTTTCTTATTTATGTATTTATTTTTTAGATATTTAAAAAAATTAATAGACCACACATATTTGTATCTCTTCGGATGATCCCTACTGTTTATTTTTTAATTAATTTAATTTATAACTCGAATGGTCCCTACTGTTTAATTTTGTTACGAACTTGGTCTCTGTCTTACCTAAAAAGACTATTATGCCCTCATTAATTTTTTTAAATTAATTTTCTTGTTTATGTACTTATACTTTATATATTTAAGAAAAATTAGTAGACCCCACATACTTGTATCTCCTCACCATCCTATCTTCCATCATTCTCAACTTCTATTTATTTTCAATCTTTAGTGATATCGACGTTTTCATCATCACTTCTTTTTTCGGTCATTCAACTCCGTCAAATCAACACTACAACCCACTAAAGATGAAGAGACAGGAGGTTATGGTGTTGGTTCGCCAAAGTTGAAATACCAAAAAAAAAGGATAGTGAAGACGTCGATGTTACTAAAGATGGAAAAGAAATAGAAGATGGGGAGGATGAGAGATGAGATGGTGACCAGTAAGACCCAAATAAAATTTCTCAAATGTGGTTTTAGGGTTTACGGTGAGGAGATACATATATGTGGGGTATATTAATTTTTTTTATAAAAAATAAATACATAAATAAAAAAATTAATAAGGGAAAAATAGTACTTTTAGGTAAGACAGAGACCAAACGTGTAACAAAAATAAACAGTATGGATCATCCGAGTTAAAAAAAATTAATTAATTAAAAATAAACAGTAGGGATCATCCGAGGATATACAAATATGTGTGGTCTATTAATTTTTTTTAAAATATGTAAAAAATAAATACATAAATAAGAAAATTAATTAAAAAATAAATTAACAAGGGCACAATAGTCTTTTTAGGTAAAATAGGTACAAAACGCGCAACAAAAATAAACAGTAGGGACCATCTAAGTTAAAAAAGTAAGTTAACGACCAAAAACACAAATTCCCCCAAACCACAGGGACCATTCGTGTAATTTAATTTTTTACTTTTCGTTTTTTTCATATTTGAGTAACTATTTTTTTGTACACATCTAGGTAACGAAGTTGTTTAAAGCGTTCACATATAGGATTTAACCTGCTATAGCAGGTCATAATGGTCACATGTGAACACTTCAAACAAGTTTGTTACCTAGATATGTACAAAAAAAAAAGATATTTACCCAGATGTGAATATACCGAAAAATTAATTACCTTAATAAGTCATATTCCCTAATAATAATATCACTACAAGAAAAATTAGGAACGACTATAGAAAATTTTTACAGAATCAAAATCCGTAGCAATTTTAGTACGGAATATACTATGGAATGGCTTGTCGTATTTATAATGCTACGGAAATGGTTACGAAATTGCATTTCATAGCTAAATCATAAATAGCTACGTAAAGTTTCTACGAAATAAAGATCCGTAGCTATTCTACTATGAAATATGCTACAAAATTGTTGGTCGTATCTAATTTGCTATGAAAATGGCTACGGAATTGCATCCGTAGCTAAATCATGAATACTTCTTATGAAATCAAAACCCGTAGCTATTTTACTATATAATATGCTACATAATTTTTGGTTGTAACTAGTTCGTTATGGAACTTGTTATAGAATTCATATTCGTAGCTACTTGGCTAGAAAATTCGCTACAGAATCAAAATTTGTAGCTAGTTAGCTACAAATTTGAAATCCGTAGTTATGGAATATGCTACGGAAACGTTACTACGGAATTGGTTACGAAAAAGTTGCTACGGAATTTGCTATGGAATAATGCTATGGAACTCAAATTGCAACGAATAGATGTCGTAGAAACTATCATAGCAAAATTGCTACAAAATTATAATTCTGTAGCTAAACAGTTTGCTACAAGAAATAAAACCACAAAGTCTAATTGAAATTTTACGTAGCAAATTTCATAGTTATTTGGCTTTAGCTACGGAATTTCATGTTTTTGCTATGAAATTTTTTTGTATCTAAATCGAAATTTTCTTGTAGTGTATATAGAAAATAATACATATTTTTTAATTATATATTTTTAATAGAGATGCATATTGGATGGTTTGGTTTGATTATTAGCCACGGTGAACCTTTTGCCATCAATAAGAACAATCATGAGATTATCAGTTAACAATAATTACATAAACAAATAATTTTAACAAACCATGTAATCAAATATATAAGATTATTAACTCGGTTTTCCTATAAAACAAAAGTATGATGACAAAATTTGACTTGGTTATCATTTTATGCAATTTCTTAAAAAGTAAACTTTGAATGATAAATAAAAATAGAGGACAAAATTTGAAAGCATAATTGAAACATATTAAGTAAAAGGTTTAAAATAAAATTTTGAAAAACTAAAAAGTTACATTTTAAAAGATAAATAAAAGTACGAGGAAACATTTCAAAATTAAAATAAAATTATATTCGGGGATTTATATATAAGAGATTGAGTGATGGAAGACTCCTTTCAATAATTATTGGTGCATATAGATATTTATTTGTGTCTTTAGAACTACCAATTTTTCAGGTGGTACTCTTCCTCTTTGAGATTGAAAGTTTAAGTCCCGTTGTGGATATAGGTAGAATAGATGTTCTCAGCTTAGGAGTAGATTAGATTTGTCGGTTAAAAAAAAACATAATGATTGAGTTGTAAAGTTTATAACTCTTTTAATATTTTCATTTATACCCCTTAAATATTCATGTCGTGGATAATTTGTTGCTTGGAGAACATAATTTAATTTAACTTATAACTTTTAATGAGGGCTAATTACGAAAAAAAAAAATACTATGTTTAGTTCTTTTTTTTCCAGAGTAACTAGCAAATTTTAATTGATGATTAAAAACCATCTATTTTCGGATATAAATTCTATCACGACGTTTATAATTTGCATTTATTTGCTAAAAACTCATCAATTTTTATTTTTCCTAAAAAACACCTAGAAAATGATGGTTAAACAAAACCTTTGAAAAATATAGTGTTTTTTTTTTCATAATTAACCCAACTTAAACATGTAATAGTGTTCTTGCTCAAATGTTTTACAAAAAAAAGATGGTTAAATCGAACTTTTGAAAAAATACAGTGTTTGTTTTCATAATTAGCCTATATAAATATTGTATCTTGGAGCAGATTGTGATAATTAGAGCTAGAGATGAGCAGTGGAAGCGGGTACCTGCTTTCAGAGCTGGAATTGCCTCGGAACTGCCGGTTCTGGAACTGGAACTGCTTTAAGCGGTTCCGGTTCTGGTTCCTAGAGTTTTGGAACCGCCTTAAGCGGTTCCGGTTCCAATTCTTATTTTTACAAAACCGATATCCACTGGTTACCCGCCGGTTCCGATTCCAATACCGGGTACCCGGAACCGGTACGGACAGGTACTCACCTTTTTCATATATATATATATATATATATATATATATATATATATATATATATATATATATATATATATATATATATCTATATTGGTAATTTTGTTCTTAAAAAAAAGGATAATAACATAAAAGGGTAATATATTTTTTGATTTGTATAGATTTGGTCACTGAGTTTTTTTTTTTTCATCCACATTTATCTCTTCTACTTGTTAAGTTGTACACATTCCGTCCTTATTACTGGTTATTCCAAGTTAGCTGGGAAAAATAGCTTAATAGGGTAACATATTTCTCATTTTGTACACATTTGGTCCTTAATATTTTTGTACACATTTAGCCCTTAATATTTTTTTTGTTTCAAAATAAGTTATTTTTGTTTTTGTACTCATTCAATACTTATGAATGATTTTTTAAAATTTTTCTCACGACATCTTAGGTGGGGCAATCATTGATGAACTGTGTGGGCTTGTTGATGTTTATGTGTAACGTCTTATTTTCACAACAAAAAAAAAGTTTATTTTTAAATAAGAAAAAAGTCCATAATTATAAATCCATTATTAAGAAAAACCGTTTATTCCAAAATACATTTATCGAAAATAAGAGTAATATAAGAAACGCAGAATCTTGAATACTGTTGATGAGTGTGTACAGTCATGTCTTCGCATTCTCATGATCAACGATAGAACCTGAAAACATAAACAACTGGTAATCACGAAGTTTAGTGAGTTTCCCGAAAATATCCGATACAACAAATGTATATCATACATAACGGCCCACACTCATCAGATTGGAATACCTTGGCCCAATTAGTCACTGGACTGGAATGCGAAATGCAACATGTCCAATCATGTAACACCATAAATTCCAAAATAATTTTTCATTTAAAATAATCGTTTATTTTTTAAAACACTTTTCGTAGAAATCTCATTTTTGTTTAATTTACAAAACATAACTCCATATTCAATTGCATAATAAACTAGGATCCTCAAAACATAACTCTTCCTCTGGTGTGTACAATCGAGTCGGTGGCGTCCCGTGATTCTGAGAAAACCTGAAACACATAACACATAACACGGTAAGCACGAAGCTTAGTGATTTCCCCAAACTACCACACGTAACACATACTAGCCACTTGAGGCTATAACTCTGTGGGCCCTTGGGCCCTAACTCTGTGGACCTTCTGGTCCTAACTCTGCGAACCTTCCGGTTCTAACTCTAGTATACTCTGATATGCACACAACATAAATCACATAGAAATAATGCGGTGCAACACATCATATAAATAGCATACAATAACTCGGTCACATAACTCTAATTACCACTCAAGGTAAAGTATAGTGAGAAGACTCACCTCGGATACTTGGTAAAGCTCTTACTCTGAAATACTGCGCTAGCCTCCGCCTAATCACAAAAATAATTTCTCTAATTAATACAACTTCTAAAGGCTAGACCAACCCCTCTCTATAAGTTCTCTAAGAAGGGTAAAAGACCATCCTACCCCTCTAATGGCTCATAAGTCCCAATACTGACTAAACCTTAAAAGTCAACAGTCAACATTGACCGGACTCGTCGAGTGCACTAGAGTGACTCGGTGAGTACATACCTGTCCTCTTCGCCCCGGGTCCTAAGTTGACTCGCTGAGTCAGCCCTAATACTCCATGGTTCGTCACAGACCACGAGTCGCGGGGCAACCTGACTCGACTCATCGAGTCCCTTATGGGCTCGGCGAGTTCTTCCCATTAAAACTCTCAAAAGATCTCTTAGGGTCAGATCTGCTTCACCAACCAGAAGATCCAACCTTCTAACACTCGAAAGTCACGTAAAGGTTCAAACTTTACATTCATGCAATGCTTATAAGACCAAAAATGAAGAATTAACCATTTAAATGAGGTTTTACTCTCAAGGCTCTCATGAAAGCTTATAAAAGCTGGAAGCTTGGGACCTTTTGGACCTCTCAAGGTCTAAATCTATCATCTATACTCAAAGGGATCTCACATGCTTCACAATATAACTCAAAATTGTACAAAGGAAACCCTAGATTCAAGGAATCTATCAAATACACGAAATGGGAATGAACTTGTACCTCAAAACGTGTATCTCTGTGAGAACAACACAGATCCAAGCTCCACAATCAACCTAGCTGGTTCTACTTCCTTCCTTCCGGCTAAAACACACAAGAAATGGTGAGTTAGCCTTCCTCTTGCACCACAAACGATCTCTCTGCTCTCTAGGGTTTCTAAAGGGTGAAGTGGCCGCAAATGGAGACCATAAGGGCCTTTAAATAGGCCCCAAACTCCGGAAATTAGGGTTTCTCTAAACAACGCCTACTCGATGAGTCCCCCTCCTCGGACTCGTCAAGTGCACTCATTATATGCACGGGGGAAACCCGACTCGACTCAACGAGTTGGACCCTCAACTCGTCGAGTCTCTCCTTTAATCACAAGATTAATCTACACCATAATACCTCTGAAGACCCGGATGTTACAATTCTCCCCCACTTGAATTAGATTTCGCCCTCGAAATCACTCCGTAATCACACAAAGTTCATCAGCACAAAAGACACCACTGGAAGGATCTCATACTACACCGATATCTTTCTCAATGGACACCAGAAACCACATAGAACTCCTAGGTCCCAAACTAAACCAACTCTTAGGCCACTAATATACTCTTTCCCACTACCTGGAATTTCTAGTGGCCTAATTCGTCGCCAGACCACCTACTCAAGCGATCACCATGACGTTCGCTCCTCGAATGTCAACCCTGATAACCTACTGATCATCTGATTCTCACAAAACTGAATCCAACAATCGGATACCACTCACTCATACCAACGTGATAAAAAAAATCAGAATCACGCCCCAAGAATGGAAGGTTTTACTCCTCACCAGGGCTCATCCACAAAACCGCTTTCAGAACCCATCCGAATCAAGGAATCCGTAACACTCTGCCCTCTGGCAAAAGGGAATAACCATACCCGTTCAGAAATGTCCTCAGACAACACATTCGTAATCCCCAACTTCGTTTCTTATATCCCTTTTCAATACTGGGCACTAGGTCAACTCCAGACTCCACAGTTGAACCTCCAAAGCTCACCCATAACATGACCCAAAAAGTCTCACCGGCTTCCCTCTCACAACAACCATCTTGGCTCGTGACACACAAGTCATGAAGCTCTCTTTACCCCCAACGAATACCATAATCCCGCTAAATTGTTTCACCCTCGACCTCGATCGAAGACTACTCCCTACATACATGCGACTAATATACTCTTTCTCACTACCTGGAATTTCTAGTGGCCTAATTCGCCGCCAGACCACCTAATCAAGTGATCACTATGATGTTCGCTCCTCGAATGTAATCCCTGATAACCCACTGATCCTCTGATTCTCACAAGACCGAATCCAACAATCGGATACCGCTCACTCATACCAACATGCAAAAAAAAATCCGAATCACGCCCCAAGAACAGAAGGGTCCACTCCTCACCAGGGCTCATCCACAAAACCGCTATCAAAACCCATCCGAATCAAGCAATCCGTAACACTTTTCCCTCCGGCACAAGGGAATAACCATACCCATTCAGAAATGTCCTCATACATCATATTCGTAATCTCCAACTTCGTTTCTTATATCCCTTTTTCAATACTGGGAACTAGGTCAACTCCAGACTCCACAGTTGAACCTCCAAAGGTCACCCATAACATGACCCAAAAAGTCTCACCGGCTTCCCTCTCACAACAACCATCTTGGCTCGTGACATACAAGTCATGAAGCTCTCTTTACCCCAACGAATACAACAATCCCGCTAAATCGTTTCACCCTTAACCTATGTCGAACACTACTCCCTAGATACATATGACTCGCGGTACCTCCCGTACCCGAGTGTTGCCCTACACAGGTCTAAGACATCAGCTGATAAACAATACCCTCAACTTGGGACCCATCTCAGGATCTAAAATCTCATCTCGTATACTCAGTATACCACTAGAATCGTGTTGGGTTTTGAGCATTCTAACACTTCCTAAGTGTACATGCAACCCTAAATACCTTGGATCTATGTTTTCTCTATTATACATGCAAATAAGAACATCCAAGGTATTATCCTAATCTAGCATACAAAAACTATGAATGTAACAAGATAGAATACATACCTCTTGATGTAGCTTGATGTCTTCAAGCTTTAAGAGCTTAGCCCCAATAGTGTGGAAGCCTCAAGTGGAATCACAAATCACCAAGACACCTTGGAATACTTTAGAGAATATGATTACTTGGTTCTCTCTAGTGAAATTGGCTAGCCCTTCTTTAGTGTATCCACACTAGTGCCAATTTCACCAACCAAAGACATCTTTATATAGTATGGAGAATAGGGTTAAACCCATGACCTTTCATTTCATATGATCCATGGGTTAAACACTCCATGGACTATCCATGAAAGCTTAGCCCAACCTAAATGAACTTGGCCCATTCCATATATACAAGAGTCCATATTTAATTAGTTCATTTTGATCACTTAATTAATTCTAAATTAATTCTTGATCAATACTAATTAAATAATATGATTCCATATTAATATATTAGAACTTATAATATATTAATATTAATCATAAACATACTATTCTCAAAAGATTATCCATATAAATTGTGTCAGTGAAGTGCAACCCAAATGGACCATGCCGGGTCGGGTCAAGTACATACCAAATATAGTTATGGACTTAGACATTAATCCAACAGTCTCCCACTTGGATAAGTCTAAAACTATTATTGCATATGACTTCAAACCTAACTGGCAATCGTAGCTCTTAAAGCCGCTGTCGAACTCTGATCTTGTCAACGAACTTGTCTATTAGATAAGGGATCATATATTCCTCCATTCTAGATATCATATGGACTGAGACATGGATTATAATCATTCTCTCTGTCCATTTGTTGTTTCCCGATTTTCGATTTATGACGACTGACTAATTGAACAAATCAAATCAGTCCTGGTCCGGCCGAGCACTTCCATTTGTCATCATCAAATCATCGAGGGGCCCACAGATATCGCTTTTATCCCGAAGGTAAAAGGAACGGATAATCTTCGACTCATATGGCTTGTTCTACTACTTGTTGAATCATACACAAAGGCACGTTTTATAACACCGAGTTACCGTATGCGTTTTCGTGCAATCAATGTACTATCAACTCATAGTAACAACTCATATCTCTAGGTTTGAAGAATATAAGATATTATCGTCTCATGATCACTCGTGATAAAATCCATGAAGTGATTCCAATGAGCGCGGGTTGAATCCAATACTCAGAACTTATGAGCACTCATGAGTGTTGTAGCCCTTTGTCCAACACCTTAGACCTCTACAAGCCAACCCATGACAGTCTTAATTCATATCTACTTCCAACATATGACCGACTGTGGATGGTTTGAATAACTTAGTCATTCCGGAAGAATAACCCAGTTTATTCGGGAAGTCAAAACATGCAAAATGAAACACAATAATAATTGAATCCAATATGGTATCAACCCTTTGAACATAAATAAAACACCTTTTATTTATCACCATATGATTACACATTATTCATTGTATACTGTTTCAGCTATCAACTTTATTCTTGAATTTAAAACAATAGTTGTCCCATGCTCCAAGCATGTACACTATGTTTTCTTAAACACTAGTCATGCCATACACCAAGTATGCATACTATGTTTGTCTATGATCTTTACTTTGTGAACTAGATCAATTGAACATAACTTCAATGGTTCACTTTTCACACTCCCAAATCCTTACTGCAAATGCAAGAATTCCAAATTCATGCCATTTACTGAAATCTGTTAGATTCTAAACTTATATGCATTGATACTCTTGTAACGATTATGCACAAACTCACAAAGACTTGGCAACAATCATTACAGAGTATTCCAAAGGAGATCAACTCCTTGGAAATATTCTTCTTGCATTAAGTTTCCTTAATCTTACACAGATTGAAAATTCTAACTTTGAAACATTTCCAGATTCCATGTCAATATGGTCCTTCCAGAATTATCACTATACTTCCAATTGTCCTTGAGTAACCAATCTTTGGTAAACCTTAGATTGTCCTCGACAATTGTTTAATCCTTTTAGTCATATCCAGTTCTAAACCTTTTCCCTTCTTAATGCCCCAGGCATTTGGAAAATTTTAGAACGGATGATTATAGCACATGTAATCGATCCTATATCCGAAGCATATGGGACACGATTCATGATGTCTCACATAAAGACTAAACTAGTATTTTGCTATAATATGTCCATTTCAATTTGCTAAGTTCTCATAATTCAGATTATGAAAAGGGATGCCGTAATCATAATCGAATTTTAGAACGCAAATAATGGACCTGTATACAGAATTTCCTTATGTTGAGCCATTCCAACATGAAATTCATATATATCCTTGACTAAATGATTAAAACCTCACGATCTAAGCTTATAGATTTGAGATGAAGCATAATTTCCTCTCCTTTAATTATAGCAAAACAACTTTTTCCTAATTGAAACTTTTGTTTTCTATAATTAACATTGCTAACTTGCAATACTTATCATAATTATCATGCTCCCACTAACATGATGATTATTAGCATAACACTTATGCTCCCACTAGCTTTGACATGTACCCAGAAATCAGTTGGACTTCTAGAAATCAATACTTCATTGACTTTCTTACCAAAGTTCAGATTTCTGATACTAGATTGTTTTGATAAGACTTTATCAAAGTCATACACCTTCCCTTAGATAGCACACTTGTGTGTCTAAACAATTATGAAGAGGTATGCCGTAATCATAATGGTTAGACCTTTTGCCATTTCTCACAAGTCTAGGTTAGTGTGCCGGTAAACCACACGCGCTCCACTAACGACTTTTGAAAATGCAAATAACACAATTGATATCTTCGTAAAATCTACTTAGTGAAAGCGTTTCCTCACCATCATTTTCATGAATCGGAGAGAAACCTTATGACACTTATATTTATATGGTGTATGAGTTCCTACCCATATGAATTTGTCAAACCATAATCACAAGACAAAGATAATGACAAATCCAAAACCATATGGATTGAACTCAATCTTAACTTCTTGCCACCTGGCAGCTCAAGGGCCTGCCATTGCTTCCAAGTTGTTATGCAACAAACTGAGAACTCTAAGAACTCATATGCAAAGCCAACTTTAACTAGAATGGGCACATATATGTCAACACGATAGGTTATAAACCTCAAGTCGTGTGCTAGTGAAGAATTTCAGGTTTTATTCTTGATTATTTCTTGAGACTTTCAAGACCTTTAAGACTCCCACTGTCCTCTTGACCTATAAGACTCCCTTGTCAAATATCCAAGAGATAGTGTGGATTCTAATCAAGACAAACACTTCACACAATTGGCCTAAGTTGATCTTTGTTTTATCCAAAACATCACAACTTACCAATTTCAAATGTACAAGAGTAGAAAACTTTTACTCTTACATTTGACAAGTGTTTTAAACCTTCTTTAAGACATGTCACTCAAGTTACAATCTTGGAGTATGACTCTAAGACTTGTATTGGAACGAAGTATGACTCATCTTCTTGATTTAACCACTTCAACAATTCAAGTTCCTCTTCTTAGTCATAAGAATGCACTAAGATTTCCTTAGAGAACTAATTGTGCTATGGTTTCTTAATCATTAAGATGATCACAAAACTGATACTAAAGTACTCTCCCATCTTTTCAGATTTGAGAAACTTTTATCCTTCTGCCATTTTGATTCTTCTTATTCGCTCTGCCATACATTGGAACCTTTTCCAATGTCTTAGAGTTACACTTAAGCTTGTAAGTATAATCATATTTACTGAGCTTTAGTAAACTATGACGAATAGTCTTATCAATCTTTTGTGGTGGACTTGACCAGTGCACAAGACTATGTACTGGATCCCTTAGTCCATTACTTGACTCACACATCCATGTGACCGAGTAATTAGTCTTAATTTTCCAATACTTGAAAGTTCTCATTCATCATGCTATACAACTTGCATGATTCCAAGTTCCGGTCCAAATGAAACTTGAGTGATGAGAATCTTTCCTTATTTGGTAAATCTAGACATTACCACAAATGAAAGAATCAATTTCATATTTCCACTCTTGCTATTATTGGAATCATATAAGCAACAATTTTTCCTCAAATGGCATTGTAAGGATATTTTAAAATAAATAAAATCAAAAATTTTTCTTTTATTTTAAAACTTTGCGGAAAAACTTATCCTTACAATCCATATGAAAACTTGTTGTTATCTATTCCTAAGCAATATCTCATAACTCCTGAGAAGTAGCTCAAGAATCCGATCTTCAAACTATGTGATAGAAATCCATCTACGCGATCAGATTCAGCATATTCTTTCTTTAAGTTTCTTCACTTTTTCTTTGATTCTTAAAACATCACCATGTGACCCAGTCACATCATGTATCAAGAATCTCAGAATAGAAACTTAACAGAGTTAGATAGTGGAATTTACCTGAAGTAGAGTCAAACTTATTGACTTTAACATCCTTAGGTAAATTTGGCAGCTTCGCAACCAATGCCCCTTCCTTTGGCAATATAAACATATGGACCCTCTGATAATGGTACACGAGACTATCATAGACTTAGCTTTTCTCTTTACCATTTGGTCAACCGAGTTGACTATGGCCGATCCCTTTCCATCGGGAAGAGAGAGCTTTACTAGATATCCAATGTCATCATTGTCAATGTCCATAAAGTTTTAGGAAGTTGATCTTAGCAAATAGATAAGATCATTAAGGGTCTTGTCATAGTCTGTTTCATAGGTGTCCCAAAGGAACTCACTATGTGACTTAGAAAGTGATTGAACGACCAACTTTCTCAAGACTTTGACACCCAACTCTCCCGGCTTGTCAATATGTGACTACATCTCCAAGATGTGATCACACCTAGACCTTGCCTTGCCAATAGGGCTTGAGTGACCTTAAACTTTTCAAGAACTTGTGGGTTGGGGAGAATAATTGGAGGAGGTGAAAGAAGTATGATTTCCAAAGAACATCATCTTCATTTAGGAAACCTTGTTTCAAAAGATTTGGGAAGATCATAGGTGCCTAAACCAGACAACTTTTGGGAGATATTCAAGATAGTTGATTTTAAGTCCTTAATATGACACCCAATATGAAATATTAAGGCTAGGACCCAACAAACTATTTTATAACTTAGAAGAGGTATGCCGTAATCCAAGCTATAAAATATTTGAAGGTAGGTGAATGACGATTCACCAATTTCCACCAAGATAAACGAAATGTATTATTAGGTTTTAATTGGTTTGAAACTCCTAGATCTTTGAGATTCATTGAACTGTTCAAAGGCATGTTTCAATCTCGAGTGTGCCCTTCAGGTTTTGTGACTGGGATGCCGAGGATCACAAAACAAGGTGTGAAGTAACCATGCAAATCACTTGGTACCCTTAATAAATTACCCCTCAATCGATGTGCCGGTTAACCACACACGCTCCATCGATACTATGATAAATATTAAGTCACCCTTTACCTACCTTGTTAAGTCCAAGTTAGTGTGCCGGTTAACCACACACGCTCCACTAACGACTTAGACAAAGTGTAAAGTGTAATTTCATGGGTTAGCACCTTATTCACATTTTTCTAAGTAACTAAGATTGGGTATTTATAAGTGTTTAGTTACTTAGTATTTATCACTAATACTTTTAATGAAGGGAGAATTATAGTCCTGTCAAACCCGTTCGGCTAACGACCCTCCACCAGTCAAGCAAGCGGTGGGTGAGAGTGGACACCCATTAAGTTTCCATTTTATAGGCAACAACCTTATACCCACCTTATAGACCGGCTTCGTGAATGAGGCGTACTAGCGGTAAGACTGACTTTACTCTTATACATATATATATATTATTAACTTATAATATTATAAAGTATAAGGGTTGAATTTTAACTTTTAAAATTCTAAGGGCTAACTTGGAATTAAAGTATTCATAAGAGAAAACTTTACAAATTCCAAAACTTGAGGGCAAGTTTTGAAACTATTCAAAACTAATTAATTCCATAACTTATGTGTTTAAAGTAGTTTTAATCCAAAAACTCTTCAAGTTCCATAACTTGAGGACAAGTTATGGAAGTCTTTAAACTAATAAAAGAATTAACTTTTCTTTATTTTATAACTTATGGAATTAATTAAGGTTACACCTTTTTTTATTTTATTTTATTTTATTAAATGAAGAGACTCTTGGTCCTCCATAACTTGAGGACAAGTTATGGAGTCATAAAACCATTTAATTAGAACTAGACTCTTCATTTTTGTAACCTTTGCCAATTTTTATGAGTTTTATGATTCTTAAATGTGACTTTTCATATAACTTGAGGACAAGTTACAAAAACACATTTTAGAATCAATTCTTAGATTAATTTGGCTTAAAACCAACTATCACATAATTTTATTCATTAATCTAAATTCACTCATAAAACAAGGTAACATAAAAAACTTTTGGTGATCCATAACTTATTCTTAAGTTATGGAATCCTTTAAAACATTAACACCAAATTTTGTAACTCCATAAAAACTTTGAATCAATTTTTTTTTAAAACCTTTTCATATCCATAACTTATGGAGGTTTCAAAAAATAAAACTCTTTAGATCAAACTTTTAAAAATAATAAAATAATCATATTATTTTATCTTTTATTAAATTTGACCTAATTCAACTCATAAAGCAAATTATTCAAATTTTACAAATAATTAGTTTTTCACAAGAACAAGTAATTATCTTAAAATTTGACAAACTTCATGTTTTTTTTTCAACTTTGAAAATAAAATATTTGCATCAATATAACAGAAAACAACCCGTGGCTCTGATACCACTGTTGGGTTTTGAGCATTCTAACACTTCCTAAGTGTACATGCAACCCTAAATACCTTGGATCTATGTTTTCTCTATTATACATGCAAATAAGAACATCCAAGGTATTATCCTAATCTAGCATACAAAAACTATGAATGTAACAAGATAGAATACATACCTCTTGATGTAGCTTGATGTCTTCAAGCTTTAAGAGCTTAGCCCCAATAGTGTGGAAGCCTCAAGTGGAATCACAAATCACCAAGACACCTTGGAATACTTTAGAGAATATGATTACTTGGTTCTCTCTAGTGAAATTGGCTAGCCCTTCTTTAGTGTATCTACGCTAGTGCCAATTTCACTAACCAAAGACATCTTTATATAGTATGGAGAATAGGGTTAAACCCATGACCTTTCATTTCATATGATCCATGGGTTAAACACTCCATGGACTATCCATGAAAGCTTAGCCCAACCTAAATGAACTTGGCCCATTCCATATATATACAAGAGTCCATATTTAATTAGTTCATTTTGATCACTTAATTAATTCTAAATTAATTCTTGATCAATACTAATTAAATAATATGATTCCATATTAATATATTAGAACTTATAATATATTAATATTAATCATAAACATACTATTCTCAAAAGATTATCCATATAAATTGTGTCAGTGAAGTGCAACCCAAATGGACCATGCCGGGTCGGGTCAAGTACATACCAAATATAGTTATGGACTTATACATTAATCCAACAAATCGAACTCACTCGAGAGTCTGATTCGACACAGAGTTGGAACCACTCGTCTCAAGGAACCACTCAACTCATGACTCACGACCCGCAACCCATGCGTTCCTCACTTATCTACTTCCCTTTGGTTGTGAAAACCACTACTCCATTCAGAATATAACAACTCCCGACAATTATGGAGACCCCAATCTTGCCCCTGGTTCGACCCCAGGTTTCCACAAACCCAATATTAGGGCTACTCAAGCCTAAAACTCTTCTGCCTCAAGCAAATCTTCTGCCTCAAGCTCAGATCAAAGATCACTTTATCACAACATTCACTCGCTGGCTAGTGGGTACTACGGCTCCCCGCAGTATCACGATGAACTCTCACTGAATAGTGGGTACTACGGCTCCCCGTAGCATCACAACACCCTCTTCTGACTAGTGAGTACTACGATTCCCAGTAGCATCACAACACCCCTCCTGACTATTGAGTACTACGGATTGCCGTAGCATCACAACACCCACTCTGACTAACTCATTGAACTGCAGCTCTTCGCAGTCCCACCCCACTAACTCTTACCACTTCACAATTTCATCCTCAAATTGACGCCACACTGCGATCATTACTCATGCCCTGCGGCCCAACATATATAAGTACACACACACACACCCATCCGGGCTTCGAACGACCACCGTCGTGACAAAACCCTTTTTTTTCCTCGTTTCAATACACATTCCCAAATAAATCCATCTGATGTCAATTAGCTGAAGGGCCCCCACCGGAACCATAGACACTTGATACACCACTCGTCATCTTAAACTCAAATCCAAAACATTCTGAGATTTCAGGACATTAAACTCGGATACCCTGGAATACCATCACAACACCTCGCAGCGTCTTGACTCTACCACTGATATCATACTCATGGCATCATACTTGGAAACCGCATTGCTTCCTCAGAACCTTACAACCGGGCTATCTCACGTGTTACTTGTAACCCCGGAATACTCCATCTTCCAAATTAAAACATGGAGAAATTGCCAACGACTCAAAACACGAAGATGACAATCCGAAACTTCTTCCTGTAATGCTCAAAACTCATTCCAGAATACTCATACTGACACTAAAGTTGGTTTCCCAGTCAACTTCTTCCCTTTTCATACTGCATATTATAGCTCATACTCTGAACCATAAATTCTCAACAGCCGAACTAATCTCGCAAGCCAACCACCTCGAATTTGCCATTTTACCCTTAAAGGATTCCTAACCACCACAAGGTCTCCGACCAATGGCCAATTGCTGTGGAGACACTCATCCTTTCTCAAACACGTACCACATGCACTATCTTGCTCTACACCTCTCCTTGACCCCCAATAATCCTGGTGTCATGAACTCATACTGCAGGTCTCTATATCCCACTTTATAACCACTCTTGAACAAGTCTCTACTTCCTTCAATACGATACTCGGTTCTCCCCCACTTAGGGTTCGAACCATCACCAATTTGCACACAAACCATCCCACCGAATGTTTCCACCAACAACATCGCACCTGCTCTTGGAAGGTGCTACGCAACACCCGATAAACTCCTTTAAAGAGATCAAGCAACCTCAAATACTCTGAATCTTAGATAAAATCCTCAGGAACCTCTTATCACGATTTCTTTTAGTCGTTCAAAGTCTCATACCATTCCCATACCAAACATTTCAACTGTCCAGTAATATCCCTGACTCTTCGATTGGAACAATAAGTCATCATAATCCTCAACCTCTACTTCCCAACCAATGTTCCAACACATGAATCATCACAAGAATAGGGACTCCATTCCCATACTCCATACCCAACATAGACATAAGAACCACCGTCCTAATGTACCCTTCCATATTAGCCGCTACTTCGGCTAACGTACGCCCTTCTATACTCAAATAGGGTGTATCCTGGTCCTTGACCATCTCAGTCCCAACTGACGACCTGCTCATGATAAATCATAAACTCGCGGCAGACATGCTTCCTGATACTCTCGGGGGAAATCGTCATCAAAGTCAACCTTCAGGGTTTACTCCTAAACCCAAAACTAAAATCTCACACCTCTTATGTTTCAAACAAGAAATGGAATAGCACCACTAAGATCACAGAAGGTGACATCTATTCTATCGGTTAGTTGATCAACTCAGACCGCAATCCCCCATAAACGTCATCTCTACTTATCCTTGAGTCTTGCGACTACATCTGACATCGTACCAAAAATACTCGGAAACGCTATCGACCTCCATTTCATGGGATACCTCTTCGAACTCAATCATGGCCCTCAGGCCTAAAACCCCATCGCTTCCCATTTCCACTTAATTAATCATGACCGGATAACCGAAGAACCACAAGCGTCATTTGCTACAAACCATGATACTCAGCCCATGACATCTCTTCTCAATCTGCTACAACGTATGGTACCCGAACCATAACATAACTCCTCAATCCGCTCCGATATATGGTACTCGAACCATAACATCACTCCTCAATCTGCTTCGATGTATGGTACTCGAACCATAACATCACTCCTCAATCTGCTACGATGTATGGTACTCGAACCATAACATCACTCCTCAATCCGGTCTGATGTATGGTACTCAGACCATAACATCACTCCTCAATCCGCTATGATTCATGGTATTCGAACCATAACATCACTCCTCAATTTGCTCCGATGTATGGTACTCGGACCATAACATCACTCCTCAATCCGCTACAATGCATGGTATTCGAACCATAGCATCACCCCTCAATCCGCTATGATGCATGGTACTCGAACCATAACATCACTCCTTACTCTGCTACTTAGAACCTTCATAATACTCCCTATATCGAGCATGGGTCCTCTGCTTTCGGTAGTACGGGCCCATACTACCTGCCACATCTACCCATACTCTCCACACGGACCATCTCAAAGCTCTAAGTAGCTACCCAATCTTCTCGTTCACCAATTCTGTCACTCGTGCTTACTCTTCCACAAAATATTCTTCTCTGCTAGCATACTTATCTGACTAGGGTCACTCCCTAGGCTCTTCCCAGGTTCCCACACTTCTCCACCATCAGCTGCTGAAGAACTCCTAATGATGCCAGCCATCTACCTCCTGAATATCTTCATATTCACTTAGTAGCTCTCTCCCATCATCGAGAGTTCCACAAAGCACGAAGCAAGCAACATTCGAGCATCGAAGTACCTCCTCCAACAAGTAAAACCTCTTTAGGTTATTGTCTACTCGCTCTCCTCATACTCGGAGGATATCACTGAACTCAAACAATTTCACCCCACGTGGGCATCTGGCCACCCTCTCGGCCTGCTCCTAAAATGCTCATATAGATACCTCCTCTAGATTTCTCCTCTATTCGAATCCCCTAAAAGGATTCCTGCTGGACACTCTTACTCATCACATACTCAAAGCGCATCATCAATAATAGCAACTCCTAGGCTAAGGCGTCACAAATCAGGCTACTCTAGTCCCAAAATATGAATTACCTAGCATGTCTCTAGCATGCATAATATCTCATGAAATTTCTCATAAATATCTCATAACACAAAAGTAAGGTATTTTGGGAAATCACCGTTCGGGCTCTGGCTGATTGTACACACTGCTCCTTCTCGTTTTCTCTTTGAACTCTTATTCGCTTTAGAAAAATCATTTCTTTTAAAATATTCTCAATTCCTCAGTTTGAGTCCAGATTTACCCGAAGGTGCACCCGAATCCCTCAAAGCAAGGCTCTGATACCAACTTGTAACACCGTTAATTTCAAAACAATTTTTCATTTAAAATAACTGTTTAATTGTTAAAACACTTTTCGTAGAAATCTCATTACTGTTTAATTTACAAAACATAACTCCATATTCAATTGCATAATAAACTAGGATCCTAAAAACATAACTCTTCCTCTGGTGTGTAGAATCGAGCCGGTGCCATCCCGTGATTCTGAGAAAACCTGAAACACATAACACATAACACGGTAAGCACGAAGCTTAGTGAGTTCCTCAAAATATCACACATAACACATACTAGCCACTCGAGGCTATAACTCTGTGGGCCTTGGGCCCTAGCTCTCTGGACCTTCTGGTCCTAACTCTGCGAACCTTCCGGTTCTAACTCTGGTATACTCTGATATACACACGGCATAAATCACATAGAAATAATGCAGTGCAACACATCATATAAATAGCATACAATAACACTGTCACATAACTCTAATTACCACTCAAGGTAAAGTATAGTGAGAAGACTCACCTCGGATACTCGGTAAACCTCTTACTCTCACTACTAGAAAAAAACAGCCTTTTACGACGCTCATTGCGCATCATAAAAGGCTCAGACGACGTGCAAATGCGCGTCAAGGAAGGCCCTGTCATAAAGAGAGACGACGCGCATTTGCGCGTCGTCTATAGACGATGCGCATTTACGACACTCATTTACGACGCGTAATTACAACGCGCGTTTACGACACACAATGCGTATCAAGGAAAGCCCTGTCATAAAGAAAGACGACACGCATACGCGTGTCGTGACCTTACGACGCGCGTGTTAATGACACCTAATGCGTATCAAGAAAGCCCCTGTCAAGAAAGGCCATGTCATAAATGAAGATGACACACATTTTTGCGTATCGTAAATTTAAATGTTTAAAAACAATATTTATATATTTATTAGTTTTTAAATTAAATTTTCATTTAATGTCTCATAATAAAAATAAAATACCATATACAAAAAATACAATACATTGCAAAAAATTTAATGTCATACAATTCTATTTCTTACAATATATAAATTAAATTTACATTGTTAATGTTTTCCCTAACAATATAACCTAATACTACATTGCTATAAAGGGGCACCTTCTTGTTTCAGTAACTTGTCATTAAGGTGTCTGAAGGAGCTCTAAAACCCTTCATCATGTCTCTTAGCTTCAATATCAATCCCAACTCTTTATCAAGAACAACACGGAAATCCTACACAATAATCATGTCAGTTGTACAATATCAATATCAACTAATTAATAATACACATGGTATGTATGAGAGTGGAATCAACCATATTCAAATCAATATCAACTAATCAATAATCATGTCAATTGTACAATATCAACTAATCAATAATCAATATCAACTACACCACAATACAACTAACACAAAGATATTAGCCACTTTTTTGCATCAGAAAACAAAATGTACTTAACAAACCTACAAATCAAGAGAAGTCATGAATGACCCTGTATAAACTCTAAAAAAAGAAAGCAAGTAAAGTTAACAGATTAGATAAAGTACTAGATAGAAAAATACAAGAGTGATTTATTATAAACAAGAATAGATCAAAGTAGTATGTAACAGTTACTTGTTGAAACTAACTTATTATATATTGTTTGTAGATTTTCTGAAAATTAAGGCACAAGTTTCAGCCATAGCAGAGGAGATTGGTAGCATGTTTGTAGATTGGTATATTTTCAACAAGTAAAGGCTCCTTCTTCATAGGATATGGGAGTAAAGTTTTGATGACCTGTAACATTTCATATAGCAATATCAAGTAAATCAGCTGGCAGATATTAAAAGTTAAAAGTATACAAACTAATCGAATATTCATTTACCATTATGTCCCCAATGACTACAACAATGTGCTTCCTGAAAATTCAAAAAGATATGAAATTTAAATTTTCAAAATTATATTTCTGTATAAAAACTAAGAAAAAAAGAGTGAGTGTACATCAATTGAGATCAAGGAAAGACGTCCAGCATGGTGTCATTTTTCAAGTTTTGACACAAGTTTTTGCTTTTGGAGACTTTTTCTGGTGTAACATACAATACTTTAAGATCCCCTTCTCCCTTTTCAAGAGCTTTGTATATAAACTTCACTAGTTGGTGAGGTAAGCATAGATGCTAGGATCCCTAATGCAGTTAACCCCATGACCTAAAGCAAAAAAAATCTTAATTAGAGTTTATAATTAGGTAATCAATAGTAAAGGATATAGAATATTAACAAAAACAAAAATAAGCACCTGATCCTAAATAAGAGAAAGTAATGGACTAACAACAAGAGCAATTCCATGATGTAAACCAGATGGAATTTGATAGCATAGACTTTTGCCTCCACCAGCAATCATGATCACAAGAACATCTCTCCCACTCATGATTGCATTAATGATCTGATACATGAGTATCAACCTCACACTGGTTAGCACAATAAGTGGGAATGCCAAAAATATTGAATCTGATATCATCAGCTCTATGATCCCTGAGAACTTCAATCTTGCCCAACTGAAAATCACCAGCACCCAATACATGAACCTAATGAAAAGTAGGTTAGCCACTTAATCAAATTTATCAAGCCACAAAATGACAAAAAAAAAACTAAAAAATATTTAAAAGAGCTGTTTCTTTCTGAAAACTTAATCAAATTTATCATGCTTTAACTCAAGCATATTAAGAGTTGTTTCTTTCTGAAATATGAACTTTAGCACTTAAATAAAGCATATTAAGAGCTTACACTGGAAACACAAAAGATCTTGAGCTGCTGTCTGTTTTGACTTATCTAAAGATCCCACATCATGCTACTCATATTTCTGCATGTGATTAGATATGAACAATTATGTTAGGATCTAGAAATCCTAAGTTATGATTCATTTGAATCATTTGAATTGATGATCTAAACAATATAGAGAAATTCTAGGAGCATCTTATTAGTGCAGAGGAGTTAGGGGCATTTTGGGCATTTAATATTACTAGTTTGTTATGTTAGATAGTTAGGGGCATTTTGGACATTTCATAACAAATTTACCCCAACAACCAATACTTTGAGAATAATATTAAGATTTATAGTTAAATCAAAATATCAGTCTACCTGGAATAATACGAGTCCAATGAGAACTGGTTGAGTATCAAATCCAAAACTAACTGTATTATATTATGTACTTTTTTTTAGAAAAGCATTATTTGACAATGTAGTAGCAATACAATGCCTCAAGGTGAACAGGGAAGTCAAATGAGCTCCAAGAAGAACTGCAAGATTACTTTTAAAATTAAGAGCTTTTAATAGGTGTGCTACTCTTTAATCTAATATGGTGTACTTTAACCTCTCGTTAACTGTACTCTATGCTATAAATGGAATACAACGTATTTAAGCTGTATTCTATTCCCTCTTAACCGTATTCTAAGCCACTATGTAAATAAATGAACCTTATCTAATACGGGGATACTAATAACCGTATTTTATCTCTCTGTATTCTATTTCACCTTTTCTAGTAGTGTAACCTCCAAATTACAAAAGTGTAAGAACTTGATATTTACACCAAAAGATTTTTAATATATATATATATATATATATATATATATATATATATATATATATTAGAAATTTGTATTGTTAAAATTATAAGAAATAAAGAAATGTCAGCACACCTGAACAGCAATGAAGAAGTACATTGTGTGATTCAGTTTCCAGTGACCAAGTTCATGAGCAATCACAGCAACAACTTCTTCCTCATTTTTTCACTGTATAGTATCATTAAATCACATTAACCAAATAAACTAAATAAGAGTAAAAATTGAACTTTAATCAACAGGATTGCGTATAAACAAGAAATGTATAAAAGACACGTACTTGTTGACAAAGGAATCCAACAACGCCCTCAAATCTTCAATAGTCATCCTTTTTCTCTTAGAAGTAAAGGGATCAATAGAAGACGATCCATATTGTTGAACATTTGAGGCAAACACCAAGTTGGACATCATATACAAGAAGACAACAATCTGCACCACGAAAAAAAGCAACTCCAAGGCTCTGAACAAATAAGAATCACTAAATATGAAATTACAGATTTTGTCCTCCAACTTGTACTTTAAGGACATTCTTAGCGCCCTTCAGTAAATGAGAATTAGTAACAAATAACCTGTAGAGTGAAGAGCCTATCCTCAAATTCCACTTCTTTTGTCAAGAAATCAACTCCTACTGTTGCCTTGTATTGATTGCTAAACTTCTTGTTCACATATCTAAAGTTGAACATTAAGGGAAAACAATAATAATCATCCCCAACAATGGCACATATCACACGAGCTCGATGTATTCTAAATTTTCAACTTGTTGGATTTTTAGAGACATGAAAGATGTCATTGTGGATCATGTTTGATTGTTACACCTAAAGACTAAAGGGAGAATAGAGGTGAATGGTAAAAATGAATAAACCCTAACAAATCTAAGTTATACAGGATATTGATCCATCAACGAGGTCTTTCCTACCTTGCATCACATAAAACAACAACTCAATAAGCAAGTCAGGGAATGAAACCTATGTAAAATTCACACAGATATACATGAAAAGAGATGACTGCATCAACATACGCAGTCTGAACACCAATATTTAGGAAGTTCAGAAGCTAGGTCAGAAAGTAATTGTCAAAAACACAAATTTTATGATAGTTTATAGTCGGAGATCGTGATTTATATCAAGTTGTTTCTCCTATAGTAATCTATAAGAAATCTATGAAACAATCAATAACCAATTTCACCAACACAAGCATGAAATCAAACTTTTCTTTTTGACAACATAATAATCGAGATCAGCTTCAAGTGAGAACGATTTTCAACTCCAATCAAGTAGATAACCCCAAAATAAACCCAGGTTTAACAAAAACAATTGACCTGCTGTCCCCGAGGATGATGACTTTTGGAAGCGTTCGGCATCGTAATTTAAAATAAGAGACGTTAACTGACCTGTAGAGACAATCGGTAGTGGAGAGTGACAGTGGCTTGGACCATGGTCGTGAGCGATGTTACGTAGACTAAATTGATCAGAAATGATAGCCGTAAAACTGAACTGCGACGACGCAATCGATTTGCGAGACCTGAAGACCACAACGTCTCCGGTCACCGCCACTGGCAACCCACGCCGTCGCACCACCAATACCAACAATGACAACTGAGAGAGTTGATAGTAGAAGAGGAACATCGACAATATCCACGATAACCAAAACTCTTAAATCTGTAGAGCGACAACTGATTGCGACTTTTTAGGGTTTGTTGAAAGACCTGTGGTGGTGTAGTGGTGGTTCTGGGCTGTTGTGAAGGCAGTGTGGTGGTGGCTCAGGGCTGGTGTTGTGGTGCGATGTTGTAACGGTGGAGTCTGAAAGCAAACACAAATTGTGATGGAAGCTATTGTTGTTGGTGATGTCCGATTCATCAAAAGAAAATCATTCTTCGATCAATCTTCTATTTTGTGAAAGAAGATATTACTATTTCAAATGTGTTATGTTTGATTAGGGTTTGCACATAGAAGGAAGTGAAAGTCAATCGGAGAGGAAGGGGTTTGCAGAGAGAAAGAAGGGAGAGAATGAAGTCAATTTGGCGGGTGTAGAGAGTAGAGAGGAAGAGGAAGCGGGTGTTCAAAATTTTGGGGGATTTAGTTTCCCTCCTTACCTATCAAGGAGTCCCAGAAACGCGCGTTTATTAAAATTATAAAGCGACATTTGTAGAGGATGACCTTTTTATTATAGGTGCCCTCCGTGTTTTTTATATTTTTGCATGAGACACTAATTTAAGGGCACTCAGTAATGCGCGACATAAATCCTTAAAATTTTTGAAGAGATGACACTTTTTTAATGTCGCTCTCTAATGCGTAACATAAATCAAAGAGCGTCGTGTTTTGCGCGTCGTAAAATGGTATTTTTCTTGTGGTGTCTGAAATACTACACTAGCCTCCGCCTAATCACAAAAATAATTTCTCTAATTAATACAACTTCTAAAGGCTAGACCAACCCCTCTCTATAAGTTCTCTAAGAAGGGTAAAAGACCATCATACCCCTCTAACGGGTCATAATTCCAAATACTGACTAAACCTTAAAAGTCAACAAAAGTCAACAGTCAACATTGACCGGACTCGCAGAGTGAACTAGAGTGACTCGGTCAGTACATGCATGTCCTCTTCGCCCCTGGTCCTGACTTGACTCGCTAAGTCAACCCTAACACTCCACAGGTCATCACAGATTGCGAGTCACGGGGCAACCAGACTCGACTCGTCGAGTCCCTTATGGGCACGGCGAGGTCCTCCCATTAAAACTCTCAAAAGATCTCTTGAGGTTAGATCTGCTTCACCAACCAGAAGATCCAACCTTCTAACACTCGAAAGTCACGTAAAGGTTCAAACTTTACGTTCATGCAATGCTTACAAGACCAAAAATGAAGAATTAACCATTTAAATGGGGTTTTACTATCAAGGCTCTCATGAAAGCTCATAAAGCTGGAAGCTTGGGACCTTTTGGACCTCTTAAGGTACAGATCTATCATCTCTACTCAAAGGGATCTCACATGCTTCACAATATAACTCAAAATTGTACAAAGGAAACCCTAGATTCATGGAATCTATCAAATACATGAAATGGGAAGGAACTTGTACCTCAAAACGTGTATCTATGTGAGAACAACACATATCCAAGCTCCACAATCAGCCTAGCTGGTTCTACCTCCTTCATTCTTGCTAAAACACACAAGAAATGGTGAGTTAGCCTTCCTCTTGCACCAGAAACGATCTCTCTGCTCTCTAGGGTTTCTCAAGGGTGAAGTGGCCGCAAATGGAGGCCATAAGGGCATTTAAGTAGGTCCCAAACTCCGGAAATTAGGGTTTCTCAAAACAGCGCCTACTCGTGAGTCCCCCTCCTCGGACCCGTCGAGTCCACTCATTATATCCACGGGGGAAACTCGACTAGACTCTGCAAGTTGGACCCTCAACTCGTCGAGTCTCTCATTTAATCACAAGATTAATCTACATCATAACACCTCTGAAAACCCGGATGTTACAATTCTCCCCCACTTGAATTAGATTTCGCCCTCGAAATCACTCCGTAATCACACAAAGTTCGTCATCACAAAAGACACCAATGGAAGGATCTCATACGACACCGATATCATTCTCAATGGACACCTGAAACCACACAGAACTCCCAGGTCCCAAACTAAACCAACTCTTCGGCCACTAATATACTCTTCCCACTACCTGGAATTTCTAGTGGCCTAATTCGCCGCCAGACCACCTACTCAAGTGATCACCATGATGTTCGCTCCTCGAATGTCATCCCTGATAACCCACTGATCCTCTGATTCTCACAAGACCGAATCCAACAATCGGATACCGCTCACTCATACCAACATGCAAAAAAAATCCGAATCACGCCCCAAGAACAGAAGGGTCCACTCCTCACCAGGGCTCATCCACAAAACCGCTATCATAACCCATCCGAATCAAGGAATCCGTAACACTTTGCCCTCCGGCACAAGGGAATAACCATACCCATTCAGAAATGTCCTCATACATCATATTCGTAATCCCCAACTTCGTTTCTTATATCCCTTTTCAATACTGGGCACTAGGTCAACTCCAAACTCCACAGTTGAACCTCCAAAGGTCACCCATAACATGATCCGAAAAGTCTCACCTGCTTCCCTCTCACAACAACCATCTTGGCTCGTGACACACAAGTCACGAAGCTCTCTTTACCCCAACGAATACCACAATCCCGCTAAATTTTTCACCCTCGACCTCTATCGAAGACTACTCCCTACATACATGCGACTTGCGGTACCTCCCGTACCCGAATGTTGCCCTACACAGGTCTAAGACATCAGCTGATAAACAATACCCTCAACTTGGGACCCATATCAGGATCTAAAATCTCATCTTGCATACTCAGTATACCACTAGAATCGAACTCACTCGAGAGTCTGATCCAGCACAGAGTTGGAACCACTCGTCCCAACGAACCACTCAATTCATGACTCACGACCCACAACCCATGCGTTCCTCACTTATCCACTTCCCTTTGGTTGTGAAAACCACTACTCCATTTAGAATATAACAACTCCCGACAATTATGGAGACCTCAATCTTGCCCCTGGTTCGACCCCAGGTTTCCACAAACCCAATATTAGGGCTACTCAAGCCTAAAACTCTTCTGCCTCAAGCTCAGATCAAAGATCACTTTATCACAACATTCACTCATTGGCTAGTGGGTACTACGGCTCCCCGCAGTATCACGATGAACTCTCACTGAATAGTGGGTACTACGGCTCCCCGTAGCATCACAACACCCTCTCTCTGACTAGTGAGTACTTCGGCTCTCCGTAGCATCACAACACCCTCTTCTGACTAGTGAGTACTACGACTCCCAGTAGCATCACAACACCCCCTCCTGACTATTGAGTACTACGGATTGCCGTAGCATCACAACACCCTCTCTGACTAACTCATTGAACTGCAGCTCTTCTCAGTCCCACCCCACTAACTCTTACCACTTCACAATTTCATCCTCAAATTGACGCCACACTGCGATCATTACTCATGCCCTGCGGCCCAGCATAGATAGGTACACACACACACACCCATCCGGGCTTCGGACGACCACCGTCGTGACAAAACCCTTTTTTTTCCTCGTTGCAATACACATTCCCAAATAAATCCATCTGATGTCAATTAGCTGAAGGGCCCCCACCAGAACCATAGACACTTGATACACCACTCGTCATCTTAAACTCAAATCCAAAACATTCTGGGATTTCAGGACATTAAACTCAGATACCCTAGAATACCATCACAACACCTCGCAGCGTCTTGACTCTACCACTAATATCATACTCATGGCATCATACTTGGATACCGCATTGCTTCCTCGGAACCTTACTACCGGGCTATCTCACGTGTTACTTGTAACCCTAAAATACTCCATCTTCCAAATTAAAACATGGAGAAATTACCAACGACATCCGAAACTTCTTCCTCTAATGCTCAAAACTCATGCTAGAATACTCATACTGACCTTGAAGTTGGTTGCCCAGTCAACTTCTTCCCTTTTCATACTGCATATAATAACTCATACTCTGAACCAGAAATTCTCAACAGTCGAACTAATCTCGCAAGCCAACCACCTCGAATTTGCCATTTTACCCTTGAAGGATTCCTAACCACCACAAGGTCTCCGACCAATGGCCAATTGCTGTGGAGACACTCATCCTTTCTCAAACACGTACCACATGCACTATCTTGCTCTACACCTCTCCTTGACCCCCAATAACCCTGGTGTCATGAACTCATACTGCAGGTCTCTATATCCCACTTTATAACCACTCTTGAACAAGTCTCTACTTCCTTCAATACGATACTCGGTTCTCCCCCACTTAGGGTTCGAACCATCACCAATTTGCACACAAACCATCCCACCGAATGTTTCCACCAACAACATCGCACCTGCTCTTGGAAGGTGCTATGCAACACCTGATAAACTCCTTTAAAGAGATCAAGCAACCTCAAATACTATGAATCTTAGATAAAACCCTCAGGAACCTCTTATCACGATTTCTTTTAGTCGTTCAAAGTCTCATACCATTCCCATACCAAACATTTCAACTGTCCAGTAATATCCCTGACTCTTCGACTGGAACAAAGAGTCATCATACTCCTCAACCTCTACTTCCCAACCAACATTCCAACACGTGAATCATCACAAGAATAGGGACTCCATTCCCATACTCCATACCCATCATAGACAGAAGAACCACCGTCCTAATGTACCCTTCCATATTAGCCACTACTTCGGCTAACGTACGCCCTACTATACTCAAATAGGGTGTATCCTGGTCCTTGACCATCTCAGTCCCAACTGACGACCTGCTCATGATAAATCATAACCTCACGGAATACATGCTTCCTGATACTCTGGGTGGAAATCGTCATCAAAGTCAACCTGCAGGGTTTACTCCTAAACCCAAAACTAAAATCTCATACCTCTTTTGTTTCCTACAAGAAATGGAATAGCACCACTCAGATCATAGAAGATAACATCTCTTCTATCGGTTGGTTGCTCAACTCAGACCGCAATCCCCCATAAACGTCATCTCTACTTATCCTCGAGTCTTGCGAATACATCTGACATCTTACCAAAAATACTCTGAAATGCTCTCGACCTCCCTTTCAAGGGATACCTCTTCGAACTCAATCATGGCCCTCAGGCCTAAAACCCCATCGCGTCCCATTTCCACCTAATTAATCGTGACCGGATAACTGAAGAACCACAAGCGTCAATCGCTACAAACCATGATACTCAGCCCATGACATCTCTTCTCAATCTGCTACAACGTATGGTACCCGAATCATAGCATAACTCCTCAATCCGCTCTGATGTATGGTACTCGAACCATAACATCACTTCTCAATCTGCTTCGATGTATGGTACTCGAACTATAACATCACTCCTCAATCTGCTACGATGTGTGATAACCGTCAATTTCCGGTCAAGTCAAAGTTAACCGAAGTCAACAAGTCAAACCGTTCGACTCATTTTGCACGTGGGTACTAGAGTTTATGTTAGGTAAATACTAAACAACTCGCTATTCTAATGAGAGGTCATAAATCAAAAAGTGCAAACATCTAGATCTACTTAACCTAAAATTGTGGTACGTGGCGAGCCAAATCGATAAAACAATGTTGTATACACATCGGGAGTGTGTAAGATCCTTAAACAAGGCTTAACAAGGTTTACGAACCTTGCATGGCGAAGCCAGACACTCACAAATGTCACACACGAAACCTCTCTCAATCGTTTTCACTTTATCTCTCTCTATTTAGAATCTCTCCCAAAACTCTCTTTGTATGAGAAATCTCTCTAAGTATGTGAAATCTCTCCCAAATCTCTCTTTGTAAGAGAAATATCTCTAAGTATGTGAATTCTCTCCAAAAAATCTCTTTATATGAGAAATCTCTCCAAGAATGTGAAATCTCTCCCAAAACTCTCTTTGTATGAGAAATCTCTCCCAAAACTCTCTTTGTATGAGAAATCTCTCCAAGAATGTGAAATCTCTCCTAAATCTCTCTAAGTATGTAAAATCTCTCCCAAAACTCTCTTTGTATGAGAAATCTCTCCAAGAATGTGAAATCTCTCCCAAAACTCTCTTTGTATGAGAAATCTCTCCAAGGATGTGAAATCTCTCCCAAATCTCTCTTTGTATGAGAAATCTCTCCAAGAATGTGAAATCTCTCCCAAATCTCTCTCAAAAGTTCCTTAAACTTTTTATAGTCTTTGGGGCTATCCCGACCCTTAACCGGGTCAAAAACAGCTTGAAACGAGGTAAAAACGAGAAAAATGGACTTAAGGAGCCGAAACCCTTCTCAAGGAGCCGAAGCCTCTTAGGGCCGAACTCCTTGGACCGAAAGCACCAATGAACCGAAATCGGGACCAGCAGCCGAGACCGAATCTCGCTGCCCCAGCCGAAACCAAGACCTATAGCTGAACCTGAGAGCCGAGACCTGGAACCGAACCTGAGAGTCGAGACATGGAACCGAACCTGAGAGCCGAACCCGCCAAGAACAGAGACCGAGTCTCGGTCTTCCTTCCCCTTCTCTCGGTCCTCTTTCCACCTCTCGGTCCTCCCTTCGCCTCTCGGTCCTTTCTCTTCTCCTCTCGGTCTTCTTCTCTCCTCTCGGTCCTTCTTTCCTTCTCTCGGTTCCAAGCACCAGAGGACCGAACCTCCGGCCAGAACTTCGGATTTTTGACATTTTTGGCCCATTTTCAATATTTTTCACATTTTGAGCCCGTTTCTCGAGATTTTAACGTGGGATTTTCACTTGAACTCGTATTTTAACATAATAAACCCTAAATATTCATAATTTAATCATATTTTCATGAAATCCTTATTTAAATAATAAAATCTAATGGGTGAATATTTAAGGTGGAGTGTTGACTTTGCTTTATCTTATGACACAAGCAACCACTCCCATACCCACTCCATGTCACTATTCACCATCAGCCTTTACCTAGTCACTTCATTGTACTTTTCCCACATTTTTCCAACCTCACAATTGGTCAAAGGCTAGAAAAGTCTCCTCTCTCCTCACACTTAAATCATTCTCTCACTTTTCCACCAAGAACCACACTCCAAACTCTCTCATGTTTCTCTCTCAAATTCGAGAACTTCAAAGCATACTCCAAGACTTTTCTCCTTCATTTAGTAAGTATCATCATCTTTCTTATGATTATTACACATCCACCTACTCAAAATCATAAATTGCTTACACATACATCATCACATTCTTGTTAGATCTTCGAATCTTCAAGTGATACTTCAAGTGTTCTTGAGTTGAACACTTCTCTTCTTCAACAGTCATCTACTTAAATCACTCAAGGTGAGTTCATACCCCTACATTTTCATGTTTTCTCAAGTTTTCAGGGGGGGGGGGGGGAATACAAGTTAAAACACCAAGAACATAACTAAACTTTTCTAACAGCCTTCATCAGAAAAGTTCAACTCCATTCACGGACCATTTTGGGAAACTTAAACATTTTTGTTTTCAAAACTGTACAAGGTGCAAGTAATTCAAGTTCTTAGCTTTAAAATGACTACTTAAACATCTCCATACGATGTTTCTACAATTTATGGTGATTTTTACAATACTGCCTATCATTTCAAACACCAATCCGGACCAGTCTGTGATTATGGACTTTTTCACCCAAGTTGGAGGTCATTAAAAATCATGATAAAAATTATGAGTAAACTAGACACATTTTGGAACTCTCAGAATTTACGGATTTAGTTTTCGACTTCGTATGATTTTTCTATGACTTTTCTAAAACAATGCAGAAAGGTTAAATTTAGTTAACAGCATATAAATTTCATAACACTTTGTATTATGTTGAGAAAAGCGTATAACCATAAGTTCTAATTATTGAATGTGTTTCCTTGTTAGTTTATCATCATAAACTGAAACTTAGTCATTCATGATAAGATTATTCATTCATTTAGAACAGGTATATTAAGCTATAATAATAAGCATAGTTTAATGGATCCATAACACTAATGCATTTTCATAAAAGAGTTCTTATATATTACAAACGTTTTCGATAAACTATAATAGGTATAGTTTATGATACATCACATAACACACTCGTACAAAAAGGGTACATTCATACAGAAAGGTTTTACACTCACGCACACTACACGTAAACTTGTTAACCTAAATTGTGAGACAATCTCTTTCCGTACGTCCGAGTGCGGGATATAATTCCTGGTAGTTATAATCAGAGTCTCCTGGAGGGAGAACGTGATAGTTGTGTATAGATCTATATTGGGTTTGACACCGCACACCTTGCTGCTAGCTATAGTGGGACCTGCAGGTCTACGGGTGACAAATGTCATTTTAATTTTGCGACGCCTGAGAAACGTCGTGGCAGGTTCATTCCGTCATAGTATGATTATAGCGACTCACATAGGGATATAACAATACATAAAGTTTACGGGATTTTTATAAAACCTAAATGGGTTTTATGTCGATTTAAAATCACTTTTTATGTCAATAAGTATAGATATTACTGTACACTTTCGGTTTTTGTAATTATGACTACAAATCATTTGAAACCACATTTATATCTTTAAGTATGGCCAATACTTGTTATTTCTCGGTCCTGGGATTTAGGACTACATATACATAAAGTATTAACAAACATAAGAATTTACCGGAATTTCATTTTGTTGGGCTGTAGATAGTTTTGATGTTGCGTCTTTTGGGCTCGTTGATTAGCCTAGTATTCTCCGGTTTGGGCCTGTCCAACCGAGGGCCTTTTATGTATTGTATATAAGTTAAATGCTTGCATGCATATTAGGTCAAGATTCTAGAGATTATCGAAATAGCGATTGATCAAGAGTAATTTATTTTTCTGTAATTGTTCTTGTAATCTTCTAATCCTTTACAGTTGATGTTCTTAATCGAGCTCTTCTAAGGATTTTATTTAATCATTCGACATGTTTGATTCAAGCTGTTTTGTTCTTATTATTGCGTTTTTACTGTTTCGTATTCATACACTTGTTCAAGATCTAATCGATCTTCATAGATTAAAAGTTATTTTAATCCTATCAATTGGTATCAGAGCAGGAGGCTGTGTAATCAATACACATCTTTTCTGTGAAAAAGATTTCCATTAGGGTTTTTCCGCAATCATCGATATTTATTGAGCCGTCATCTTAATTGACGTATCTTAATATTTATTGTTTTGCCCTAATCTGCTTTATTACAAGTCTGATCTTTGAACAGATTTTTACGATCATAATGGACGCGACGCAATCAAACCCTATTAATATTTCCAACAGCATCGGTTCGACGACAAAGATTCCAATCTTATACACCCATGACTATGAAGTATGGGCGCATCATTTTGAAGATTACGTGATTGGATCGGAGGAAAATGGTTATCTCATCTGGGAAGCCATCATCAATGGACCGTTTTCACATTCTGCAACATCCAGAATCATTAAGACGCAAAAAGAGTACAACGATCTGCTTAAGGACGTGACGGATATTGCGCAAGATGAAAAAGACAAATTCCAGTGCAATATTAAGGCGCTAAGGTTGATCAGATTCGCCCTTCAGTCCGACACATTCAGACTGGTCAGCTCATGCACTACGGCGAAGGAAGTATGGGATAGACTTCGCGAACTGTATTCCACAGACGAAGATCTTGAACATTCCATCCAAACCTTGCTTCTATCTGAGTTTGGTGAATTCAGGCAAGGGGCCGAAGAAACAGTGACCCAGACGTTTGATCGCTTCAATCATCTTCTCAGCAAGATGATCAAACACGGCATTGAAAGGAAGCTCATCGAACAAAAGGTTACTTTCTTGAACGGACTGAGATCTGAATGGAGAGCAGTTGTTTCCACAGTCAAAGCCCATGAACAGTTTAAATCTTACTCTTCGGCGAAACTGGTGGGTATTCTAAAGTCGCAAGAGAAAATTGTGGTTCAAGAGAAGAATGTTATCTCTAGTCTTGGTTCGTTGGCCCTCCTATCTAAAAGTAAAGCTGTGATGGAGGATGAAGAACTCAACTTGGAAGAATATGACCTCACAACTGAGGATTATGCCATGATGGTATCCAATCCTAAGAGGTTCATAAAGAAGAGATTCCCCAGCAACAAAAACCGAAACTGGCAGGGGAGTTACAGCTCTGAAAAAGCGAACAATGAACCGAAAGCTGAGGAGCCCAAGAAGGAACCGAAAGCAGATGGCGATTCCGGAGTAAGCTGTTTCTATTGTGGTAGCAAGAACCACTATGCTAAGGACTGTGTTCTTAAGAAGATGGCTGAAAAGGATGATGGAAATGATGAGGAAGCCGTGCTGCAGAAGAGATTGGATGAGTTGAGAAAGAAGAAGTCTACCGCTAACCCTTCTGTTAATGCTCTTATTGTGCAGGGTTCGGTCAATGACGATGAGTTCGGTAGCACAGAAGTTTGGTCTACTGATTCAGAAGACGAAGAAGTGAGGAAGCCTACCCATGGAAAGGCTTATGTGGCTAAGGAGGAAAGAAGTGGTGGAAAATGCTTCATGGTGACTGACGTATCTCATATGAGGGGATACAATACCGATGGAGGAAGCGATGGACCGAAGGCACAGGAGGATATGTGCTTTACGGCCAAACCACTCAGCCAGCAGTTCAATGAGCTCGATGAACTGATAAAGAAGGTACAATCTGTTTTCATTTCATCCAAAGTACCATCATCCTCATATGAGAAAGAACTAAAAAATGTTAATACAAGAATTTCTCATTTAGATAGTAGCTTAACTCAAACTCGAGTCATCAATTCTAACCTGACTGATCAATTAAGCAGGGTGGCGTCGAAGAGTGAGGAGCGGCGAATGTGGATTGAGTTAAAAGAGTCGGTATTAGTTAAAGTTAAAGACGAAAACATTTATTTGCAGAGAGACAATTTGAAATTGTTAAAACAACAAAATGTTTTTTGTTTAATAGCTAAACGTTTATATTCCAATATTACTCAACTTCACTTGGATTGTGAGATAGGCCAAAAGATCCATCGCATGATTTTGCCCTTCCTAGAATTTAAGGAGGATGAAATCGATGCCGAAGCCTACAAATGTGAGAGTGTGATATCGTCTGATGATGTCAATCCGACTTACATGTATGGACTGGACAAAATTGAGTCCTTCATTAAATCCAAAGACCACAAGGACATGCTCAAAAATCTTTTGGACGAAAATGACCGACTTAAACTGAGAACCGAAACCATGCAAAAATTTGACTCTCTAAACGCGAATGTAAGTTCAGAAAACAAAATCGATGTTGAAAATGCATCTGAGCTTAACGAGGACGAAAACATGAGTGAAATTTCTGTAGAGGATACGGTTGACTGCTCAAAATTTGTTAAAAGCGAAACTGAAAACCACAAAAATCTTATTTCTGAAAATTCTGTGGAATTCGCTAGATTGTCCCAACAAAAGTCCCCGGAATTAGTAGAAAAAGCTGTTGTGTATCAAAAGGTCAGGACCACTCCGAATCAGGTATACAAGGTGACTGGAGTAACCGAACATCAAACAGCTGAACTCACAGCTATTGTCAACGAAGATAATGCTGATGGCTGTGATGAGTACTTCTGGGAAGCTCCTATTGACAATGCAAACGAAACCGTTGGTTTGTCTGAAAGAACCTCCTGGATGAGCAAAGGAAGATATATCCCTGAACCATTAAACAAACCGGATAACTTCAATGAGCCAAGTACCAGTGGTGCAAAAGATATTCCTCAGGAGAATAATCATTCAGCAAAAGAAGACATTCCTTCTACATCAACAGCTCGAAGTGAAACTTCATCAGATACTCCTTCCACTTCCTCAGTGCAAACTGAATCTTCTTCAGACATTCCCTCTGCTCCCTCGGCTCAAAGTAAAACTCCTGAAGTTCAAAAGGAACCTGTCAAGGAGACAACAAAAACGAAAGCGAACGTTCATCATCAACCTAAGCAGATGAGGGATAAGAAGATAGAAAGGAACCAAAGATACAGGAAAAACCTTTCTGAAAGGAAACAATTCTGGCACTCCCAGAATGCATACTATTCACACAAGGACAAGAATCTGAAGTATGAAAACAATCCTGTAAGAAAGCCTGAAAGTTCCAACAACCGAAAGCCAAGGTTCGGTTCGCAAGAAAATACCAATCGAAAGCAAAGGTTCGGTTCTGAAAAGTATTTCAACCGAAACCAAAGGTTCGGTTCCAAGAACAACTCCAACCGAACTCAGAGGTTCGGCTCAGAAATCAAAAGAGAACAAGACTCGAAGGTCAGCCCCTCCAACGATCAAAAGCAAAAGGGTCACCTAGAGTCATCAGCCAGGAAGACATCTCCATCCAAATCCTCTCTTCCTAATTCTTCTCGTTCTTTTACTTCCACCCACTCGTCTCCATCTTGCTCTAAAGCTAATTCCGTTGGTTCTCAAAAACCTCGTTCCTCAGTTAAACAGAAGGGAAAGCAGAAGGTCGATGAATCCAAATCAGAGTTCAAAACGAACACACCCAATCCTAACAAAATAAAAGTCTTCACCATTAAAAAGAAAGATGAAACAACTCTAATAAAACGAACATATCTAGTTGACATCTCTCTTACTATTCCAGTTCCCATGAAAAGCTCACATGGACCCAAGAAACTTTGGGTTCCTAAATCTGCTTAATTTTTGCAGGTTATGAGTGACGAGCAGTTTGACGAAGAATGGTACATCGACAATGGCTGCTCGCGTCACATGACAGGGAGGACAGAGGAGCTCAGGGAATACAGATCTCTTGCAAATGGTGGCAACGTCAAGTTTGGAAATAACTCTTTCGGCACCATAAAGGGATACGGGATGATAACGAATGGTGACTTTACAATAAGGAAGGTGGCTTATGTGGAAGGACTTCAACACAACCTCATCAGTGTATCTCAGCTTGTTGGAGGTACAGGTCTCAAAGTTTCATTCGATGATGAAGGTTCTGAAATCATAGAGAAAAAGACAAAGAAAGTGATTTTGAAATCAGAGCGAAAGGGTGAAATGTTTCCTCTGAACATGAAACCCATCAAAGGAAACCCAGCCATATGTCTGCTATCAAAAGCTCAATCCGACGAAAGCTGGTTGTGGCACAGAAGACTCTCTCATCTCAATTTCAAAGATATCAACCGTCTTGTCACCGGAGGTCATGTTAGGGGTCTTCCATTACTCAAGTTTGACAGAGAGCATCTATGTGCTGCATGCGAAATGGGAAAGCAGAGTCGTCAAAGTCACCCATCCGTAATTAACACAAAAGTTGTTGAACCACTTGAATTGCTTCATATCGATTTGTGTGGTCCTTCATCTATCGAAAGCATCGGTGGTAGCAAGTATATTCTTGTCATCGTTGATGACTTCTCACGATTTACATGGGTGTTCTTTCTAAAGCTCAAATCTGAAGCGACTCAAAAGCTGAAAGCGTTTATTAAGCAGATTGAAGTCCAGCTCAAGAAGGTCGTTTGAAACATCAGGAGCGACAATGGTCTCGAATTCAAGAACAAGGAGTTTGAAGAGTTTCTTGCAGAAAAGGGAATTAGTCATAATTTCTCAGCTCCCTACACACCACAACAGAACGGAATAGTCGAAAGACGAAACCGATCCTTGTGTGAAGCTGCCCGAACCATGTTAAGTTTCACTTCCTTACCTCTTTATTTTTGGGCTGACGCTATTTCTGCTGCTTGTTATACACAGAACAGGTCCTATCTCAATAAGCGATTCAAGCTCACACCATATGAGATAATAAATAACAGAAAACCCAATGTGAAATTTTTCCATGTGTTTGGCTCAAGGTGTTTCATCTTTAACTCTAAAGAACACCGCAACAAGTTTGATGTCAAAGCTGACGAGGGAATCTTTCTGGGTTACTCACTCACATCCAAGGCATACAGGGTCCTAAACAAACGATCAAGAAGGATCGAAGAGACATACTATGTGACCTTCGATGATAACTATGTCAAGAAGCTACAGGCCATAGATGACACTGCCGGGGAAATCTTTCCTCAAACTGGCCAAGTCACAGTCTCGATTGCCAATTTGTACGAGAATTTTCTGGAACTCTTTGATGAACCGGAAAAAGCTTCTCTCTCAGAAGCAGGTGCAGCTGACAACAAAATTGATCATATAAAGCAAATTGTCGAAGATGCTGCAAAAAGAATGCATGAAGGAGAATCGCCCACTGATGAATCTCCAACCAACAATGCTTCAGTCGAGGGGGAGCCAAGTTCTCATGTCGAGGGGGAGCCAAGCTCACAAGTCCAGGGGGAGCCAAGCTCTACTACTTCAACCGAAGGTCCTTCACCAACCGAAGGTGCATTTCCAACCGAAGATACCCCTCCAAACGAAGGTGCTTCTACGCCTGAAAATCCAGCACCACAACAAACCCTTGAGCCTCATGTTTCTCAAGACTCATCATTTGAGGGGGAGCATGATGATATGACGCTTGATTACGATAGCCAATCTGAGCCAGAAGAGATGATCAACGCTGAACTTGATCCAACCTTCGATCCGAATTACCCTCCTCTTACCAAATGGACCAGAGATCATCCTATCTCTCAAGTAGTTGGTGATGTATCTGAAAAGGTTTTGACCCGATCTCAACTGAAGGCAAAACAGACATCCTTATTTTCAAAGGTTGAGTTTTGTATGTTTAACTCCTTCGTATCCAAAGTTGAACCGAAGACAGTGAACACTGCCCTCGATCACTCTGATTGGGTTCAAGCAATGCAAGACGAACTGAACGAGTTTGAAAGGAACAAAGTCTGGCGCCTCATTCCAACTCCTCCAGATGCTTCGGTTGTTGGTCTTAAATGGGTTTTTAGAAACAAAATGGACAAGGAAGGTAATGTCATAAGGAACAAGGCTCGTCTGGTAGTCAAGGGATATTGTCAGGAGGAAGGAATAGATTACGAAGAGACGTTCGCTCCAGTAGCTAGGCTAGAATCTGTTAGAATATTTCTGGCCTATGCCGCTCACAAAAACTTTGAGGTTTTTCAAATGGACGTCAAGTGTGCATTTCTCAATGGAGAAATCGAAGAAACTGTGTATGTGGAGCAACCTCCTGGGTTCGTGAACGAAAAGCATCCAAATCATTGCTATATTCTGGATAAAGCTGTGTACGACCTCAAACAAGCTCCGAGAGCCTGGTATGAAACGCTTACAAAATTTTTAAAGATGTCTAAATTTAAACAAGGTTCAGTTGACCCAACCTTCTTTCGCAAAAAGGAAGGTAACCACCTTATGATAGTTCAAATTTATGTCGATGACATCATCTTTGGCTCCACGAATCCCAGCTTAACAGCTGAATTCAGAAAGTTGATGGAGACTAAGTTTGAAATGAGCTCAATGGGTCCTATTAACTTTTTCCTTGGTTTAAACATAAGACAGGGACCCGAAGGCATCTTTATTAATCGGGAAGCTTACACAAAAACTCTCCTAGCAAAGTTTGGCATGATGGGAGACTCAAAAGTCAAAGTCCCAATGGCATTCGGCACCAAGCTTACCCCATCTCTAGACAAACCGGCTGTCGATATCACGCTCTATTGTCAAATGATAGGCTCATTGATGTATCTAACTGCTAGCAGGCCTGATATCATGTTTTCTGTGTGTTATTGTGCTCGATTTCAGGCTAACCCACGAGAACCTCACATGCTGGCAGTAAAGAACATCCTACGCTATCTCAAGCGAACCACCTCCTTAGGTCTGTGGTATCCATCCAATTCAGGCTTCTTCGTTCAAGCCTATTCTGATGCTGACCTTGGAGGATGTGGACTCGACCGAAAAAGCACAACTGGTGGCTGTCAATTTCTTGATGGGAAATTGGTCAGCTGGCAATCCAAGAAACAAACATGTGTGTCGCTGTCTACTGCTGAAGCAGAATACATTGCCGCTGCATCCTGCACATCACAAGTGATTTGGATCTAGAGTCAACTTCGAGACTATGGACTCGATATGAAGAAGATCCCACTATATTGTGACTCTGAAAGTGCAATTAGGATCTGTCATAACCCAGTGCAGCACTCTAAAACCAAACACATAGCACTGAGGTATCACTTCATCAAAGATCATGTGGAAGATGGAAATGTCGAAGTTCACTTCGTAAGAACCACTGATCAACTGGCTGACGTCTTTACCAAAGCTCTTCCAGAAGCTTCATTCAATAAAATATTGCAAGGGCTAGGAATGATGGAATCAGAGTCAGTACCTCACACTACCTCTCAACCTCAAACGTAAGAAGCGAAACCAACCGAATGTTCGGGTTCGGTTCAACCATCTAACTCGCTCATTACTTCAAAGGTAGTTTTTCTGTGTTGTATATTACATGTACTATCTTGTTTTTCTTTATGTTAACAGCATTTATTACTTGTATATCTAAATTTCATAGTTTTTCAAAATTTTTGTGGAACCGAAACCAACCGAAGGTTCGAGTTCGGTTTTTCAGAATTTTGTGGAACCGAAACCAACCGAAGGTTCGGGTTTGGTTTTTCAAAATTTTGCGGAACCGAAACCAACCGAAGGTTCGGGTTCGGTTTTCCAAAATTTCTAGAACCGAAACTAACCGAACGTTCGGGTTCGGTTTTTCAATTTTTTTTTCTCAGAGTTTTTCTTTTAAGTCTTTATTTTATTTTAACTCTTTTTTTTTATCTACAATTTTTTTTTTAATTTTATTATAAATTTCAAATACTCCAAAAATATTTTATTTAATTTTTCTTTGTGTGCTCGTTCGTTCATGGGGATATATTTGATAAATTACTTAAGTGTCCCTAGAAGCATGCTGCTGTATGTGTCCCAAGCCTCATAAGATTTTGAATAATAGCCTTCATGACCTGGTATACACAAACCTTGTCTTCCCAATAAGGCTAACTCATTTATTCTGATCGTGAGCTACCTCACACTCTTCTCACATGAGTTAAGAGTCTCCTGCTTGGTCCTTATTTTCGCAGCAGAGGTACTATGTTTTCTTACACCTTCCCCAATGCACTTCTCCATTACATTCGTTTCATCATTGTAACCCTTGAGACTCTCAGTAACTACCACTGAGGTTTATGGTTACACAACATTTGTGTTTATGATCTTAGTTTCGTGCCACTACGAGCTAAGTGAAACCCAAAATTCAACACCAACGAATTGACGGTGACAAATTAATTTGATCAAGTTTTCACCAATGAATTGACGAATGTACCTTCATGGAATCTCAAATTTTCTTTTGTGTGATTCCAATGAAATTGTTACACTCCATAACATTTCCTCCCAAGGGATCCAGTTTTTACATTTTTTATCTGAGATTTCATATTCATCCAAGCCACTATAAAATCAACTCCTACCTACTTGTTCAACAGACTTCACCGGTCTCACAAGTACTTTGTTCTCTTTCGTTCTTATATCAAGAATTGAATTGAAGCATCAAAGCGAAACCACCCTTTATTAACCTACTTAAAAGAAGCCTTTCAACATTTATTTATAAATGTTTGATCGTAATTCAACGGGATTCCACACTAACACTTTAAGGTCCTTCTTGACCTTGAAGGAAGAGATTCGTGCCCGGGATCATCAGTTTCGTGTCTTTATGGACATCACAGATTATCCTAAAAAGAGTTGCTTTATTTCTTTTTCTTTTACACTCTTTGCACGAAAATCATAGATTTTCAAAAATTCCGTTACTAATTATTTTACAGGCTGGATTATTACTGAAGGGTTACTATTGAAGTTGTGGCCAAAAATTAGCCACGTGGGTCATTAATTGAAAACAGCTGATTAAAAGGGGAAAAGACAAAATGTTGCTGACTCGGCGGGAGTTAAATGGATAGAAATTCAAACGACGGTAAAAAGGAGGGCGCGTGAATTTGAAACGGCCGCGCTTTTTCTGACACTTGAGGACGCGTGTGTAATATCGAAGCGTCATACCTCTGGAGTTCCAGGCGCATGTGGAAATGGAAACGGTTCCTTTTTCTGAACCGGCGCTTATTGGGCGGCGTAATCCTAGGAATCTGACACTCTCTCTCCTACGTGATCATCGCACGCCCCAACTGTCACCAATCAGTCACTCAAAAACCCGTTTCATATTTCCATAAGAGATTTGAAACGATTTTTCTCTCTCCTCACCAACTATAAAAAGCCATCAACACCACCTTTTACCGCTTTACTGCCCCCATATTTCCCAAAGCAAAAAAATACTCCCAAACACTCTCCCGTCCTTCTTCTTCTCCAAACCTGCAACAATGGCTGAATCTTCATCTGTTCATGCAACTTCCCAAATTCTTCCCATCCGACCCCAACAATGCCTAGTCATTGATCTGAACCCACTGGCGTATGATCCCTACATGTCGCCGGTCATAGAATGCCTCAAGTACTCCCAGCTTGCTCCTGCACTATCGAGAATTGAAACGGTGCCGATGGTGGCCTTATCTCAGGTCTATGCGATGGCTTACTACGACAAGGCCGTCGACCGGGTATTCTTTGAAGTAGCAGAACACAAAACTTCAATTTCTCGCCCACGTTTTTGCACTTTGTTAGGGTTTGCCGCTGACTCATCGCGAGTTCACCCGGAGACGATTCCGGTGGTGATGTTGTACAGCATGTTCTACAACATGGGCTACACCGAGGTTCTCACCTCCGTCGCCAGGTTTAAGAAGTCCTGCCTACCGCCCCAGTGGAATGGGTTATTTACAGTTCTCTTCAAGGGACTGTCAGAGAGGAGCTCAGGATCTGACGGTGCAAGTCGTCTTTTCCTCTCGATAATGTACGGAGTGTATAATGGGATAAACCTAGACTATGGGTTTGTCCTTTGGCAACAGCTGATTCAGAGCCTCTCTTCCTCTTCCCGACACTCCGAGGTGTCGCTGGCCCGGTTCTGGATCTTGATCACAAGATGGGCCATGGACAAGTTCGACGTTCCAACAGCCGATGGTGCATCGATGTCTTCTATTGGTACGTTTCATACCAAGAAGATCATCGTATCCGATGCATCAAAATTCTCTTTCATTGGCTCCATCCCGGAGACAATGTATGGAAGTGTGCCCTCAGACAGCAAACTGATCAGAACGATCAAGGAGTTAGGGCCAACTGGTCCGAGGGAACTGACACCGGACATGCTGCGCTCGATTCATGATGCCGACAAACCGGTAGCCAGGGGTAAAAAGGCAGAGAAGGGGAAGCAAGTGTCCAAGGCTCCAAAGGGACCTTCACCCAAGAAGCGAAAACAACCGAAGGCTACTTCATCCCCACAACCGAAAAGGAGGAAGACCCAACAGAAGCGAAAGCTCGTCATTCCCTCCTCTTCAAGCGAATCCGAAGGTGGGAGTTCGGACTCTGAGGGATCACAAGGAGACGAATCTCCTCAACGAGGCAACACACCTCCTCGTTCCCCAACCCCAGAAATGGAACTTCATCAATCCCCAGTTCCTTCACCTCCACCCACAATTCCTATTTCCATTCCCACCATAAACCCCACAATTCCCCCAACCTCTATCCCTATACCTCCACCCATATTCACCACATCAACCGAAACACCACCAGTTACCGAAACCCCTACAGTAACCGAACCTCCTCAAACCGAAACACAACAACCACCCGAAACTAACCCCCCACCCACCCAACCAGAACAAACCAAACCAATTACACCCCCAGCTTCACCACAACCTCAATCTCCAGAAGACGCCTCCGATGGCGGTGATCAATACCTTGGTGGTGATCACATGAACTTTGATTCGGTCTACTATAGTCCGTTTCAAGTTCAGAGTGATGAGGAGGATGATGATCCAGTGACACGGAAGCATCTTCGCGAGCTTAACGAGAAGGTTGATCAACTTCTCGCCTCCTCTTCTAACCAGCAGTCATCTTTATCTGAAGCTGCCCTTCAGAAGATCATTGACGCCTTCCCCAGGGCTCAAAATGATTCTGTCGCCTCAGCAACTGCTGCTATAGACTCCTCCACCCGAGCCTGTGAGGCTGCGACCGCAAAAGTCGATAAACTATTCAATGACGCTTCTATCCTGCTACAGTCTTTGCAGGAGAATGCCGAAGCCACTAAGACAACTCTGGAACCAGTTGTTCAACAATTGGCCCAGTTTGTCTCGACGGAGTTATCTTTGTTCGCTACCCTCAGACAAACTCTTAGCGACGACAACTCGGCACTTCGTGCCTCCATCGATGCCCGCTTGGCAAAACTACAAGAGGATCTTGCGGCAGAAAATTCTTTGATGGACGTCTTGGCAAGTAAGACTACCACCCTGAAGGTCAAGAGCACACAGCTTTCCAACTCCCAGCAACAATTGGAAGCTCTTCGATCCGAGAGGGAGGTCATAAAGACGTGTGTTTCGGATGTCCACGCAGCTCTCTCAAACATCCTGGAAGCACACGACCCCATCCTTAACCACTCAGTGAGGCGTACCCTCACTGAAAAACTCTCTCCGGCCATGGACCTCTTAAGTAAAATTGAAGGCCTACCAAGTTTCGTGTCCATTCCGAAACAAGGGGGAGAAGAGAAGAAAGGATCGAAACCACCTCCTTCCTCCAAAGCGACTCACACAAACGAACCACCCCCAACCGGTCATGCCTCGGGTTCGGGTGTGAAGAACAAGGGCAAAAACATAGCAGAGGGAGGAGATGAAGATGAAGATGAAGATGAAGACAAGGAGACAATTGCGGACATGTTAAAAAGAAAGAACAGTCGCAATGCTGAAGACGATGTCAGTCGTGTGGCGCGTGAGGCTGAAGAAGCCGAACGAAAGCAAAAAGAAGCCCACGATCTCCTTGAGAGCCGAAAGTTGCTCTTCCCTGCCTGGACCAGGGATCGCATGATAAAAGAGGTCATAGAGACTCCAAGCATACTATGGCTCGAGCCGGTGATATCATTCGACTGCAACAATTCTATCGATTCGCAGTTTGATATGCCGCTAACTCGAAAGGCGTTCATCTTCCACGCCTTCTCTAACATTTTTGAAGTCCCGCATCCGAACGATGAGCTTGACAGGGAGCTCATTGACTTCTACCTGGAGGCCGCTCTCCCTCAATACCTTACATGGAGCGCCTAGAAGATCGTCAATGTTCGGGTGCTGAAGCCTTATGCTGTGGGGAGATTCACAAACGTTAAGTTCAAGCTCATCCGAGGATCTGCAAGAACTGCCCACATCATCTCCCTGGCGGATCTGCCCAATCTGAACCCTCATGATTGGATAGTCTTGTACAATATCCTGCTGTCAAATGAATCTGAATATGGTCCCATCATAGACCATGTCAAAAGGATGCTGGCATGCTATATCATGGAGGTGGCCCTAACGGATCAGGAGGTCGCCACAGTTTTTAAGAAGAAACCGAAAGTCGCACCTGTGGGATCAGCCAGTGATCTAAATCAAATGCAAATGGGCAAGATAGATCCGAGGCGAAACTCTGTGATGTTCACTAGAGCCGAAGGACAGAAATGTCTCTTCGCTTTAGCTGACAAACATCGTTACACTACAACTTGCTTGGAGCACGTCTTATTCATCATCAAGCAGTGTAAAGACAATTCGGCTGATGACATCAAGTACTTCAATGATATGATCAACTGGTACATCCGGTTTAGACAGACCATCCTCTCCATAACCAAGTGTCTGTTTAACACCGTGAAGAAGAAGGTACCAGCTTCAGCTGCCGGCCCAAGTAAGAAGTGAAGGTCTCGCTCCAAATTGACGCAAAGGGGGAGATTGTTGGGCTGTAGATAGTTTTGATGTTGCGTCTTTTGGGCTCGTTGATTAGCCTAGTATTCTCCGGTTTGGGCCTGTCCAACCGAGAGCCTTTTATGTATTGTATATAAGTTAAATGCTTGCATGCATATTAGGTCAAGATTCTAGAGATTATCGAAATAGCGATTGATCAAGAGTAATTTATTTTTCTGTAATCGTTCTTGTAATCTTCTAATCCTTTACAGTTGATGTTCTTAATTGAGCTCTTCTAAGGATTTTATTTAATCATTCGACACGTTTGATTCAAGCTGTTTTGTTCTTATTATTGCGTTTTTACTGTTTCGTATTCATACACTTGTTCAAGATCTAATCGATCTTCATAGATTAAAAGTTATTTTAATCCTATCACATTTAATTCAAGCGCGTTTATGTTGATTTAAACACATATCATTTTCTATTAGTAAGAGAGGTTACTTATACATTTTGGTCTTCGGTTATAAGACTACATTACACAGATTTTAAAGAAAATATCGGATTTTCTGGATACATATTCTAACGCTTTTACAAGGAAAACGGTTTACTTCTCTAACGAAATCTCTTATGAGCTCACCAACCTTTGTGTTGACACTTTTTCAAAACTACTTGTATTCTCAGGAATTCAGTGAAACAAGAAATCAACAACGTTTTGAGGATGGGACGATAATTCGTCAATCAGTTCATTTTGTATCATAATGTAATTGATGTGAATCATGTAAACATATACTTTGATGTAACTTTTTCAATTATATTTGTGATGGTTGTATTTACTTTGAGCACTATTATACTCGTTGTTGTGATACTCTACATGAAGTCCTCCAACCCTGGACGTTTCCGCCATCCTTGGTTTAGGGATGTGACAGATTGGTATCAGAGCATTGTTTATAGTGAACTTAGTATATCGAACCATATAATATATACAAACTATAAATGCATTGGGACTAAGTTCTCTGATTTAAAGTTTTCAAAACAACTATACTTTTAGAAATAAATACTTTCTTATTAAAAGTATACATGCATACATACATACTAAGGTCAGCATCATTCTAGAACAAAACAAAAGTAATGATTGTTAGATATCACAGGTAAACTCGGGGATGTATGGTCAGTCTTGGGAGTGGCATAGCCTGATCAACTATGCTGGTCCGAGGAGTGATTAGCACATGCCCAAGAATAGTTGTGATATGGCAACAAGTCTAAAAACTTACCAACACTACCACAATGAGAACATTAGAACAGAACATGAGTTTAAAAATACTATAGGAGTAATTTGTAATATCATAACTTATATGAAAACTAAATAGATCCTTAATAATAGGTCTATAGTCCCTAAGTGGATACTTTAAGGTTATATATAACTTAGAAATCATAGACTTAGAATTTGTGGTCATTACCGTACTTCCTTTTCCTTGTTTGGATGTGGACCTAGGGTGGGATCACTTATTCGAAGGTCTATCGTATCTTGTTATATGTAATTAGTATGCACTATGTCATTACAGAAGTAACTAATAAGGATCACCCCTATAAGTAATTGATTATAGAGTTAGACGCCTAGTAATTATCTCTTCCACTCCTATTCTCGCAAGTACAACATAACAAGATGCTACTTGCCGGACGACCCTTACTTTCCTAATCCGAACTCGAGGAATGGTGAATGGTTATGAAAAGAATCAGAACCGGAACCGGAGGTAATCGATCCTCCATGCATAGCAAGGGTTCCGCGAACCATTTCGACTATATCGAACCTGTGCCCCGTTGGGCAATCGTGATCGAGGGTTGAATGTCAACAATAATGAAAACAACCACCATGTGGAGACCAACGAGGGTGCTATGACCTCAACCACGGGGGACCGACTGACAGAGCCCTCCCGGCGAAGACCCGGCGGATCGCGAACATCGGGGATTAAAACAGGAAGACTACAATCTGAGTTCAGAAGACTGCGCGCTACTACAGACCCTACCATCTCATGTACTTGTGACTTAGAATTTGACTACTATTTCCGAGACCAACTCTCTTTATAGGACCTTATCGCCGCTCGTGAAGAGGAAAGAGAGTAATAGGGTAGACACACGGCATTCAAAGAAAGGATGATTGCAGCCAAGCATCGGTTGGTAAAGCTACAAGATGAATCGACCTAGCCTCAGGCATCACAAGGGATGGATCGTCGTGAGTAGAGGTCATACCGCTCACCAGACCTGGTAAATTAGCTTCATAAGTATGCGTTGGTGTTACTCTATTGTAGGTAAAATCACGACACTACAAATTAAGTGGTCATACTAATCGAGAAATCTAGTTACTATCAAAACCCGTCCATGCACAAATGTGAGATAGACCTGCATTGAGGTCAAAATTTTCACTGAAACCATGATTACTAAAGTCATATTAACAAGATGGGCTTAGGATGTACCTAACAACCTCGAAGGTCTATTTAGCCTTAATTATATAACTAAGCATACATCAATAGGTCATGATAAGGACCTAGCTCGGGTCAAGTAAAAGGTTTCACTTGGATACAGAACTACTAAAATATATGAGTTTACCATATAAAGAACCTCGTTATAGATTGTTTTCAGAACACCCTCAACAACCGAATTACGTTACAAATCGATATGAGATAAACTTAGTTAGAAAACTCGCGACATATAGCCATTCTAAAAGCTCATTATCGTCTTACCTTTAAACATTTTGTTGAGAAGTTTCTTCTTCATAGACCTATGGAGTGCGAACGTTCAGGCACTAATACACCGGGTCCCCTCAAAATTCCTCAGCCAAGTGTGTTCGGACAAAATGATTCTAAGATGAGTAAAGCTTAACGCCCGTATGAAAACTACTCCTACCTACTGCCATAACTCCATCTCAGGAGCGTTAGCGGAAACACTAGGAATAGTACAGTAATGTGCAAAAATTTATATGCGTAAATATAAATTGAAAGGAAGCACTTAAGATAATCATTTCCACTAACGAAGTCGTTTTTCGTCATGAAACAGAGCTATGTCTTCACCAAGAGGCAACCAACCAATTAGCAAGGCGCCAATACTGCAGATAGATGCTGCTACTTTTCAGGCTGCAGTCACGACAGCCGTCACAGCCGTCATGGCGCAATTCAATGCTAACAACGTCAGTAGAAGTGGAAGCGGTACTAACAATACAAATTGTGGTAACAATCAGGAACACCAATGGGTGTCTACCAACGAAAATACCTCAGGCCACAAACCTACGAACAAGAAGAGAAAGTTTTGGAACATGAAAGAGTGCCACCAATCTCAAAGATCCACTAAAGGACATCAACCTATGGCCACCCCTACCATTACAACAGCAGTCACGGCACATGCCTCGACACTAGCCACGGGGTCTGCCACCCAAACGCCGGCCAGACCATATGAGGGATCACTCCCAAGGTGCAACCAATGTGGCTTTCATCACTATGGGGCTTGCCGGGAGATGCACTGTAAAAACTGCAACAGGAAAGGGCATACCATCCATTTCCGTAAGGCCCCGACCCAACACCTCCCTTCAATCACCTGCACAAAGGTAGACCCAGTATGCTACCTATGCGATGAAACAGGACACTTCAAGAGAGAATATCCAACTGAGAAGAATGACGAAGGAGCAGGAGGAGTGTGATGAACACACCAACAGGAGCAGCAAGGGAACCATGTTAAGACTTTTGTAATGTTCCCAACGACAAGAACGTTTAAGTACTATATGTTTGTAATGAATTTGGTACGGTTACTAAAGTAACCGTCTTTCTAAAAAGTAGTTAAAATACTCTCTCTCATACAAATCAAACCAAAGACATTCATATATGACCTTAAGATCATTACTTGTAAGATGTGATGACTTCGTACATACATCGGGGTTAATTATAATCAAAATACTGAAGTCTTGAAACAAATAATCCCATCCTGACTCCTATTCCATGTCTAGTAGTAGGAATTGAGTGGGGCCACCCACTCGATGATTTCACCAAGATCAACTTATATACGACGTTCATATACCGCTCGATCGTAAGGAGACCTGTCAGGGATCATGATATCAAGTATCATTACTGGCTATCGAAACACACCCACTACCAGTGCTAGACACTATGGTATGAATCATCTACAGTAATCATAACATCAAACAAAATGGAACACACATAAAAGAAACACAAGACACTCTATCACCCTAGTGATCTCTTCTTGCGAATACAACTTATCTCATGTTATCTAAAAAGATATTGTTGTCGTTATCCAATTTTGATTGATATAGCCCTCATCTTCCTGATTTAATAACTACAAAAGGACCCTTCGCCTAACCCCCCAAGTATCGAAACCTTCGTCTCTCATAAACATCCAGCACAGACCTCTAGGTCATCTCTCGCTATGAAACTCCAAAACACGCACCGGAGGAGTGTTATACTTCCCCAAACCTTATCACAAGTAATTACAGGAGACCTTTCGGGAATGTCATGCATACAACAGACAAGGTTCAACCACGGAAGCTTGGGATGGATACAACCAAGTGTGAATCCTTCCATGAACTTCGAGCCAAGATTGCCCAGAAGGACGAGTGAATGTCCTACCATCTGAAAAGCCCTAGTCGCGTAAACCGAACCCACATGCTTCTTACCGAGCTACATGAACTGTCAGGTCAAACCTGTTGAACTACTCAACAATGAAATTGAAGAACCAAGCTTCTCACCTTGGAAAGTTGTGGTCTTATTCTTCCAATAGAAAGGGAAATTGCTCGTAATTCCATCGACTTCAGAGGCCCCGACAATATCTCCAGTAGAAACCTTTACTATCTACCTCGTATAGACGAATAGGCCGACCAACCGCAAGGAACGAGGTACCCTTCAGGAATAGGACCTGAGATCTGAATATCGCCAGTTGCGAGTATTGAAGAAGGATGTCCGAGGACAACCCTCCAAATTCGATACGGACATCGCAAGTCTGTAGTGATATCCCTTGGATAGGACCAACCCGCTCACAGTATTCATGAACGTAATGAATAGGATATGCCATTCTTACTAGGATCAGTTCGTCATTGCCATTATAAATGACTTGCTTATCTACCCTCGTAGTAAGAAGGAAACCAAGGAGAGCAACTACAACAAGCCGCATAAACAATATGATCAAATAAACCTTACCTGAAGTTCTCTACATACGAGTTTTGGAAATTAAGGAGTACAATTTCAAAGACACATCATTATCAATGTGGAAATTCTTAAGGACCCCTTTCAATTGATCAAAATCATTGAGAAATAGTCAGCACCAAAGACATCAGCAGGAATACGCCAAAATTTTGGGTCTCGCTGACCTACCGTCTTAGTTCCTTTGGAACTTCTCGTAAAATACGGAACCCCCTCCCAACTTTGACCCTGAAGGGAGCAACCCTTGACCAGGAAAAGAAGCAAGAGGGAGAAACATTTAGAACTCCAGATTAAGAAACCAAATTCCTCTAGAAGCCTCACTCTGGGAAGGATTAGTACGCTTCGGAAAGCATGGAAAGCCAATACCCCATATAATTATGCCTTTCGAGATTCTTGTCAGAATCGGCCCTGTAACTCGCTACTTCAAGAGCCTCACCTTCGGAAAGCATGGAAAGCCAATACCCTATCCGACGAGACTCGTGTAATTCCCCTTGATGAGGTCGAGTTCCACAAGAGCCTCACCTTCTTGGAAGAACTGTAGTGACCATGTACCGAGGTCAAGCGGATGAAACAACGCCGCTTCCCATTAGTGAAAGTTCACTGGAATACTAACCAAGGACCTGGAGTCACTTGGGAGCGTGAGAATTAGTCGATTAGGAAGTATCCCCATTTCTTGGCTCGATTATTCATGCCTACTCCTTGCCTAAATTCAAATTTAGGGACGAAATTCCCTCTAACGGGGGGATGATGTGACAACTGTCAATTTCCGGTCAAGTCAAAGTCAACCGAGGTCAACAAGTCAAACCGTTCGACTCATTTTGCACGTGGGTACTAGGGTTTATGTTAGGTAAATACAAAACAACTCGCTATTCTAATGAGAGATCATAAATCAAAAAGTGCGAACATTTAGATCTCCTTAACCTAAAACTGTGGTACGTGGCGAGCCAAACCGATAAAACCATGTTGCATACTCATCGGGAGTGTATAAGATCCTTAAACAAGGCTTAACAGGGTTTACGGACCTTACGTGGCGAAGCCGGACACTCACAAATATCACACACGAAACCTCTCTCAATCGTTTTCACTCTATCTCTCTATTTAGAATCTCTCCCAAAACTCTCTTTGTATGAGAAATCTCTCTAAGTATGTGAAAGCTCTCCCAAATCTCTCTTTGTATGAGAAATATCTCTAAGTATGTGAAATCTCTCCCAAAAATCTCTTTGTATGAGAAATCTCTCCAAGAATGTGAAATCTCTCCCGAAACTCTCTTTGTATGAGAAATCTCTCCAAGAATGTGAAATCTCTCCTAAATCTCTCTAAGTATGTGAAATCTCTCCCAAAACTCTCTTTGTATGAGAAATGTCTCCAAGAATGTGAAATCTCTCCCAAAACTCTCTTTGTATGAGAAGCCTCTCCAAGGATGTGAAATCTCTCCCAAATCTCTCTTTGTATGAGAAATCTCTCCAAGAATGTGAAATCTCTCCCAAATCTCTCTCAAAAGTTCCTTAAACTTTTTATAGTCTTTGGAGCCATCCCGACCCTTAATCGGGTCAAAAACGGCTTGAAACGGGGTAAAAACGAGAAAAATGGACTTAAGGAGCCGAAACCCATCTCAAGGAGCTGAAGCCTCTTAGGGTCGAACTCCTTGGACCGAAAGCACCAATGAACCGAAACCGGGAGTAGCAGCCGAGACCGAATGTCGCTGCCCCAGCCAAAACTGAGACCTGTAGCCGAACCTGAGAGTCGAGACCTGGAACCAAACCTGAGAGCCGAGACCAGGAACCGAACTTGAGAGCCGAACCCGCCAAGAACAGAGACCGAGTGTCGGTCTTCCTTCCCCTTCTCTCGATCCTCTTTCCGCCTCTCGGTCCTCCCTTCGCCTCTCGGTCCTCTCTCTTCTCCTCTCGGTCTTCTTCTCTCCTCTCCGTCCTTCTTTCCTTCTCTCGGTTCCAAGCACCAGAGGACCGAACCTCCGGCCAGAACTTCGGATTTTTGACATTTTTGGCCCATTTTCAATATTTTTCACATTTTGAGCCCGTTTCTCGAGATTTTAACGCGAGATTTTCACTCGAACTCGTATTTTAACATAATAAACCCTAAATATTCATAATTTAATCATATTTTCATGAAAATCCTTATTTAAATAATAAAATCTAGTGGGTGAATATTTGAGGTGGAGTGTTGACTTTGCTTTATCTTATGACACAAGCAACCACTCCCATACCCACTCCATGTCACTATTCACCATCAGCCTTTACCTAGTCACTTCATTGTACTTTTCCCACCTTTTTCCAACCTCACAATTGGTCAAAGGCTAGAAAAGTCTCCTCTCTCCTCACACTTAAATCATTTTAACTTTTCCACCAAGAACCACACTCCAAACTCTCTCATGTTTCTCTCTCAAATTCGAGAACTTCAAGGCATACTCCAAGACTTTTCTCCTTCATTTAGTAAGTATCATCATCTTTCTTATGATTATTACACATCCTCCTACTCAAAATCATAAATTGCTTACACATACATCATCACATTCTTGTTAGATCTTCGAATCTTCAAGTGCTTCTTCAAGTGTTCTTGAGTTGAACACTTCTCTTCTTCAACACTCATCTACTGAAATCACTCAAGGTGAGTTCATACCCATAAATTTTCATGTTTTCTAAAGTTTTCAGGGGGGGGGGGGGGTAATACAAGTTAAAACACCAAGAACATAACTAAACTTTTCTAACAGCCTTCATCGGAAAAGTTCAACTCCATTCACGGACTGTTTTTGGAAACTTAAACATTTTTGTTTTCAAAACTGTACAAGGTGAAATTAATTCAAGTTCTTAGCTTTAAAATGACTACTTGCACATCTCCATACTATTTTTCTACAATTTATGGTGATTTTTAGAAAACTGCCTATCATTTTAAACACCAATCCGGACCAGTCTGTGATTATGGACTTTTTCACCCAAGTTGGAGGTCATTAAAAATCATGATAAAAAGTTTGAGTAAACTAGACACATTTTGGGAACTCTCAGAATTTACGGATTTAGTTTTCGACTTCGTATGATTTTTCTATGACTTTTCTAAAACAACGCAGAAAGGTTAAATTTAATTAACAACATATAAATTTCATAACACTTTGTATTATGTTGAGCAAAGCGTATAACCATAAGTTCTAATTATTGAATGTGTTTCCTTGTTAGTTTATCATCATAAACTGAAACTTAGTCATTCATGATAAGATTATTCATTCATTTAGAACAGGTATATTAAGCTATAATAATAAGCATAGTTTAATGGATCCATAACACTAATGCATTTTCATAAAAGAGTTCTTATATATTACAAACGTTTTGGATAAACTATAATAGGTATAGTTTATGATACATCACATAACACACTCGTACAAAAAGGGTACATTCATACAGAAAGGTTTTACACTCACGCACACTACACGTAAACTTGTTAACCTAAATTGTGAGACAATCTCTTTCCGTACGTCCGAGTGCGGGATATAATTCCTGGTAGTTATAATCAGAGTCTCCTGGAGGGAGAACGTGATAGTTGTGTATAGATCTATATTGGGTTTGACACCCCACACCTTGCTGCTAGCTACAGTGGGTCCTGCAGGTCTACGGGTGACAAATGTCATTTCAATTTTGCGACGCCTGAGAAACGTCGTGGCAGGTTCATTCCGTCATAGTATGATTATAGCGACTCACATAGGGATATAACAATACATAAAGTTTACAGGATTTTTATAAAACCTAAATGGGTTTTATGTCGATTTAAAATCACTTTTTGTGTCAATAAGTACTGATATTACTATACACTTTCGGTTTTGGTAATTATGATTACACATCATTTGAAACCACATTTATATCTTTAAGTATGGCCAATACTTGTTATTTCTCGGTCCTGGGATTTAGGACTACATATACATAAAGTATTAACAAACATAGGAATTTACGGGAATTTCATTTAATTCAAGCGCGTTTATGTTGATTTAAACACATATCATTTTATATTAGTAAGAGAGGTTACTTATACATTTTGGTCTTCGGTTATAAGACTACATTACACAGATTTTAAAGAAAATATCGGATTTTCTGGATACATATTCTAACGCTTTTACAAGGAAAACGGTTTACTTCTCTAACGAAATCTCTTATGAGCTCACCAACCTTTGTGTTGACACTTTTTCAAAACTACTTGTATTCTCAGGAATTCAGTGAAACAGGAAATCAACAACGTTTTGAGGATGGGACGATAATTCGTCAAACAGTTCATTTTGTATCATAATGTAATTGATGTGAATCATGTAAACATATACTTTGATGTAACTTTTTCAATTATATTTGTGATGGTTGTATTTACTTTGAGCACTATTATACTCGTTGTTGTGATACTCTACATGAAGTCCTCCACCCCTGGACGTTTCCGCCATCCTTGGTTTGGGGGTGTGACACGATGTATGGTACTCGAATCATAACATCACTCCTCAATCTAATCCGATGTATGGTACTCGGACCATAACATCACTCTTCAATCCGCTACGATGCATGGTATTCGAACCATAATATCATTCCTCAATTTGCTCCGATGTATGGTACTCGGACAATAACATCACCCCTCAATCCGCTACGATGCATTGTATTCAAATCATAACATCACTCCTCAATTTTCTCCGATGTATGGTACTCGGACCATAACATCACTCCTCAATCCGCTATGATGCATGGTACTCGAACCATAACATCACTCCTCTCTCTGCTACTTAGAACCTTTAGAATACTCCCTATATCAAGTATGGATCCTCTGCTTTCGGTAGTACGGGCCCATACTACCTGCCACATCTACCCATACTCTCCACACGGACCATCCTAGAGCTCCTAAGTAGCTGCCCAATCTTCTCGTTCACCAATTCTGTCACTCGTGCTTACTCCTCCGCGAAATATTCTTCTCTACCAGCATACTTATCTGACTAGGGTCACTCCCTAGGCTCTTCCCAGGTTCCCACACTTCTCCACCATCAGCTGCTGAAGAACTCCTAACGATGCCAGCCATCTACCCCCTGAATATCTTCATATTCACTTAGTAACTGTCTCCCATCATCGAGAGTTCCACAAAGCACGAAGCAAGCAGCATTCGAGCATCGAAGTACCTCCTCTAGCACGTAAAAACTCTTTAGGTTATTGTCCACTTGCTCTCTTTATACTCGGAGGATATCACTGAACTCAAACAATTTCACCCCACGTGTGCATCTGGCTACCCTCTCGGCCTGCTCCTCAAATGCTCATATAGATACCTCCTCTAGATTTCTCCTCTATTCGAATCCCCTAAAAGGATTCCTGCTGGACACTCTTACTCATCACATACTCAAAGTGCATCACCAATAATAGCAACTCCTAGGCTAAGGCATCACAAATCAGGCCACTCTAGTCCTAAAATGTGAATTACCTAGCCTGTCTCTAGCATGCATAATATCTCATAAAATGTCTCATAAATATCTCATAACACAAAAGTAAGGTATTTTGGGAAATCACCGTTCGGGCTCTGGCTGATTGTACACACTTCTCCTTCTCATTTTCTCTTTAAACTCTTATTCACTTTAGAATAATCATTTCTTTGAAAATTTTCTCAATTTCTCAGTTTGAGTCCAGATTTACCCGAAGGTGCACCCGAATCCCTCAAACTAAGGCTCTGATACTAACTTGTAACACCGTAAATTTCAAAAAAAAATTCATTTAAAATAATCATTTAATAGTTAAAACACTTTTCGTAGAAATCTCATTTCTGTTTAATTTACAAAACATAACTCCCTATTCAATTGCATAATAAACCAGGATCTTCAAAACACAACTCTTCCTCTGGTGTGTACAATCGAGCCGGTGTCGTCCCGTGATTATGAGAAAACCTGAAACACATAACACATAACACGGTAAGCACGAATCTTAGTGAGTTTCCCAAAATACCACACATAATACATACTAGCCACTCGAGGTTATAACTCTGTGGGCCCAAGGGCCCTAACTCTGTGGACCTTCTGGTCCTAACTCTGCAAACCTTCCGGTTCTAACTCTGGTATACTTTGATATACACACAAAATAAATCACATAGAAATAATGCAGTGCAACACATCATATAAATAACATACACTAACTCTGTCACATAACTCTAATTACCACTCAAGGTAAAGTATAGTGAGAAGACTCACCTCGGATACCCGGTAAACCTCTTACTCTGAAATACTGCGCTAGCCTCCACCTAATCACAAAAATAATTTCTCTAAGAAGGGTTAAAGACCATCCTACCGCTCTAATGGCTCATAAGTCCAACTACTAACTAAACCTTAAAAGTCAACAAAAGTCAACAATCGACATTGACCGGACTCGTCGAGTGCACTAGAGTGACTCGGCGAGTACATGTCTGTCTTCTTCGCCCTGGTCCTGACTTGACTTGCTAAGTCAACCTTAATATTCCATAGGTCATCACAGATCGTGAGTCGCAGGGCAACCTGACTCGACTCGTCGAGTCCCTTATGGGCTCGGCTAGTTCCTCCCATTAAAACTCTCAAAAGATCTCTTGAGGTCAGATCTGCTTCACCAACCAGAAGATCCAACCTTCTAACATTCGAAAGTCATGTAAAGGTTCAAACTTTACGTTCATGCAATGCTTATAAGACCAAAAATGAAGAATTAACCATTTAAATGGGGTTTTACTATCAAGGCTCTCATGAAAGCTCATAAAGCTGGAAGCTTGGGACCTTTTGGACCTCTCATGGTCCAGATCTATCATCTATACTCAAAGGGATCTCACATGCTTCACAATATAACTCAAAATTGTACAAAGGAAACCCTAGATTCAAGGAATCTATCAAATACACAAAATGGGAAGGAACTTGTACCTCAAAACGTGTATCTCTGTGAGAACAACACAGATCCAAGCTCCACAATCAGCCTAGGTGGTTCTACCTCCTTCCTTCTTGCTAAAACACACAAGAAATGGTGAGTTAGCCTTCCTCTTGCACCACAAACGATCTCTCTGCTCTCTAGGGTTTCTCAAGGGTGAAGTGGCCGCAAATGGAGGCCATAAAGGCCTTTAAGTAGGTCTCAAACTCCGGAAATTAGGGTTTCTCTAAACAGTGCCTACTCTGCGAGTCCCCCTCCTCGGACTCGTTGAGTCCACTCATTATATCCATGGGGGAAACCCGACTCGACTCGGCGAGTTGGACCCTCAACTTGCCGAGTCTCTCCTTTAATCACAAGATTAATCTACACCATAATACCTCTAAAAACCCGGATGTTACAAATAAGACATCGGACTGGGATACCCAGGGTTTATCTGCATGCCGCCTTAACCCAACTGCTATTTTCGAGCCTCTGTGCCTACATCTTACAGTCGGCCCACACCAGCTATATTGGCTTACAACATATAGCAGAACCACCTCAACCTATCCCACCACTATATGACTATCGTATGTAAGTTGTCATGAGAAAAACCTAAATAATTCATTCATAAGTATTGAATGAGTACAAAAACAAAAATGACTTATTTTGCAACAAAAAGAATATTAAGGACTAAATGTGTACAAAAATATTAAGGAAAAAATGTGTACAAAAATATTAAGGACTAAATGTGTACAAAGTGAGAAATACATTATCCTATTAAGTCATTTACCAGAAGGGATGTCAATGGGGGCAAACAGGACGGGGATTGCATCCCCCGCCCCCGCCCCCGCCCCCGCCCCCGCTCCCGAATTCCCCTTCTGACCCCCGCCCCTGCCCCCGTTCCCTCGCCCCCGGTTGATTTTAGGCTACCTGATTTGGGCTAAAAGAAGTTATTGTTTAGGCTAAAAGAAACTATTTTTTGGATAACAAATAGATATTTATAACATAATTTTACATGTTACAAACAACTTAAAAACATGTTTTTTGTTGAATTTTGTACGTAAAAATCATTTTATTGTTTATTATATTTATATAATTGATATATGTCAATTTATATAATTTATTAACGGGGCCCCCACGGGGGTTTCGGACGGGACTACCAACCCCCGCCTCCGCCCCCGAAATCAAAACGAGGGTTAACCTTGCCCCAACCCACTTCTTCTCGTCACTCTCCCCTCTCAAGTCTGAAACCAGTCATCGTCGTCTACTCGTCGCTCCCATTACCGATTAACCAGAAATACCACAACGTTGTCACTCTCAATCGTCATCCGCCGAACATCAAATGCCATTCGTTGTCACTCTCATCAATCTCTGGTCAGTCGGTACTCATATTTGTTCAGTAGGCTCAATCGAAGTTTCAAACCCGCTCAATCCAAAGAGTATGTTCTTCTTTCTACCTCTTTTTCTAGTTGCTTTTCATCTCCAGTTTAGACGATATATTATTGACGTGGTCCCCTTATATGCTGCTTATGTTGATGCATTTTCCTAATTGTCTACACAATGAAGAAAAAGGCTTCGCGAGGAAGAAGCCCCAAATGTTAAATGTGTGGTGGATGTTACATAACCAGAAGTCGAAGCCGAAAAAGAAGCCCTGATTATCAAAAAAAAATGCATCATAAGAGGAAGATATGAAGATGAAAAGAGTAGAAGTTGAAGTCGATCTCCCATCAAAAGCCGATCTCCAATCAGGTATATACAAATCTTTCTATTTATATGCTGCAGTTAAATAAAATTTTTATAGGCTGACCCTAGATAGTGTGTAATGGAATTATGTAGAAGTGTTTCCCTTACCCGAAATAGTGTGAGTCCTCGAAGGAGTAGGAGTGCATCTGTAAGAAGGACACTTTTAAGGAGCAGAAGTCCAACAAGGCGTATTCAGAAAGATCGGTCACCTCTTCCAAAAAGTTCTGATGCTGATGTGAGTATATCTAAATATATAATATTTTTTATAAATAGTTTAAGTGATGTTGATTGATTGTTTTGAATATTGGTTTGCAGGAATGAGAGTTGGAGATGCTTGGATGAACATGAAATGAAAGCAGTGTTCTGCTATGTTGTTGACACGTCATGCCTGCTGAACAAAAATCCTAAAAGTTTTAAGGTTCTATAATTAAAATAAATGCACATATGCTCCCCTAAAAATCGGTAATTTGATGCTAGTAAAATGCTGATATATACAATAGTCAGTTTGACACATTGTGCTATCTCATTTTACTCTTTCATTTTACCATTTAGTTGTTTACTGACATTGTTTTTTGTTTAAATTTTATGATTGATTAGTTTGCTAATGTGACTGGTTTTGTGATTGCAAAGTTAGATGATGCTGTTGTTGCTGTTTTGTGATTTTATTTATTTATTTTTTTGCTGTTTTGAGACTTTATGTTTTGTTGTTTTGTAGTTTGTTGTGGACTTGTTAAATTCCATTTGTTGTTGTTTTCCTATTTTGAGATCATGTTTTTTTAATTGTTTTTCTTTATATCTTGAATTCCAATTACTTATAAAAGTTAATTTCAATGGCATGTATAAAATAAAAAAAATTAATATTCAAAAAACCGGGTACCCGGAACCAGAACCGGTCTTGGCGGTTCTGGGAGTGGTTAAAAAATACTAGGAACTGGTGTAAGTGGTTCCGGCTCCAATACCAATAATTTCAGAACCGCCAATTCCGGGAGCGGTTCTGGTTCCGACTAAATAGGCGGGTACCCGGTTAAGCTCATCCCTAATTAGAGCACATGTGAAGTTTTATAATTTATAAAAAATTTATACATATCAGATTCACATGAAAGTCTTAGCTAAAATTTTGAAAAAAAAAATTACTTTTCTACATCCATTTTAATCTATATTTAAAGAGTATAATTTTTTTTATGAATTTTGATATATTTATGAACATAAACATCCAAATCAATAACAAATCTATATGAACAAGTGGTTAAAATGTTAAATAGATGTTGTTAGAACAAATTAGAAAAGTTATAAATTGGTCGATCATTAAAAATGTAAATTTAACATAAGAAAATGTAGCACTCTAAATTTTCAATTAAATTTTTCGTTTTTAAATCCACACAAAAACACAGTTAAACATTTCTCAACCCAATTTGTAAATTATTCCAAACACAAAACAATAAATTGTTTGACAATATCCCAGAATCCTCAAAAACACAATCAACTGGCTGGTGTGTACAATCATACCGGCACTTTCCTGCGATCCTGAGAGGTACCTGAAACATATTTCACACAATATTGTAAGCACAAAGTTTCTAAGAATACCTAAAACACATTTCACACAATAATGTAAGCACAAATCTTAGTGAATTCCCCAAAATACTACACACAAATAACTAGTCTCTCATGGCTATATCTCGATAAGGACCCTCCGGTCATGTGTCTCAGTGAAGACCCTCCGGTCTCACAGCTCGGGTCGAACCCTCCAGTCTTGTATCTCAGTGAAGACCCTCCGGTCTCACAACTCGATTTGGACCCTATGGTCCTAACTCAGTAAGGAATAGAATAATATACAACATAAATCACAAAGACAGAATGCATAATATCACATAACTCAGTATAAGCACATAAGACCCTCCAGTCAATAACTCAGATAAGACCATCCGATCATACAGTATTACCACTCAGGTAAGTATAGTGAGAAGACTCACCTTGTAAGTAAAGCAAGTAGGTCTCGTACTCAACGGTAGGTCTAGAATTCACCTACATGTATCATAATCATCTCTAATTAACAATTTATAATAACAACTCCAATGATGCTAAGCTAACTCCTTTACTAACTCTAGGAAAGGGTGAAAGACCATTTTACCCCTCTATGGTCTCCTAAGTCCATAACTTGACGAAATCCTAAAAGTTAACGGAAGTCAACACTCAAGTCAATAGTCCATAACTATAATTGGTATGTACCTGACCCGAGAGTAGCATAGTCCATTTTGGGTTGTATATCACCAGGACAATTTGAGGATGGATATTTGAGTAAGAGATTATTTATGATTTATTAATATATTATAAGTTCTAATATATTAATATGAAATCATATTATTTAATTAGTATTGATCAAGAATTGATTTGGAATTAATTTAGTGATCAAAAGAGACTAATTAAATTAACGGGGACTGGTTATGTAAATCAATGATGAATATATGGTTTGGGCTATTGATCCATGATGGGCTAAGTTTATGTAAGTTTCCATGAAGAGTTAGCACACATGAAATATGGATCATAACCCAAAGTGTATGGATTAGGGTTTACCCATGACTACTGGATTCTTACATATATATACATAACCCCATGGCTAAAATCGGTTACAACATGTGTTCTTGGAGTTCATAACCGATTGGTGTGCCTGGTAATCTCTCTCAAGTCATCCAATTTTTCAAGGGTTTGTTGTGAACCTTTTGAGGCATCACATTTGTCACACCCCCAAACCAAACGACGGGAACATCCGGGGGCTTGTGTGTGACTTCATCTTGTAATATCATCACAATGTATATAATTGAAACAAGACAACACCATCATCATACATATCAAAATACAACCAAAATTGTTTACATCAAGTATAGTATCATAAGCTACATGCCAAAATATTCAATGTATGATGATAACAAAATTCAACAAATTCCACATGTTCTTGTAGACCCTTCTCCTTAACGATTCCCTGAGAATACAAGTTATTTTAAAAACGTCAACATATATAATGTTGGTGAGTTCATAAGCATGTTCGAATGACAAGTTTTGTATTATTAGTAAAACACCAGAAAATCCGATATTTTCTGAAAAGTAGTTTGAACGTGATGTGTCAAAATCAAGTATTAATGCATGTGTGTTTTGTGTTTTTTGGAAGGTATATAAAGATGTAATCCGATTAAAAATCCAGAATTTTCTGTTGTAAGTAAAAGGTATTGTTTAACTGTATATTACTCCAGAAAATCCTATATATTTTTGTTTATAAAAGTGTTGTGGTCTCAACCCTAAGACCGAATATCAGTGTATGTATGTTTTCGTATCAACAAGATTTTATAGGTGTTCCATAAAATTATGTTGGAGAGGATCTCCAGGTGAGCCGTTTTAACCATACTTGATTATGACAAATTCGCCTGTCGTGGCGTTTTCAAGCGCCGACTTGATTAAGGTAAGGTTTGTCACCATAGACTGGCCTAGTCTAACTGTAGCGAACAACTCAGGTGTAGGGTGTCACCCCGTATATATCTATACACAAACTCTCACTCTGTAACGCTCGTAGATCCGAGCTAGTCAATTTAGAGATAATAGGGGTCGAAAACGACTTTTCGACAAAAGATTATTTAGAATAAATAATCTTAACCAAGTTGTAGAATATGTGTCAAGGGTTCCGTATATATAAAGAGCGCCGAAATCCGAGTTATAATGAAGAAGTTATGACCTGTCGAAGTTTTGCGACGGAACCGACACGGCACCGGGGAGACGTAAATAGTGAATTTATGATAGAGAGACTTTTAGCCTTAGTGATCTAAATAAAAGTCATAGAAAATGTAACCTGAGAGCGTCAATAAAAAGAACGCCCAAATCTAACTTCGTATGAGGAAGTTATGATTTTTCTGAGATTTGGCTTCACAGTGCATGACCCGAAACTCGAATTTTAGTTCGAGCAGTTTTTGGCTTACGCCCGAGTTTTGGGCTTGCACTAGGAAGTCTTTTATGGCCGTGAAAATGGAGATGTCACACACTCTCCCTCTAGGAGACTCTGGTTATAATTACATGCTACGATCGTACACTCTAGAGGTGTCAACCGACATGTCTCACTAGATCCTTAACTGTGTTTATGCGAATATCATATTATGTTATGTATAATGTATTTCCGAGTACGTTTTATGTATGAAATGTCCAACGAGTATGTATGTGAACATACGAGGCCCAAAGGACATGTAGAAGGACAACTAAGGCCCACTAAACATGTAAGTTGTCTTTAGGCCCAATAAGCATGTAAATAGACCACTAAGACCCAATAAACATGTAAGTTATTTCCAGGTCCAATAAGCATGTAAATGGACCACTAAGGCCCAATAAACATGTAATGTATAATCCAGGCCCAATAAGCATGTAAATGGACTACTAAGGCCCAATAAACATGTAATGTATAATCCAGGCAAAATAAGCATGTAAATGGACCATTAAGGCCCAATAAACATGTAATGTACATACTAGGCACAATAAACATGTAAATGGACCACTAAGGCCCAATAAACATGTAATGTATAATCCAGACCCAATAAGCATGTAAATGGACCAATAAACATGTAATGTATAATCCAGACCCAATAAGCATGTAAATGGACCAATAAACATGTAATGTATGTATTAGGCCCAATAAACATGTAACCGATGTATTTAGTTCATTTGTTATTACATTGTTTGCTTTAGCTCGATTGTTTTCCGAAATTACATAAAAAGCCCACCTTTTGTAATGATGACATTTTAGCCCATTAGGCCGAAAATTTACAATTTAGGCCTATTTTTGGTAAAATTGACATTTTATGTTCTTTAAGACCAAAAGTTTTCATTTATGGGTTTATTCCAAATAAAATGACATTTTTAGCTCACTTTTGTTAAAAATTACATTTTCGGCCCAATGTCATGAAAATTGACATTTTCGGCCCAATTTGATAAAAGTTTACTTTTTCGGCCCAATTTAATAAAATTGGCATTCTCTGTCCTTTTTAACCGAAAAACAACATCTTTGGTTCAAATTTGTTTAAATTGACAATTTAATCCACAAAAGTCAAAATTTTACAAATGTAGCCCATGAAATCGTGAAGGCCCGATTTGAGGCCCATTTTGTGAAAACTCACACTTTTGGACCTTTTAAAACCATAATTATTGTAAGATCCATTTTTTAATTAAAAATGACTCTTTTTGAACCTTTTAAAAACCTTGAGAACATAAAAACCTCTCCTTTTGTTTATTTTGTCAAAAATGGCCCTTATCACGATTTTATTTAGTTTTCTAGTGTTCTTCCACATGTTTTCATCTTCCACTTTGTAGTATGTTACATGTAACGATTTTAGTTTGTAAATTTCACCATGATTAGTGAATATTTTGAGTTTTGTGATGCTTCAACAAGTTTTCATAGTATAAATCACATAAAACACACATACATGCATAAACACATAGATCTAACACAAAACAACTTGTATCCTCCCCTAAAAATAATATAAAACCGAAATCAAGGGGGGTATGAACTCACTTTGGGTTGTTGTTCTCAGTTTGATGAAGAAATGGGAGGAGATGATGTGGTTTTCAGCCTTGAGTGCTTCTTTAGAAGGAGTTTCGAAACTTTGATGGTCCTAGGAAGCTAGAACACGAAATGAAGCCATGTAAGGGAGTGTTCTTAGCTTAAAAATGGAAATCAATGACTTATGTATGATGACAACTTACAAAGTAGATAATACTTGTTGAAAAGCTCTTGGAATCACACCCAAGATCACGAAAATGGCAAAGGAAATGAGGGAGTTTCTCCTTGAGCTTAAGAGGATTTGTGAGAGAGTTTGAATAATTTTGAAGTTAGATGTGAAGAGAGGGGAGGTATAAAAACCTCTCCTTTTGTTTATTTTGTCAAAAATGGCCGTTATCATGATTTTATTTAGTTTTCTAGTGTTCTTCCACATGTTTTCATCTTCCACTTCGTAGTATGTTACATGTAACGATTTTAGTTTGTAAATTTCACCATGATTAGTGAATATTTTGAGTTTTGTGATGTTTCAACAAGTTTTCATAGTATAAATCACATAAAACACACATACATGCATAAACACATAGATCTAACACAAAACAACTTGTATCCTCCCCTAAAAATAATATAAAACCGAAATCAAGGGGGGGTATGAACTCACTTTGGGTTGTTGTTCTCAGTTTGATGAAGAAATGGGAGGAGATGATGTGGTTTTCGGCCTTGAGTGCTTCTTTAGAAGGAGTTTCGAAACTTTGATGGTCCTAGGAAGCTAGAACACGAAATGAAGCCATGTAAGGGAGTGTTCTTAGCTTAAAAATGGAAATCAATGACTTATGTATGATGACAACTTACAAAGTAGATGATACTTGTTGAAAAGCTCTTGGAATCACACCCAAGATCACGAAAATGGCAAAGGAAATGAGGGAGTTTCTCCTTGAGCTTAAGAGGATTTGTGAGAGAGTTTGAATAATTTTGAAGTGAGATGTGGAGAGAGGGGAGGTATCGACCGATAATAAGAGAAGAGAGAGAGAGAGAGAGAGAGAGAGATGTTGAGATGATGTTGCATGGAAGTCCACCATGAAAAGATTATGTGTCACTTGCTAGATTAATCTCTTTTTTTTTCGTTAATTGGGCTGAGAATGGGCTAAAGAAAAATAGAGATGAAATGGTTTTGGCCCTTCCTAGGAATTAGTTCAAATTTATGGAGCTCAAATAATATTTTTCGGCCCATTGGGCCCTTATGAGGGTTCATGGCCCAATGAAGCCCATTTAAAATGGTTTACGGCCCTTTAGGGCAAATGAAATCATTTATAGCCCAACATGGCTCATTAGAGATAAAATGAATTATTCTAGGCCCACATGGCCCAAAATACCTTAGTTTCATGAATGTGGGTCTAATTTGGGCCCAAATAGGTTTCATTGGCCTAAAAATTACCATATTGAAATTTTATTGGTCCATTAAGCCTAATAAGAGGATCCTAGTCCATAATAATCATGAACCGAGATTTTTAGGGTTTTTAAATCTGTAGTTGAACATATGAGATGTTTTGTATCAGGTTTTGAACTTCAATCAAGAATTTGGATTCAATTGGATGATTATATGGTATGATATTCACTTAGAGCACCTGCCTTACAATAGATGATGTTTGTATAAGAATAGAATTTCCTAGCTAAAATGCTAGTTGTGACATCATCCCCCCGTTTGAGGGAATTTCGTCCCAAAATTCTTTCGAAAGATAGAATCATGAATGAGAGAATAAGTTAGGGTACTTCTGCTTCATAAGGTCTTCGCGTTCCCATGTGAATTCCGGTCCACGCTTAGTGTTCCATCAAACCTTCACAATCGGAATGTGGCTCTGTTTTGTACGCTTCACCTCCCTATCCATTATCTCGACTGGTTCTTTGATGAACAGAAGATTCTCGTTTATTTCAATCTCTTCTAGAGGAATGACAAGAGTTTCATATGATAAACACATCTTTAAATTCGAGACGTGGAACACGGGGTGTATATTGCTGAGCTCCGCAGGTAGCTGCAACTTATAAGCCACTGGACCAATTCGAGCAAGAATTTCAAATGGCCTAATATATCGTGGGTTTAGTTTTCCCCGGTTCCCAAAATGGATCATCCTTTTCCAGGGAGAGACTTTCAATAGCACCCGATTTCAGACTTGAAATTCACGAGGCTTTCACTGTTTGTCAGCATAGCTCTTCTGTTGGTCTCGCGATGCTTGAAGTCGGGATTTGATTTAGATTATCTTTTCTGTCGTTTCTCGAATGATTTTTGGCCCTGTGAGAGTGCTGTATGGTGATTATCCTTTTGCTAGTTGGGTGTCACCCACCTCAGCTCATCATAGAGGCGATCTGCATTTGCAACCATATAAAGCCTCAAAAAGAGCAACCTTGATGCTGGTGTGATAACTGTTGTTGTATGAGAGTTCAACGTAGGCAAGTGGGTATCCCATGACTTTCCGAAATCAATCACGCAGGCTTGGAGCATGTCTTCGAGTGTTTGGATGGTTCGTTCTCTTTAGCCATCGGTTTGAGGGTGGTAAGCAGTGCACATGTCTAGTTGTGTTTTTATTGCTTTCTAAAGCGATTGCAAAAATCGTGAAATAAATCTACTTTCTCGATTCGAGATAATAGACACTGGCACCCAATGAAGTCTTAAGATTTCTTTGTTATAGGTTCACATCAACCTTTCCATCTTGTAAGATTCCTTTATTGGCAGGAAATGGGCGGATTTAGTTAACCTATTGATGATTACCCAGATAGCATCCAAACCGTCTTCCGTCTTAGATAATTTGGCTACGAAGTCCATAGTAATCCTTTCCCATTTCCACTCGGGTATTACTGGTTGTTGTAATAGTCCCGAGGGCCTTTGGTATTCCACTTTAACCTTGGCACAAGTGAGACATTTTCCCACGTAAGTGGCGATCTCTACCTTCATATTTAGCCACCAATAGTGTTAATTAATGTCTAGGTACATCTTATCCGAACCTGGATGAATGGAATATCGCGTCTTGTGGACTTCGTTCATGATTATTCTTCTGAATCCCTCAATTTTAGGGACCCAGACTCTGTTCATGAAATAATAAGCTCTGTCCTCCTTGTTTTCAAGGCTTTTATCCATCCCACGCAGTGTTTCATTTGCGATGTTCTCCGGTTTCAAAGCATCTGTTTGGGCTTCCTTGATCTGCGAGGTTAGGTGGGATTGGATGGTTATATATAAGGTTTTCACTTGGCGACCTGAGTATTCCTTTCTGCTCAGGGCATCAGCTACCACGTTAGCCTTGCCTGGGTGGTACTTGATCTCACATTCGTAATCATTTAACAGCTCAACCCATCTTCGCTGTCTCATGTTTAACTCTTTTTGGTTTAGAATGTGTTGGCGGCTTTTGTGATCGGTGAAGATGGTGGACTTTGTACCATAGAGGTAATGCCTCCAAATCTTTAGGGTGAAGACCACTGCCCCCAGCTATAGATCATGTGTGGTGTAATTTACTTCATGCGTCTTTAGTTTCCTAGATGCGTAAGCTATCAACCTTCCATGCTGTATAAGGACACAACCTAACCCTTGATTCGAAGCATCGCAGTAGACTACGAAGTCTTCGGTTCCCTCCGGTAAGTATAGCACTAGTGCACTATAGAGGGCTTGCTTTAAGGTTTGGAAGGCAGCCTCTTGTTTTTTTGTCCAGTTGAAAGGCACACCCTTTTGTGTTAATGTGGTGAGGGGTTTGGCTATCTTGGAAAAATTCTGGATAAACCTTTGGTAGTAGCCTGCGAGACTAAAGAATTGATGGATTTCTGTTGGTGTTTTCAGAATCGACCAGCCTTCAATGGCTTTGATCTTGGAAGGATCTACATGGATCCTTTCCTTACTGACTACATGAACAAAAAAGTTTACAACGCGGAGCCAGAACTCGCATTTGGAGAGCTTTGCATATAACCTTTCAGCTCTTAGGGTTTCCAAGATTTGACATAGGTGTTGAACATGCTCTTCTTTGCTTCGAGAGTGGATAAGAATATCATTGATGAAGACAATCAAGAGATCATGTGTGGTGTAATTTACTTCATGTGTCTTTAGTTGCCTAGATGCGTAAGCTATCACCCTTCCACGATGTATAAGGACACAACCTAACCCTTGATTCAAAGCATCACAGTAGAATACGAAGTCTTCGGTTCCCTCTGGTAAGGATAGCACTGGTGCACTACAAAGGGCTTGCTTCAAGGTTTGGAAGGCAGCCTCTTGTTTTTTCGTCCAGTTGAAAGGCACACCCTTTTGTGTTCATGTGGTGAGGGGTTTGGCTATCTTGGAAAAATTCTGGATAAACCTTTGGTAGTAGCCTGCGAGACCCAATAATTGATGGATTTCTATTGGTGTTTTCGGAATCGCCCAGCCTTCAATGGCTTTGATCTTGGAAGGATCTACATGAATCCCTTCCTTACTGACTACATGAACAAAAACGTTTACACTGCGGAGCCAGAACTCGCATTTGGAGAGCTTTGCATATAACCTTTCAGCTCTTAGGGTTTCCAAGATTTGATAGAGGTGTTGAACATGCTCTTCTTTGCTTCGAGAGTAGATAAGAATATCATCAATGAAGACAATCACGAAATTATCAAGGAATGGGCGGCAAACTCAATTCATGAGGTCCATAAATGCAGCGGGGACATTTGTTAGACCGAAGGGCATCACAACAAATTCGTAATGTCCGTATCATGTTCGAAAAGCAGCTTTTGGAATGTTCTCATCCTGGACTCGGAGTTGATGATAACCGGATCTCAGATCTATTTTTGAGAAATAACTAGCTCCTTGAAGCTGGTCAAATAGATCATCGATTCATGGAAATGGGTATTGATTTTCATGGTGAGCTTGTTTAATTCCCTATAATTGAGGCACATTCTGAAGGATCCGTCCTTTTTCTTCAAAACAAGTCCGAAGCTCCCAGGGCAAGAAGCTTGGTCGAATGAACCCTTTGCTCAGCAGCTCGCTTAGTTGGCTGGATAACTTCTACATTTTGGCAGGAGCTAACATGTAGGGTGAGTTGGCAATTGATGTTGCTCCTGATATTAGGTCGATTCAGAATTCGACCTATCTTTCTAGGGGTATTCCCGGAAGGTCTTCTGGAAATACATCTGGGGAGTCGCATGCCACTGGGATGTCTTTAATGTTTACTTCTTCTTTGGTCTTATCCACAACAATTGCGAGGAATGCGTAGTTCTTCTTATGTAGGAGCTTTTATGCCTTAATGCACGAGATAAGGTGAAGATTGGCGCCAGGTTTATCACCATAGATTATTAGAGTTTCGTGATTGGGAAGATGAAGGCGAACGACCTTCTCACGACACAGAATATCAGTATGGTGGGGGCTTAACCAATACATGCCGATTATCTCATCAAAACTCCTAATATTTACCGACATCAAGTCTATTTGAAAGGAGTGATTGTTTAGTGTTAATGTGCACCCTACATAGACATCTTTGGTTGTTTCAGATTTCCCATTAGCCATTTCCACCGTGAAGGCTTCGTTAAGCTTCTAGGGTTGTTGATTTAGTAAGTGTTTGAACTTATTACTAATGAAACTTCGCTCCGCCCTACTATCGAATAAGATGCATGCGTATGTGTTGTTAAGTAGGAACGTACCAGTAACAACTGTTGGGTCCTGAATTGCTTCACCTTGAATCAGTGCCAATACCCTTCCTGATGCTCCTGCCCCCTGGTTGTTTGTTTTGGGGCAGTCGGAAATGACCGGTTCCTCCACACCCATAGCAGGTGTAACTGGTCCCAGCATTGTTGTTGTTGTTGTTGCTGTTGTTGCGATTTTTGTTGTTGTTGTTGTTGTTGTTCGATTGTTGGTTCTGTTGTGGATGAGTTCTACAGTATCTTGTAGTGTGACCCTTTCGGTTGCAACTGGTGCAATGCATCTCCCTGCATTCTCTGTGATGTTGGAAATTGCATATACTGCACTTAGGTAGGGTTCCTAAGTACTTTTTGGGAGCATTTGGTATGGATGAGGCTGGAACATGTGGTTTTGTGGTAGCTTGAGTAGCAGCATGGACAACCACTATTTGTTGCTTCTTTGATGACTCTGAGTTTTGTCGCCCCTTTCGCATATTGTTCTTAACCTTCTTGTTATCACCTTCCTTTTTAACTTCTGCCTCCTTTGCTTTGGCACCCTTTTTGTTGCCATGGTCGTATAGTTTCTTGGCTAGTCTCTTTACACTGTCATACGTGGTTGGGTTTTCTGCTATCACATTCCCTTGGATTGGCGCGGTCAATCCCCAAATAAACCTTTCAATCTTGTTCCCTTCAGATGTGATCATTCATGGACACAATAGAGACACCTCACTAAACCTTGTTATGTAAGCATCAATGTCAGAGTTTTGAACTATGACGTTCCACAGCTCTTGTTCCATTTTCTGAATTTCTCCCCTTGGATAGTATTCGGCCAACAACATTTCCTTAAGCTCCTCCCACGACATAGTGTTCGCCACTGGGAGTGTCATGGCCTCTACGTGACCATTCCACCAAGAGAGAGCTTGATCGACGAATGTGCAGGCTGCAAACTTCACCTTGCACCCCTCAGGACATCCTCATATCTAAACACTGATTCTACCTTTTATGTCCATCTTTTCAGGGTTATTACGCCTCCCGTCCTGTTGAAGGTTCGAGGCTTGGCGTTTGTGAAGTCTTTGTAGGTACATATTCTTGTGGGTCCATGATTTGTTCCCTAGTTTGTGCTTCCGGTTCCCTGCCCGTTACCTTCACCGTTGTTTCCGTTGCGAAATTGTGCCAGTGCTATAGTGACCGCTGCTGACACTGCCGCTTAGAATGAAGCTGCGTTTATTTCTGGTGGCATCGGTGTCATGTTGTTTCCGCGGTTTGGCCTTTGAGGCATCTTTCTGTCATGGAATGGAAGGATGTTGAGTATCCAATGTATTTAGTTTCAAGATTTCTTGGTTATAGCATAGTGTTAGTGATTTGGTTGTGTATAAGTGAGTGAATTCATACAATCAACATGTAGTAAAAGTAATAGAACACATAGCAGATAACAATATCATGATAAAACATATAGCCTTTCCACTAGTAATAACCATTTTAATACATGGAAAATTTGCCTAAAAAGGCATAAACTTATAATATATTAATATGTCATAAATATCCTCTTCTCACAATAGGTCTACCCAAATGTTCTGATGCCATGCAACTCAAATGGACCATGCCGGGTCGGGTCAAGTATATACCAATTATAGTTATGGATTCAGACACTAATCCAATAGGTAGATCTCAACATATCGACATATCACTTTATTCGACATTGGGTAGAAGAAGGACTCGAAGAGGGTATCGTAAGACGATAACCCAACAGATCCGCTTACGAAGGGGCTGAGTAGGGTTAAGCACTTGCAGCACGCTAGGAGCATTGGGCTGAAGGACAATATTAGTTTAGATTAGATTGTTTAGAAACATGTAATAGATAAATGTAATTGACATTTGATGATTAAATAAATGGGTATTATTTATGAGTAAATTTATTGTCTTATGTTAATTATTTACCTATTGTTTCATTTTGCATGTTTTGACTTCCTGAAAAATTAAATCATTTGAACGGTCCACAGTCGTTCATATGTTGGAAGTAGGTATGAATGAAGACTGTCATGAATTGGTGTTTAGAGTGTCTAAAGTGTATTAGACATAGAAAAAGTGTGCTACAACGTTCATGAGTGCTTATGAATAAGATTTGAGCATTGGAATAAACCCACGCTTGCTGGAATCACTTCATGGAATTTATCACGAGTGATCGCAAGACGATAATATCATATAGTCTTAAAACCTAGATATATGGTTTATTGTTTGCTAATTGGTTGTGCATTGATAATGCGTAAACGCATCAGTAACTTGATGTTATAAAATGCATTGTTGTGTATGATTTGATTAGTGAATGGTAAATGCATACAAGTCAAAATTTATTTGTTCCTTTTATCCTAAGAGTGTAAAAGTGATATCAGGTCCCCTCGATGATTTGGTTTGACTGAAGTGCCGGGCCCGGTCAGGACTAAATTGATGCGTTAGATTAAGTTCTATGTTAGATGAATCTGAGATCGAGAAACTAACTGTTGGACAATAAGTATGACTATGTTCCATGTAATTGTCCGTTTGATATCTACAATAGAGGATTATATAATCCCTTATCTGAAGGACATGTTATTGATAAGATCAAGAGTTTTGAGAACTGTGATTGCTAATTGGATCCATAAGTTACATTTGTATTTATAGTTATTAGGCTTATCTAAGTAGGAGACTGTTGGATTAGTGTCTAAGTCCATAACTATATTTGGTGTGTACTTGACCTGGTTGTGCATGGTCCTTTTGGGTTGCCTTCACCAAAGCAACTTGACTGGAGGAATAATATAAAAAGAGGTTATTATGGTTTATTAATATATTATAAGACTAATATATTAAAAGAGAAATCATATCTGTTTAATTAACATTGGTCAAGAATTAATTAAGAATTGGTTTTGTGATCAAAAGAAGTTTGCTAAACGTTCGGTTCGTTTACAGCCTTATCTATGACATTCGGACCGAATAGGCTGAGAAGGGAAACATTATTTTTTTGTATTATTTAATTTTCGTATAGTAAGTTTGTTAGTAGAAAATGCAAACCAATGGTTTTTTTTTGGGTATCATAGCTGGAAAAAAACCCTTTGGTGGGCATTTCATGAAATTGTTTTTGCTTTTATGTTACTTTTTTTAACATAATTTAATTGTTAAAAGAAGAGGGTAAGAAGCTATATATTTAAATTTTGTGATTTAATATATATCTTACGAAAAATGAATTTTGATTGTTTATATTTTCTTGTTTTATATGAACAGTAAATGTTAATAAATAATTTGGGTTTTGGATGCCAAAAAAGTTTAGAAATATATATATATATATATATATATATATATATATATATATATATATATATATAAAATTATGTGTTATTATTCAATATTTATCAAATAGTCAATGGTTTAGCGGTATGGAGGGACTCTTTCATATGAAAGAGCTCATTGATTCAAGTCTCGGTGAGGACATAGGTAATTATTTACATGTATCTTAGTTAGTTTTCTATTTTAAAATTATAATAATAATAATAAAAATTAACGTACAACTTGTGTTTTAAACGATATTTTAAACTTGTACATAATAAAGCAGGATTCCAATTATATAATTGCTATTAAATATTTATTTTTCTTATTTTTAGTATTTGTTACTATAAACATCCCTAATTATTTATTATACACCATTTGATTTGACATTTTGTCGAATCAAGATGATGTGTAATACTTAAAATGGTTTATAAGCAATAGACACCCTAACAAAAACATGAAAAAGCTTGGGTTAGAAATACATATACGATAAAGCTGATTTATAGAGCATAAGGCTATGAAGAAAGGAAAGCAGTAAGAATGAGGCGACGTCTATGTGACATAATGAACAAACCCCACCCCTATGCGGTTGGGGAATTGCAGTTTGAGGTGTACAACCAAAATTAGGAGCGCTCCTCTCTCTCTCTCTCTCTCTCTCTCTCTCTCTTCTTTATCTCTATCTCTCTCTTCTTTCTCTTTCCTCTTTTTTATGGTATACCACTCCTTGAGTGTGACAAAATGAAAGAGTGTGACAAAATGAAGAAAAAATATATCCGTATCTTTATTATTACATTTTAGGATAATGATATAAAATTCAAAACAATTACATCCATTACTTTTGTACATTCCTAAACCAATACGAGAAAGATTTTGTGGTTTAAATGTACAAGACGTTAGTATCAACTACATTTCAACATGTGATAAATGTCATTATTTAAAAACTATACTTCAATGTTTTTAAATTATTTGACTATAATATAAAATCTTTATTTATTATGAGTTCATGTGGTTGTAAAAAAGAGTTGAGTAATGACATCCATAATGCGTTAAACTTAATAAAATTTAATGGATTAACACACCATCATTTTACTTATTGTACAACTCTATATTAATTTTCCTACAATAAATTGAACTTCACAGAGTTCAATGAAATATATATATATATATATATATATATATATATATATATAAAATAGTTAAAAGGTTTCTCTTTTCCCATTAAAGAGTTCAACGGCCATTGAACTCCTTATCCTATGAATGCTAACATGGCATCCCACAATTATAGAATTTAATCCATTTAATGTATATTAGACATGTCAACTCATTCAAATCTCCCGTTAAACTATATATTGTGGATGCTTTAACTTATAGTCATTTTAAAATTATTTTAGATGAATAAAATATAAACACTTTTTGGAAAGTAAGGACCATGTAACTTTTAAAAAAAAAAGCTAATTTTTGCATTATTACAAAACTATGTTATGACATTGGTTTTTGAAAATTTGGTGGTCTCGGTTTTATATTTCTCATCACTAAAGGTCATAAAGTAATTCACAAGATTGTTTTCATCATATTTTATTGAAAACGAGTCACCATTGCAAATTAGACTTTAGACATTGACATCGATTTCTGTAACATCCAGAGTTTCGGGTATGATTTAATTGTATTTATTTATTCAAGGAAAAGGAGGGACTCGACGAGTTGGTGCCACGAATCGTCGAGTAGGTGAGGAAGTTTCTGCGAATCTTCGCGACCAAACTCGACGAGTCGGGCATATGACTCGCCGAGACTGCGCTGGCAATTGAAACCCTAAATATCAGGTTTTTGAGCCTATTTAAGGGCACTCATAGCCTCCCATTGCAGCTACCAGTCCCTTGAGAGAAACTCTAAGTGAGCTAAATCGTTTGTGATGAGGAGAGGCCATATTTGATCTTTCTATCATTGGTTTAGCAAGAAGAAGGTGATCAAGATCAAGAGGAGGCTGAAGGAGGTGCTATTTGGAGGAATTCTGAGCTCTGGAGTGCTTATTTGAGGTATAATCTCGATCCATCTTCTGTTTTGGTGATTGCTTATAGAGTTAGGGTTTTCTAGACCCTTTGGTAGATGGTTTTGATTGAGTATATGGTTCCTTTTCGTATTTGGTCTTGGATCTAGATCCATAGAGGTCCAAAGACCTTACTCCTTTGAGCTTTATGTGGATTGATGGTGATATGAACTTAGGATGCCATATTAGAGGTTATTTATTCAAATATAACCTTGGAGCCTTTGCATGAGCATCAAGCTTCGAACTTTACGTGATTACTGGGACTAGAAAGGATAGATCTGTTGAGTAGAGCATCAGATCTGACCTCAGGAAGCCATTGGAAGTGAGCATGGATTGGACTCACCGAGTCCATGAACAGACTCGACGAGTCGAGTCGAGTTGTCCCGAGACTGTGAATCTAGAGAGTGACCCGTCAAGTTAAGTGAGTGACTCGGCGAGTCAAAAGAGAATCAGAGGAGTAGAGTCCACGTGTAGACTCGCCGAGTCGCCCAAGTGCACTTGACGAGTCAGGTCAAAGTTTGACCGTTGACTTTGTTGACTTTTAGGGATTGGTCAAAAATGGGGTCTTTGAGTCAAGAGAGGGGTAAAATGGTCTTTTACCCATCTAAGGATGCTAAGAGAGGGTTGGGTCTAGTCTTGAGAGTTATATTTATGAGCGTATGTTACTTTATGTGATTAGGTGGAGGCTAGACTATACTGCTACCGAGTCAGGGATTTACCGAGACATTTGAGGTGAGTCTTCTTACTATACCTTACCTTGACTAGTAATTAGAGTTATGTGACAGAGTTATTGTTGATGGGTTTTGGTCATAAGACATCCTATGTGCTCATACAAACCCTAAAGCTTGGATCTAGGTTTCTCTATTGTACATACTTTGAATCCAAGACTATAAACCCTAATTCTAGCATATGGAAATCAGAATTCACATGTAATTAGGTTTAAGAACATACCATGATTGTTATATAGCAATAACAATCCAATTCCTCCTTGAATTGACCTTGGAAAGCTGAGAGTCACAAGTATCACTCCTCTAATGGCTTACAAACACCATAAGCAAGTGGAGAAGGTATAAAGAGAGAGGAGAAGGGTAGGAATTCGTCCTTAGGACCTCTTGGGAAGGGTTAGACGAATTCCTAAGCCCTAGGGGGTTTATATAGGTGTAAAGATAGAGTTTCAGTCATTATCCTTATCTAGTTGCTTATCCACCAAGCAACCCATAAGATAATCCTTGAATCCTTATCATAGTCGAATTCTAAGTAATTATCACTTCAAATTCGTCCACCATATATATAAGATAATTCTTACCTTATTTTGTAACTATCACATAATTACAATTCAGCCCCTCTAGTTTAATTAATTACACTTGATCACAAAATTAATTCTTAATTAATTATTACCAATATTAATTAAACAAATATGATTTCTCCTTTAATATATTATTCTTATAACATATTAATAAATCATAATAACCTCTCTCTCTTTATTTATTTCTCCAATCAAGTTGCTTTGGTGAAGGCAACCCAAAAGGACCATGCACCATCGGGTCAAGTACATACCAAAATAGTTATGGACTTAGACACTAATCCAACAGTCTCCCACTTGGATAAGTCTAATAACTATTATGTGTATGACTTCAGATCCTGATCTGCAATCGTAGCTTTCCAAAGCCGCTGTCAACTCTGATCATATCAGATACGCGTGTCCTTAGATAAGGGATCATATATTCCTCCATTCTAGATATCATATGAGATATGATTTCAAACCATTCTCTTTGTACTATATCTCGATTTCTGATTTATGACAACTGACTAATTGAACAAATCAAATTAGCCCTAGCCCGGCCGAGCATTTACTTTTGTCATCATTAAACCATCGAGGGGCCCAAAGATATCGCCTTTATCCTACTTTGAATAAAAGGAACGGATAAACTTTGATACAATGCTTGCTTGCACTCACTAACCAAATCACACACAACAATATGTTTTATAACACTAAGTTACTGGTGCGTTTACATATTATCAATGTGCAACCGATTTGCAAGATACAACTCACACATCTCGGTTTCAAGAATATAAGATGTTATCGTCTCACCAATCACTCGCGATACAATTCATGGAGTGATCCAAGTGAGCGTGGGTTTGATCCAATGCTCAAATCATATTCATAAGCACTCATGAACGTTGCAGCAAACATTTGCTTATGTCTAATACTCTTTTAGACAATCCACACACCAATTCACGACAATCTTCATTCATATCTACTTCCAACATATGAATGACTGTGGCCCGTTTGAATTATTCGATTATTCTTAATAAACTCAATTATTCTGGAAGTCAAAACATGCAAATGTGAAACACAAGAATAATACTAATCCCATATGGCCTCAAACCTTTGAGTATAAATAAAACGCCTTTTATTTATCACCATATTGATTACTCATTATTTGTCGTTTCAGGTAATCAACTTCTTACTTGAATTCCATCACTTGTCCCATGCTCGTAGCATGCACACAATGTTTACCTATGGTTCTTACTTTGTGAAATAGATCACATTGAACACATTTCCAATCCTTCTCATTTCACAACTCCAAATCCGTTTTTCATAAGTTAAAGAATATCAAATTCTTGTTACTTATAGAATATGCTAGATTCTAACATTCTATGCAACTATCCTTTCGTAATGACACTGCACCAAAGTCACAAAAACCATTGCCAATGATATTACAAAGTCTTCTATCGGAGATTGTTACAAGAAAATTCCTTAGATATGATGTCTCTCACTCAAAGTACATTCCTTTGAACAACCTTTTGCATAATAGTTTCTAATCTAAACATAGATTTTCAATATTTACTTCCTAATATGAACACGCTTCCATATTTTCCTCATGACAACTCATTCTTAATAGAATCTTTTCTATTTGTAATGACGTCGATATGATCCATCCAATATGGAAACATTTCCATAATGTCCAATACTATACTTCCAACTACTCACAAGCGACCAATCCTTGTCGAACTTTGGATTGTCCTTTGATAGTTGTTTAATTATCTTAGTCAAAACCAATTCTTGTCCCTTTTTCCCTCTAAATGCGCTAGACATTTGGAAAATTTTTAGAATGGTCAAACATTAAAGCATTTGCAATCGATCCTATACCCGAAGCGTATGGGACACGATGCATAATGTTTTATTTGCTATGTTCTCAAAATTTGAATTGTGAAGAGGAATGTCGTAATCATAATCGAAATTTTAAGAACACACTATGTACCCTTGACTAAGTTTATTAACATTTATCAACATAATCCTTTAGTTTTGAAATGAAGCATAATATTCTCTCCCTTAATTATAGCAAAACAACCTTTCAACTCTTACAACTTTGCAAAGTATGACTTTTGTTTTCTATAATTAATATTGCCAACTTTGCAATACGTGCCTTAATAATCATACAATCATAAAATTTATGCTCCCACTATCATGATGATTATTATAAAGCATAACACTTATGCTCCCACTAGCTTTGACATGTATTCATAAACATCTTAACTTTCAGAAAAAACAATACCTATTGAATTTCCTTAAGTTCATGTTTCTAATACTTAGTGCTTTGATAATCTTTTATCAAGGCTTCTTGAACTTATACACCTTTGCCTTCGATAGTTCATATGTGTTTCTAAACACTTAAGACTAATTGCCAAACCTCACAATTCAAATTATGGAAAGGGATATCATGACCATAATTGAATTTGAGAATGCAATTTTACAATCACTATCTTCTTAAAATCTTTCTTAGTGAAAGCATTTCCTCACAATCATTTTCATGAAGGAGGAAATCTTATGACACTTAGATTTGAGCGGTGTATGTGTTTCTATCCATGTGAATGTGTTAAAACCAAAGTTTACAACAAATTCAAACTCATATGGACCGAACTTTTTTTTTAATCTTGATTTCTTGTCTTATGGTAGCACAGCTGCCCACCATGTCTTCCAAGTAGTTAAGCAACTCACCCTTTCCTATCAATGTACCTTTCATTGATTAAGGTGCTTTGCCTTTTATGCGTTCATAATGAGAACTCATAGAACTCACATGCATAATCAACTCGATTGGATTGGCATAGAAACCAAAATAATGTCATCATGATAGGTTGTAAACCTTAACTCGTGTGCTAGTGATGATCGATAAGGTTTATTTGATTTGTTCTCGAAACCTTTCAAGATCATTAATACTCCCACTGACTCCTTGACATATACGATTCTCTTGTCAAAACATTTCTTGACAAACAAATATTCAAGAGTTAGTGTAGCTTTTATCAAAACACTTCATAAATTTGTACTAGTTGGTCTTTGTCTTATCCAAGACACCACAACTTACCACATTTAATGAATGTTGTAAACCTTTAATACTTTTCACTCATTGTCCCAATCTTAACTTTAAGACTTGTTATTGGGACGAAGTATGATTGACTTCTTGATTTAACCATTTCTTCAATCCTTGATTCCTCTTCTTAGACATACAATAGTACTAAGACTCACTTAGAGGATCAATTGAGATGTGGTTCTTAATCATTAAGACCTATCATAAAGCATAAAAGCTACTATCCCTTCTTCTTAGAATGGAGAAACTTTTATCTTTCTGCCTACTTGATTCTTCTTATTCATTCTGCTATTGATCTAAACATTTTCAATCAATTCAGAATTACACTTAATCTTATAAGCATAATCATATTTACTAAACTTTTAGTAAATTATGACGGATGTCTTTGTTACTCTTATGGTGGACTTGATCAACACACAACTTTGTGTATTCGATCTCCAAGTCTTTCACTTGACACTTTGTCAATGAATTAGTCTAATTTCCAAATACGAAATTTCTCATTCATCGTGCATCTACGTTGCATGATTCCAAGTTTCTGTCCAATTGAAACTTGGGCGATGAGAGACTCTCCCTATTTGGTAAATTCTCAACTTTTCCATAAACATCATAAATAAGAATCATATCCATTTGTTGTAGAAATATGCAAACACCAATTTTCATAACGGTTTCATTGCAAGGAAATAAACAAACAAATAAATATGTCAAACGAAAATTTATTTTATTTATGAAAGCAGCGGAAAACATTTGTCCTTACAATGCAAAATCCATTGAAAACTATGTATTTCAAAAGAAAATTTCTAACAACTCTATCATAACTATCTAAGCTCAAAATCTAATCTTCAAGTCCATGCGATTAAGATCCATTCCTTGTGATTAGATTCTTCTTGCTCTTTCACCAAGCTTCCTTTCTTTTCACCGATCCTGCAAAACATTCAAATGCAATCTTCTCACATCATGTATTAAGAATCAATGAATAGGAACTTAATGGAGTTAGATAGTGGATTTTACCTGAAGCGCAGCCATACTCTTTGACTCTCCCATCTTCTGGACTCTTCAGGCTCTTTTGGCAGACTTGTATCCAATGCCCTTTCTTTTGGCAGCAAACGCAGGTCGGTTCTCCTAGAACGTCCTCAGAAGTATGGTCGGTTGACTCTCCCAACAAATACGCTCCATTGCTTCGCCAAATCATTTCTGATTCAGCAGCAATGAGCATGTAAGTTAGATCAATGAGGTTGTCGTCATGATCCATCATATAATACTTTCTTTTGAACTCCTTATATAATTCTGGAAGTGACTGCAAAACCCAATTCTCAGCCAACTCATTCGGGAATGACACACCCAACATTATCAACCTATCAATGTGTGACTTTATTCCTAGAACATGGGCACACACGGGTTTACCATCTTAATGTTTCATTTCCAATAGGGCTTTAGTGATGTTGAACCTTTCAATTTTTCGATCTTGTGGGTTAGGGAGAACAATTGGAGGAGGTAGAGGAAGTGAAGCATGATTTCTTGTTCCTCGATCGAATCGTGGAATACCATCTTCATGTGGAATGCTTGTTCCACGGGATTTGAGAAGACCATAGTTGTCGAACTTTGACATCTACAAAACGGGAGAAAACGAATTCAAGTTAGTTGATAGATTGAGTCATTAGTAAATCACCCAAATGAGATACTAAGGCTAGGACCCAACACAATATTCTACAACTCGGGAGAGGGATGCCGTAACCCTAATTGGAGAATATTTGAAGGTAAGTGAATGACGATTCACTAATTTCCACCACGAAAAATGAAAAAGAAATTTAAGTTTTAAACCTATGAAAACTCCTAGAGCCTTTGAGATTCATTGAACTTTCAATGGCATGTTTAAATCTCGATATGCCCCTCTTGTTTGTGACTGGGATGCCGAGGATCACAAAGCGGGTGTGAATAACCATGCAAACTTACATGGTGCCCTCACATGTTACAGTCACCTATTCGATGTGCCGGTAAACCACACACGCTCCACCGAACTATGACAAACATTGAGTCACCCTTTGCTACCTTTGCTTAGAACCATTTAGTGTGCCGGTAAACCACACACGCTCCACTAACGTCTTTGCAAGGGCACAAAGTGTAATTTCACGGAATTGCATCAATTCACTTTTGCCTAAGTAACTAAGATTGGGAATTTTATGAAAACATTTAGTTACTTTGATAATTCATTATACTTATAATGGAAGGTTTCGTCCTATCCTACCCGTTCGGCTAACGATCCTCCACTAGTCAAGAGTGCGGTGGTTAAGAGTGGATACCCATTCAATCGCCATTTTATAGGCAATTTCCTTAAACACCCCTTATAGACTAGCTTCGTGAATGAGGCCTACTAACGGTAAGACTGACTTTTACTCATACATATATATAATGTTAGACTTTTACTGTTATATATAGTATAGGGTGTATTTTATACTTTCAAAATACTAGGTGGTTAAATTTAACAATTATACTTTTAATTCAATTAAATTGTTAACCTAAACTTTTATGGATTTATTAAACCTCCTTTAATTATACTCCTTAATTAATTAATAAAATCATAAGGGTGTGATTTGAACTTTTTCAAAACTATACTAGGGTTTTAGAATTTAACATTCCTAATTAAACTTTTAATCAACTTTTAAATTCCAAAACTTGAGGGCAAGTTTTGAAACATTTCATCACATTAGGGTTTAGAATTTAAATATGCATCAAAATTAAACTATTTAATCAAAATTTAAATTCCAAAACTTGAGGGCAAGTTTTGAAACCTTTTTCAAAACATTAGGGTTTCAACTATTTAAATTTCAAAACAACAAAACTTTTGGGGTTCAAATTTAAACTATAAAACCTAAAGGGCCAAATATGAAACTTTTCACAACAACAAGGATCAAATAACAAATAATTCAAATTAACATTTAATCACATAATTATCCATATTTGATGATTTCTTGCAAAATAATTTATCAATTTACTTAAAATAATTAATCAATTATCTTATAAGGAAACAATTATCTTATTAATTGATAAATATCTTCAATTAGATTAAAAATATAGTCAAATATATCATATAATCGGATTAATATTAATCTAACTAGATTAGGTAATTATCCCAATGCAAAAACAACAAGAAATCCCGAGATAAACACTATCTGACGCACCGACTCGCCGAGTTACCCTCTGGAACTCGCCGAGTAGGGCTGACTCGCCGAGTCCAAGAGTGACTCGCCGATTCAGGTCGAACAGTGACGCCATAACACGATTTGCAGTTACATCAAGCATCAATACAATAGAAACCAATCATGGCTTTGATACCACAGATGGGTTTTGGTCATAAGACATCCTATGTGCTCATACAAACCCTAAAGCTTGGATCTAGGTTTCTCTATTGTACATACTTTGAATCCAAGACTATAAACCCTAATTCTAGCATATGGAAATCAGAATTCACATGTAATTAGGTTTAAGAACATACCTTGATTGTTATATAGCAATAACAATCCAATTCCTCCTTGAATTGACCTTGGAAAGCTGAGAGTCACAAGTGTCACTCCTCTAATGGCTTACAAACACCATATGCAAGTGGAGAAGGTATAAAGAGAGAGGAGAAGGGTAGGAATTCGTCCTTAGGACCTCTTGGGAAGGGTTAGACGAATTCCTAAGCCCTAGGGGGTTTATATAGGTGTAAAGATAGAGTTTCAGTCATTATCCTTATCTAGTTGCCTATCCACCAAGCAACCCATAAGATAATCCTTGAATCCTTATCATAGTCGAATTCTAAGTAATTATCACTTCAAATTCGTCCACCATATATATAAGATAATTCTTACCTTATTTTGTAACTATCACATAATTACAATTCAGCCCCTCTAGTTTAATTAATTACACTTGATCACAAAATTAATTCTTAATTAATTATTGACCAATATTAATTAAACAAATATGATTTCTCCTTTAATATATTATTCTTATAACATATTAATAAATCATAATAACCTCTCTCTCTTTATTTATTTCTCCAATCAAGTTGCTTTGGTGAAGGCAACCCAAAAGGACCATGCACCATCGGGTCAAGTACATACCAAAATAGTTATGGACTTAGACACTAATCCAACAATTGTATGCTATTTATGTGATGTGTTGCACTGCATTATTTCTATGTGATTTATGCCATGTGTATATCGGAGTATATTAGAGTTAGAACCAGAAGGTTCACAGAGCTAGGACCAGAGGGTCCAAAGAGTTAGAGCCCAAGGCCCACATAGTTATAGCCTTGAGTGGCGAGTATGTGTTATGTGTGGTATTTTGGGGAACTAACTAAGCTTTATGCTTACAGTGTTATGTGTTATGTGTTTCAGGTACCAGTGATGATCGCGGGAAGGCGCCGGCATGATCTGTACACACATCCGCGGAGTTTATTATGATTTGATCTTGGGAAATGTTTTGTGAACAATGATATGATACAATGAGATTTTATTAATGAATATGTTTGGAAATGTGTTTTAAAATGCGAAAAATTGTGTTAAATTTTACGGCGTTACAAGTTGGTATCAGAGCCTTGGTGTGAGGGACTCGGATGCATCTTCCGGCGTATCTGAACTCAAACTGAGGATTTGGAAAAAAAATTTGATAACAAAACAAATTAAAAAAAAGAGTTTTGAGAAAAACAGAGCATAGCCATGCGTACGATCAGTCAGCGCCCGAACGGTGATTTCCCAAAATACCCTTGTAATAAATGTTACGAGATATATTATGTTATGTTATATGATGAGCTATATTATGCATGCTAGAGTAGAATAGGTATCCTTATTAGGACTAGAGTGGCCTGATATATGATGTCGTAGTCTAGGAGCTTTGCTGCTAGGGATGCTTGAGAGTGTTTAGATAGCAGCGAGGAGTTTATGAGAGATCAGCTAGTGAGTAACATATGATTTGATAAAGTAGAGTGCTTGGAATTTGGGACTTTGGGAGGAGGACTTGGGATGAATGCTGACGCGGTGTGGTCGGTAGTATTGGGCCCGTACTACCGAAGGCACCGGGTCAGTGCGCAGCCCAAGTAAGAATCCTTAGGGGTACCAGAGATCAAGTAGGATTGGGATATGGAGTGTGTGTACACCCGAGCGAGTTTCTGATATCTTGTGTTGTATTTCAGAGAGGCATTATGGTGAAGACGCACCACAGACCAGGGACTAGTGGAGGGGGTGTAAGCGACGAGGAGCTCCGTTAGATGATTCATGATGAGGTAGCTGCTGGCATCCGCGATGAGATTCCAAAGATGTTCGGTTCTATCAATACCACCCTGATAGAGACATTCGATGAGAGATACGTTGCTCTTACTGATGCTGCTGTTGCTGCGGCCACTGCAGCTAGACCGCAGGGTGGTGATGCGTTGTTGTTCCAGGAGTTCAGCAACACAAAACCACTGGAGTTTGATGGGACCCAGGACCCGATTGTAGCGATGAGGTGGATTTCCGACATCAAGGGGTGTTTCTTCACCTGCTCATCTCCAGAGCATTTGAGAGTCCGGTTCGCGTTGAACCAGCTTCGCTTGGGAGCGCAGGACTGGTCGAAGTTTGTGATGACGCATTATTCGTCTGCTGAGCTTGCTGCAGTGACTTGGGAGAGGTTCACTGCTATGTTCCGAGATGAGTACATTCCCCAGGTGGAGAGGGAGCGTTTGGCCCAGGAGTTCTGACCCTCAAGCAGGGTACTGAGTCTGTCACAGTGATTACGAGGATGTTCCATGAGCGGGCGATATTTTGCCCAGAGCACGTGTCCTCCAAGCAGGCACGTATGAGCCAATATCTGAGCATTTTGAGGAGGGATATACGGGAGTTCGTGGAGAACTCAACGTACCGGACATTTGCTGATCTTCAGGCAAATTCTCGGAAGAGGGAGATCGAGCTAGAGACCCAGGCTAGGGAGGTGGCTGAGTCTCAGGGGAGGGATCAGCGACCAGTGCAGTCTTAACCGGCAGCCAAGCGGGCCAAGCCTGCTGATTCGAGATCTGGGAGTCAGAAGGGATGCACTTGTGGCAAGTGCGGCAAGAGCCACGATGGGGTGTGCAGAGCAGGGTCTTGCTACAAATGTGGCAAGGAGGGGCATATGGCCAAGGATTGCCCCAAGGGATTTGCAGTATGTTTTCACTGCATCCAGATCGAACACCGGAAGGCAGAGTGTCCACAGTTGTGAGGGACAGCTCAGGGAGCTTCTCAGGGATCTGCCCCTGCTGCAGTGAGAGAGCTATGGACAGTCGGCCCGTAAAGGCCGAGGTACCGCAGGCACGAGGGAGAGCCTTCCAGTTGACCGCGGAAGAGGTCCGCGCAACGCCCGATGTCGTGGCTGGTATGTATTCTTTCATGTATTTACTTTTATGTTGAGATATTGTGCTTATATTATGATATGCGTAGGTACTTTTCTTGTGAGTTCTGTACCTGCCTTGGTGTTACTTGACTCGGGGGCGAGTCGGTCTTTTGTATCTTTGACTTTTAGTTAGCACATCAGTATTAGTCGAGAGGCGTTGAGTCGACCCCTGAGAGTTTCCATAGCCGAAGAGAGAGCGGTGTATGGCACCGAGGTGATCCGAGGGTGTGTACTCGATAGTTTCGACATTGAGTTTCAAATTGATCTAGTTCCTATTGCGATGGGAGATGTCTGTGTCATCGTGGGCATGGACTGGTTGAGCAAATTTCGAGCGGTTATCGACTGCGAGAGACAGTTGGTGACCATACAAGACCCTAGTGGGGGAGTTCTTACAGTATACGGCGATGGTACGCGTTCTGCGTCGGCATTTTGTTCAGCCGCTAGAGCGAGGCAGAATCTACAACAGGGCTGTAAGGGATTTGTAGCGTATGTGATGGATACAAGGGTTGATTCAGAGAGACCGAGGTTAGTAGATGAGGTTCCGATAGTGCGTGAGTTCCCGGATGTATTTCTGGAGGAGTTACCGGGTGTGCCTCCCGAGAGGCAGGTTCAGTTTAGTATCGATTTGGTTCCGGGGGCTGCGCCTATCGCCTTGCGCCTCCAGAGATGCAGGAGTTATCCTCACAGCTTCAGGAGCTGCTAGGGAAGGGGTTTATTCGGCCGAGCAGTTCGTCATGGGGAGCACCTATCCTTTTTGTTAAGAAAAAGGATGGCTCATACCGAATGTGCATTGATTACAGGGAATTGAACAAGCTGACAGTCAAGAACCGTTACCCGTTGCCGAGGATCGACGATTTGTTCGATCAGTTACAGGGAGCATCTTGGTTCTCTGAAAGACCCTGTATAGTGGTTTGCTCTAGGCATAATGGTTGGTAGTAGTGGATGTGTAGCCAGATTGTTTTCGTCATGAGTTTACGGTCAAGATGTGTTTACGGCCGCAAACTCCTTACGGCCGTAAACACCTTACGGTTGTAAGTCAAGTTCATTGTGTCAGACTTTATTTGTTGTTGGTGCTTTCGTATTCTCCTAAGTTGTATCAGACGTTTTATAGCTTTGAAGCGTATGCAAGCTTGGTTTTTGTTCTATATTTGCTTATTAATTCGTGTTTGCATCTGTGATTATCTTTGATCATTGGTAGATCTGTTTTTCGGGACTTTACAATTGGTATCAGAGCTAAACCAGTGTCAAAGATGTTCAACAGTTACGTTTTCAACTAAATCGATATTCATAGCAACAAAGAGGGTTTCTTTCCGGTCAAATTCAAAGGTTTTCGAAGTTTACGGCCTGAGCTTACAGCCGTAAACTCCTCTTCACAACCACAAGTTTATCCTTCGAAAACAATTATTTTACACATCATTCGAGCCTTCGAGATCAAATTTTGATCCTAGCATTTAATTGAGTTGTTTTTAAAAATAAAATCGAACTTTTATATTTAACTTTCATTGACCGTAAACTCGTTATTCACGAAAAATCGATTTTCTGTTAAACGATAATTACACCATTAATTTTTCGGAGTTTAAATCAAAACGTATCTTTGGACCGTAAACTCGAGTTTACGGCCTAAGGTTTACGGCCTTAAGGTTTACGGCTAAGTCAATTGCTACATATTAATTAAAATTAATTCCTGAAATTAATTCCTGAATTAAAAAAATAAATTTTTCTCTCTTGACCGTAAACTAGTGTTTACGGCCGTAAAGAGTGTTTACGGCCAGATTTTGTCTTCCAGTTTACAGCCTAAAATTTACTACAGATAAATTTTTTTAATAAAAATGGAAACACAAAATTCAACTCAATATCAAGAACTTGATGATGTGATGGGAACAACCACACGCATTCCAAGACTTATGTCCGCTAATGGTTTCCCCGAGTGGAAATATAGAATTGAGAAATATATAAAGATGAAGGACTTCAAGATTTGGAAATGTGTTTTAAAGGATCCAGTCAGAATCACCACTACAGTTGGGGGGCAGGTGGTCGACAAGAAAATCGAAAACTACACTGATGAAGACTTTGAGAGTGTAGAAGAACAAGAAAATGCATTGGCCATTTTGACTATGGCTTTATCTCCAGACATTGCTCAAGGATTCAGAGAGTATACTTCTGGTAAAGCACTGTGGGAAGCCCTTATTGAAGTATATGAGGGAAATGAAGACATGCGAGAAAGTCGCCAAGATATGCTGAGGCAACGCTTCAATATGTTTAATTATGTTCCCGGAGAGACTCTCGAAGCTCAACTGCAGCGATTTACAACTCTCAACATAGAGATGACTGTGGCAGGGATCTTCTATACAAAGTCAGAAATTAATAAGAAGCTACTAAATGCTCTCCCAAAATCTTGGGACATGAATGTAGCAGTGATCAAGAAGACTAAGGATCTCAATCGCCTTTCTCTAGCTGAAGTGATGGCTGTCATCAAAGCGTGTGATATTGATGACAAGCAGCGAGAGATCAATCATGCGAACTCCTACTCAGCTACCAATCTTGGCATTTCAACTAATAGTGCTCTCTCTTCTTTCTCTTATACTCCTGCAGGTTCATCCTCTGCACCGGTCATTCCCTACCCACAAAGCCAGCCTCTCATGTCTATCCAAACTGCTTCATCCTCAAATGTGGCTTCCTCTTCAAAGGGAAAGGAGGGTGATGAAAACCTTGTCTTTGCAGCAGGGCTTGTGAATTGCTACAATGCTCTTGTAGCTGGGGAACTTCCACATCAATTGTCATTTGCAGATCTTGATCAAATCCATTCGGAGGACGTTGAGGAAATGGACATCACATGGCAAATTGCCATGGCTGTATTTAAGGCCAAACAGTTTGCCAAAAAGACAAGGAAGAACAATTGGGGAATGAGCGCTGACAAGAAGGTTGGATTCAACAAAGGAAAGCTTCCATGTTTCAATTGCCACGAGCCAGGGCATTTTGCTCGTGATTGCCCACACCCCGATAGAAGGGTTAATAATGACAGAACAATGGTTGCAGTTGGGAACAACCGAAGTAGTAGTCAAGCAAACAATGAAAAGGCTATGATTGCATAATCCTTTGACTGGGATGATCAAATACAAGCTCTAAATTTGTCTGGACCAGAAAATGCTCATCTAGCACAAGTAAGGGATGACACTCCAACAGGGACTGTAGTAGCTGAAGACAGTATGATGAAGCTACAATTTGGCTTGATGGTATCTTCTTCCCATGAACCTAATTCGTCCAAGGTAAGTCTCTTATCATGCTCTAAGGCTTGTGTAGATTATGTGTAAACTTTACATTATAAAATTGAGACATTAGGCGATGAAGCAAAAAATCTTAGGATTCTTCGTGAACTCAATGACAAATTAATAAGAGACGTAGAAGACCTTAGATATGAAGGGTACCGACTTCGAAAAGGACAAAAACCACTTAAAGCTCAACTAGAATAAAAAATTAAAGACTTTAGGAGACTCCAGGAAGACTACAGCAACAAATGTGAAAACTATGATTATGTAGTCAAACAAAATGCTGAGCTAGTAGCTGAAGTTGAATCTTTGAAAGGAAAATTTGAGACCGCCAAACTTGATGTTAGAAAATATGATTTCTCAAGTGAGGTGGTTGCAAATATGATAGACCAAAGTATGCAGTTTAAAAGGAATCAATCAAAAGGTCTAAGGTATAATCATGTACCTCCTCATTTCAATCATTCATATGTGTCCAAGCCCTTGTCCAAAGAAGAGATTGCCAATGAATCATTTATGATTTATGGCAAGCCCTCCGGTTTTGTTTCGGGAGGATTTATTAATGTTGAAAGTACTAACATTTCTACTTCTCCTGCAGATCAATCCTTGAATCAGTCAAAACACAAAGTTAAAGGATGTGTTTCTGAAAATAAAATCGTGTCCAAACCTGAAGCTTTCATTTTAAATAAAGACAATTCTTTTTCGAATGTTTTAAGTGACAATATCTCTTGTGGTGTTTTTAATTATTCTGATACAGTAGCTGCTACCTCTGATACAGTTTTGAGTGTTTCTAATATGTCTGATAAATTTTTGAACAGTTTGGTTGACAATTTGAATGTTTGTGATAAAAATGTTGAGACACCACTAGTTTCACAACCCTCAATAAGTATAGCAACCTCACTTGCCTCACAACCTAATAATATTGCATGTTTCTGTGAGACAAGCAAGGGTGTTTGTAGGGAAAACAAATCTGATAAATGCAGCACAAGTTCTAACAATAACAACCAGATTTGTTTTAATTGTGGTACTAGGGGTCATATTGCTAGAAATTGCCTTAATCGAATGTTTGTGAGTCATAATCTTCCAAGAGGGGAGAACGAGTTCAGAGGAAGGTCTTTAAATAGAAATTCCTCTAGAAGTCGCTCTCGAAATGATGATTGGGTAGATGAAAGAAATAGAAAAAGGGATATTTTTCACAGACATAAAAGGCTTTTTAATCACCTTGTCCCGAACAGTCTGCCAAAAAGGAGCATAGCCACGCCAAGGTCAAGCTCATCCCAAAGCAGTAGTGGATCTTCAACCAATTCTGGTAGAAGTAACACATGCTTTAAGCAGATTGTTAAACATAAAATGACAAAGTTGACTGAATTTTTCAAAAAACCTAATTATAAATGGAAGCCCAAATCTACTCCCAATACATCATCTGTATCCTCAGAGAAGTTCATGTGCAATAAATCTGAAAAGGCATCGGGATCACCCAGGAAGATCATGACCTGGGTGCCCAAATCTAATTAAACCCGCTCATTTTGCAGGGGCAGTTGTGGGGAAATGTCGTCAGACCATGGTTCGTCGACAGCGGTTGTTCCCGGCACATGACAGGAGACATCACCCAACTGAACAACATTCAATCATTTAATGGGGGATATGTCTCTTTTGCGGGTGGAGATGGAGGAAAAATTACACAAAAGGGCACGGTATCAAATGGAGTTATGAGTTTTGAAAATGTGAATTTCGCTCCAGAGCTAAAACACAGCCTGCTAAGTGTCTCGCAGATCTGTGACAAGGGCTATTCTACGCATTTCACTGACAAGGAATGCATGATCTTAAAGCCAGGCTTTGTCATCCCTGAAGAATGGATTCTCGTAAAGTCAAAAAGGGATGGAAATGCCTATATTATCGATATGAATAGCAATCTCCCATAGCAAGTTACTTGTTTGTTCTCAAAGATCTCTGAGCAAACTGCAATGTTGTGGCACCGAAGATTAGGTCACGCTAACGCCAAAAATGTTAATCGTCTTGCAAAGAATGAGATGGTCCGTGGATTGCCTGTCAAAGACTTTATCACGTTTTAGAAATGTGTGTCATGTGCTCAAGGAAAGCATCATCGAAAGCCATATTTGCCGAAGCAAGTTAACTCAATAAGTCAGGTTCTACAACTTCTTCACATGGATTTATTTGGTCCAGTGAACGTGCTAAGCATCAATAGAAGTTCTTACTATTTAGTTGTGATTGATGATTTCTCTCGTTTTACGTGGGTTTTCTTTCTATCCAACAAAGCTGGTGTCACTGAATTGATCAAAAAGTTCATCATACTTGTTGAGAATCAGACCAATCAAAGGGTGAAGGCACTTCGCACCGATAATGGAACAGAATTCAAGAATTCTGTTCTCAATCACTTCTGCACTGAGAAGGGGATCCTGCGTCAATTAAGTTCAGCTCACACACCTCAACAAAATGGTGTTGCTGAGAGGCGAAACAGAACACTTAAAGATGCTGCAAGGACGATGTTGTGTGACTCCAAGCTTCCTGTTTTCTTTTGGGTGGAGGCAATAAACATTGCCTGTTATGTTCAAAATTGAGTGCTCATCAACAAAGCTCAAATGAAAACCCCATATGAAATTTACTATGGTCACAAACCGTCAGTCAGTCATTTTTGAGTATTTGGCTCTCCTTGCTGTTGGATTAATGTCTAAGTCCATAACTATATTTGGTATGTACTTGACCCGACCCGGCATGGTCCATTTGGGTTGCACTTCACCGACACAATTTATATGGATAATCTTTTGAGAATAGTATGTTTATGATTAATATTAATATATTATAAGTTCTAATATATTATTATGGAATCATATTATTTAATTAGTATTGATCAAGAATTAATTTAGAATTAATTAAGTGATCAAAGGGAACTAATTAAATATGGACTCTTATATATATGGAATGGGCCAAGTTCATTTAGGTTGGGCTAAGCATTCATGGATAGTCCATGGAGTGTTTAACCCATGGATCATATGAAATGAAAGGTCATGGGTTTAACCCTAGTTTCCATACTATATAAAGATGTCCTTGGTTGGTGAAATGGGCACTAGTGTGGTACACTATGAAGGGCTAGCCAATTTCACTATAGAGAACCAAGTAACCATATTCTCTAAAGTCTTTCAAGGTGTTTTTGGTGATTTGTGATTCCACTTGAGGCTTCCACACTATTGGGGCTAAGCTCTTAAAGCTTGAAGACATCAAGCTACATCAAAAGGTATGTATTCTATCTTGTTACATTCATTGATTTGTATACTAGATTAGGATAATACCTTGGAAGTTCTTATTTGCATGTATAATAGAGAAAACATAGATCCAAGGTATTTAGGGTTGCATGTACACTTAGGAAGTGTTAGAATGCTCAAATCCCAACAATGGTATCAGAGCCTAGGCTTGTTTTCTTGTTATACCTGCAATAGAAGCTGAAAAAACGAATTTGTTGCTGTCTGATCATCAGACTCGGTGAGTCCATCAGGAGACTCAGCGAGTCCATGCCTATAATGTGATCAAATCGATCCAACTCGCCGAGTTGGTTCATGCACTCGACGAGTTGGACCCCCAGACAGCATATTTTCGAGGTTTATGGCTAGAAATGGACTAGGAACATTACCCTAAGTTGTTTTTGAACTTATAAACTTGTGTTTGATGTGGTAATGTTCATGCTAATCCATTTTCAAAGATAATTGTCAATAGATTCATGTTTTGTATTAGTTTAAGGTTTAGACTAATTACATGAAAAAGTTTGATTTGAATTATCTTGTTCTTATGAGTTGCTTAGATTAATAGAAAAGTTGAGTGAAATAGTTGTTTTCAATCCAAATTAATCTAAGAGTTGATTCTAAAATGTGTTTGTGTAACTTGTCCTCAAGTTATATGAAAAGTCACATTTAAGTTTCATAAAACTCATAAAAGTTGGCAATGTTACAAAAGATGAAGAGTCTTGTCCTTAAGTTATCGAGGTTCAAGAGTCACTTCATTAAGTAATAAAATACGTAACCATAATTAATTCCATAGGTTATAAAATAAAGAAAAGTTAATTCTTTTATTAGTTTAAAGTCTTCCATAACTTGTCCTCAAGTTATGGAACTTGAAGAGTTTTTGGATTAAAACTACTTTAAACACATAAGTTATGGAATTAATTAGTTTTGAATAGTTTCAAAACTTGCCCTCAAGTTTTGGAATTTGAAAAGTTTTCACTTATGAATACTTTAATTCCAAGTTAGCCCTTAGAATTTTAAAGAGTTAAAATTCAACCCTTATACTTTATAATATTATAAGTTAATAATATATATATATATATATATATATATATATATATATATGTATAAGAGTAAAGTCAGTCTTACCGCTAGTACGCCTTATTCACGAAGCCAGTCTATAAGGTGGGTATAAGGTTGTTGCCTATAAAATGGCAACTTAATGGGTGTCCACTCTCACCCACCGCTTGCTTGACTGGTGGATGGTCGTTAGCCGAACGGGTTTAACAGGACTATAATTCTCCCTTCATTAAAAGTATTAATGATAAATACTAAGTAACTAAACTCTTAATAAATACCCAATCTTAGTTACTTAGGAAAAAGTGAATAAGGTGCTAATCCATGAAATTACACTTTGCACTTTGTTTAAGTCGGTTAGTGGAGCGTGCGTGGTTAACCGGCACACTAACTCGTATTTAACAAGGTAGGCAAAGGGTAACTTAATGTTTATCATAGTATCGATGGAGCGTGTGTGGTTAACCGGCACATCGATTAAGGGGTAAACACTTAAGGGTACCAAGTAATTTTCATGGTTACTTCACACCTTGTTTTGTGATCCTCGGCATCCCAGTCACAAAACCTGAAGGGCACACTCGAGATTGAAACATGCCTTTGAAAAGTTCAATGAATCTCAAAGATCTAGGTGTTTCAAAACCAATTAAAACCTAATAATACATTTCGTTTATCTTGGTGGAAATTGATGAATCGTCATTCACCTACCTTCAAATATTTTATAGCTTGGATTACGGCATACCTCTTCTAAGTTATAAAATAGTTTGTTGGGTCCTAGCCTTAATATTTCATATTGGGTGTCATATTAAGGACTTTAAATCAACTATCTTGAATATCTCCCAAAAGATGTCTGGTTTAGACACCTATGATCTTCCCAAATCTCTTGAAACAAGGTTTCCTAATGAAGATGATGTCCCATGGATATCATACTTCTTTCTCCTCCTCCAATTATTCTCCCTAACCCACAAGTTCTTGAAAAAGTTTAAGGTCACTCAAGCCCAATTGGCAAGGCAAGGTCTAGGTGTGGTCACATCTTGGAGATGTACTCACATATTGACAAGCCGGGAGAGTTGGGTGTCAAAGTCTTGAGAAAGTTGGTGGTTCAACTACTTTCTAAGTCACATAGTGAGTTCTTTTGGAACACCTATGAAACAGACTATGACAAGACCCTTAATGATCTTATCTATTTGCTAAGATCGGCCATAGTCAACTCGGCTGACCAAATGGTAAAGAGAAAAGCTAAGTCTGTGATAGTCTCGTGTACCATTATCAAAGGGTCCATGTGTTTATATTGCCAAAGCAAGGGGCATTGGTTGCGAAGCTGCCAAATTTACCTAAGGATGTTAAAGTCAATAAGTTTGACTCTACTTAAGGTAAGGTCCACTATCTAACTCTGTTAAGTTTCTATTCTGAGATTCTTGATACATGATGTGACTGGGTCACATGGTGATGTTTTAAGAATCAAAGAAAAAGTGAAGAAACTTAAAGAAAGAATATGGTGAATCTAATCGCATAGATGGATCTCTATCTCATAGTTTGAAGATCGGATTCTTGAGCTACTTCTTAGGAGTTATGAGATATTGCTTAGAAATAGATAACAACAAGTTTTCATATGGATTGTAAGGATTAGTTTTTCCGTAAAGTTTTAAAATAAAAGGAAGTTTTTGATTTTATTTATTTTAAAAATATCCTTACAATGGCATTTGAGGAAAAATTGTTGCTTATATGATTCCATTAAGAGCAAGAGTGGAAATATAAAATTGATTCTTTCATTTGTTGTAATGTCTATATATACCAAATAAGGAAAGATTCTCATCACCCAAGTTTCAATTGGACTGGAACTTGGAATCATGCAAGTTGTATAGCATGATGAATGAGAACTTTCAAGTATTGGAAAATTAAGACTAATTACTTGTTCACATGGATGTGTGAGTCAAGTGAAGGACTAAGGGATCGAGTACACATTCTTGTGCACTGGTCAAGTCCACCACAAAAAGATTGATTAAACTATTCGTCATAGTTTACAAAAGATCAGTAAATATGATTATAATTACAAGCTTAAGTGTAACTCTGAGACATTGGAAAATGGTTCCAATGTATGACAGAGCGAATAAGAAGAATCAAATTAGGCAGAAGGATAAAAGTTTCTCAAATCTGAAAAGATGGGAGAGTACTTTAGTATCAGTTTTGTGATCATCTTAATGAGTAAGAAACCATAGCACAATTAGTTCTCTAAGGAAATCTTAGTGCATTCTTATGACTAAGAAGAGGAACTTGAATTGTTGAAATGGTTAAATCAAGAAGATGAGTCATACTTCATTCCAAAACAATTTTTAGAGTCATACTCCAAGATTGTAACTTGAGTGACATGTCTTAAAGAAGGTTTAAAACACTTGTCAAATGTAAGAGTAAAAGTTTTCTACTCTAGTACATTTGAAATTGGTAAGTTGTGATGTTTTGGATAAAACAAAGACCAACTTAGGCCAATTGTGTGAAGTGTTTGTCTTGATTAGAATCCACACTATCTCTTGGATATTTGACAAGGGAGTCTTATAGGTCAAGAAGACAGTGGGAGTCTTAAAGGTCTTGAAAGTCTCAAGAACTAGTCAAGAATAAAACCTGAAGTTCTTCTCTAGCACACGACTTGAGGTTTATAACCTATCGTGTTGACATATTCTGTGCCCATTCCAGTTAAAGTTGGCTTTGCATATGAGTTCTTAGAGTTCTCAATTTGTTGCACAACAACTTGGAAGCAATGGCAGGCCCTTGAGCTGCCAGGTGGCAAGAAATTAAGATTGAGTTCAGTCCATATGAGTTTGGATTTGTTATTATCCTTGTCTTGTGACTATGATTTTGACAATTCACATGGATAAGAACACATACACCAGTAAATCTAAGTGTCATAAGGTTTCTCTCCGATTCATGAAAATGATGGTGAGGAAACACTTTCACTAAGTAGATTTTAGCTAGATAGCAACTGTGACATTTGCATTCTCAAAGTCGTTAGTGGAGCGTGTGTGGTTTACCGGCACACTAACCTAGACTTGTGAGAAGTGGCAAAAAGGTCTAACCATTAAGATTACGGCATCCCTCTTCATAATTGTTTAGACACACAAGTGTGCTATCTAAGGGAAGGTGTATGATTTTGATAAAGTTTTATCAAAACAATCTTGTATCAGAAATCTGAACTTTGGTGAGAAAGTCAGCTGATTTCTGAGTACATGTCAAAGCTAGTGGGAGCATAAGTGTTATGCTAATAATCATCATGTTAGTGGGAGCATGATAATTATGATAAGTATTGCAAGTTAGCAATGTTAATTATAGAAAACAAAAGGTTTCAATTGGGAAAAGGTTGTTTTGCTATAATTAAGGGAGAGGAAATTATACTTCATCTCAAATCTATAAGCTTAGATCGTGAGGTTTTAATCACTTAGTCAAGGATATATATGAATTTCATGTTGGAATGGCTCAACATAAGGAAATTTTGTATATGGGTCCATTATTTGCATTCTAAAATTCGATTATGATTACGGCATCCCTTTTCATAATCTGAATTATGAGAACTTGGCAAATAGAAATGGAAATGTTATAGCAAAAGACTGGTTTAGTCTTTATGTGAGACATCATGAATCGTGTCCCATATGCTTCGGATATAGGATCGATTACATGTGCTATATTCATCCTTTCTAAAATTTTCCAAATGCCTGGGGCATTAAGAAGGGAAAAGGTTTAGAACTGGATATGACTAAAAGGATTAAACAATTGTCTAGGACAAACTAAGGTTTACCAAAGATTGGTTGCTTAAGGACAGTTGGAAGTATAGTGATAATTCTGGAAGGACCATGTTGACATAATCTGTAAGGAGGCAACTCTTGTTCAGAAGTGATAGTCAAAATGGAATCTGGAAATGTTTCAAAGTTAGAAATTTCAATCTGTGTAAGATTAAGGAAACTTAATGCAAGAAGGACATTTCCAAGGAGTTGATCTCCTTTGGAATACTCTGTAATGATTGTTGCCAAGTCTTTGTGAATTTGTGCATAATCGTTACAAGAGGATCAATGCATATAAGTTTAGAATCTAATAGATTTCAGTAAATGGCATGAGTTTTGGAATTCTTGCATTTGCAGTAAAGATTTGGGAGTGTGAAAAGAGAATCATTGAAGTTATGTTCAATTGATCTAGTTCACAAAGTAAAGATCATAGACAAACATAGTATGCATACTTGGTGTATGGCATGACTAGTGTTTAAGAAAACATAGTGTACATGCTTGGAGCATGGGACAACTATTGTTTTAAATTCAAGAATAAAGTTGATAGCTGAAACAGTATACAATGAATAATGTGTAATCATATGGTGATAAATAAAAGGTGTTTTATTTATGTTCATAGGTTTTGATACCATATTGGATTCAATTATTATTGTGTTTCACTTTGTATGTTTTGACTTCCCGAATAAACTGAGTTATTCTTCCGGAATGACTAAGTTATTCAAACCATCCACAGTCGGTCATATGTTGGAAGTAAATATGAATTAAGACTGTCATGGGTTGGCTTGTAGAGATCTAAGGTGTTGGACAAAGGTTTACAACACTCATGAGTGCTCATAAGTTCTGAGTATTGGATTCAAACCGCGCTCATTGGAATCACTTCATGGATTTTATCACGAGTGATCATGAGACGATAATATCTTATATTCTTCAAACCTAGAGATATGAGTTGTCACTATGAGTTGGTTGTATATTGATTGCACGAAAACGCATTTGGTAACTCGGTGCTATAAAACGTGCCTTTGTGTATGATTCAACAAGTAGTAGAACAAGCCATATGGGTCGTAGTTTATCCATTCCTTTTACCTTCGGGATAAAAGCGATATCTGTGGGCCCCTCGATGATTTGATGATGACAAAAGGAAGTGCTCGGCCGGGCCAGGACTCATTTGATTTGTTCAATTAGTCAGTCGTCATAAATCAGAAATTGGGAAACAACAAGTGGACAGAGAGAATGATTATAATCCATGTCTCAGTCCATATGATATCTAGAATGGAGGAATATATGATCCCTTATCTAATGGACAAGTTCGTTGAGGAGATCAGAGTTCTACAGCGGCTTTAAGAGCTACTGTTACTTTGTGGGGTATGCTACACGCACTGCTTATAGAGTCTATAATAAGAAAACCAAGCAAATTGTGGAATCCTATGACGTGCGTTGGTTAGAAGAGAATGAGACAGACGCTAGAGTGGGCCCAGATTGGTTGTTTGATTATACGTCACTCTTTAAATACTTAGACATGTACTCAAACAATGTATCTCAATCTGATACGCATTGGAGGGGCATCTCTGAAGATGAAGACGAAGAAGTCGTGTACAAGCCAGTATCCAAATCTTCTGGTTCATCAAAAGGGAAAGCTAAAACTTCCTTTGAGGGAAATACCTATGGCTCTCATAAGGAAGGATCTCCTGCTGCACCTGAGGGGGAGTCTTCTTCAACATTAGTAGGGGAATCATCTTCTACTCCTCAAGAGAGTCCGTTTGTGGTACATGATAGTCCTCAATCAGTCCGTACTGATTCCTCTGATGTTGGGACGACACCTCCTATATCTATAGAGAAAGAGTTAACTCCAAACGTTTCTTCCACTGTCTCCTCAACATTCATGGAATTACTCTTTCCTGATCTTATTGCAGATGACTATGTCGTAGAAACATCTGGGACTGCCGAACCAGCAAATGAAGGAGGAATCAACATTCACGCTATCCTTGTCTCTTTAAACGATATCAGCCAAGAAATACCCTCAAGAGTTCAACGCGATCATCCGATCGAAAACGTCATCGGCCAACTAGAGGATGGGGTCAAAACTAGAAGTCAGAATGGAGACGTTAATACATGTCTGTATTCTTGTTTCATCTCTCAAATCGAGCCCAAGAATGTTGAAATGGCTCTAAATGAACCTAGCTGGGTGGATGCAATGCATGAGGAATTGCATCAATTTGAAAAACTCGGTGTTTGGAAGTTAGTTGAGTTACCAAAGGGCAAAAAATCTCTTGACACACGGTGGGTCTTTCGTAACAAGCAAGACGATTCAGGGGTCATTGTGCGAAACAAAGCTAGACTGGTAGTTCGTGGGTTTCAACAGATCGAGGGTCTTGATTACACTGAAGTATACGCTCCCGTAGCTCGCTTGGAGGCAATTCGTATCTTCCTAGAATATGCTTCTTATATGAACTTCACTGTTTTCCAAATGGATGTCATGCTGGTAAAAAAAGGAATGGGGCCGAGCTAGTCCAAACCAAGGGGGAGATTGAAAGACCCTGTATAGTGGTTTGGTCTAGGCATAATGGTTGGTAGTAGTGGATGTGTAGCCAGATTGTTTTTGTCATGAGTTTACGGTCAAGATGTGTTTACGGCCGTAAACTCCTTACAGCCGTAAACACCTTACGGTTGTAAGTCAAGTCTATAAATAGGGTGTTGTGTCAGACTTTATTTGTTGTTGGTGCTTTCGTATTCTCCCAAGTTGTATCAGACGTTTTATAGCTTTGAAGCGTATGCAAGCTTGGTTTTTGTTCTATATTTGCTTATTAATTCGTGTTTGCATCTGTGATTATCTTTGATCATTGGTAGATCTGTTTTTTGGGACTTTACATTCTCCAAGATCGATTTGAGGTCTGGATATCATCAGGTGAGGGTGCGAGATGAGGACATCTAGAAGATAGTGTTCAGGACTCGTTACGGGCATTACGAGTTCGTGGTGATGCCTTTCGGGCTCACCAATGTACCGGCGGTGTTCATGGATCTCATGAACAAAGTGTGCGGGCCGATGTTAGATCGCTCGGTGATCGTGTTCATTGATGACATATTGGTGTATTCGAGATCCAGAGAGTAGCATGAGGAACATTTGAGAGAGATCCTCGGAGTTTTGAAATCGGAGAGACTTTATGCAAAATTCGCCAAGTGTGATTTCTGGTTACGGGAGGTCCAGTTCCTAGGACACCTCGTTAACTAGAAAGGGATATTGGTCGATCCAGCCAAGATTGAGGAAGTGATGAGTTGGGAGGTGCCGAGTTCACCTACCGAGATCAGGAGTTTCCTAGTGTTGGCGGGTTACTATCGGAGGTTTATCAGGGATTTCTCCAAGATCGCCGTACCACTCACCAAGTTGACCCAGAAGGGTGTTGCTTTTTCTTGGGGCCCAGAGCAGCAGGCCTCCTTCAAGACACTTTGCCAGATACTATGCGAAGCCCCGGTGTTATCCCTTCCGGAGGGGATGGAGGACTTCATGGTGTATTGTGATGCGTCGATAACAGGGTTAGGAGCGGTGCTTATTTAGAGGGGGCATGTGATAGCATACGCATCGAGGCAGCTGAAGCCTCATGAGATGAGGTATCCCACCCACGATCTGGAGTTGGGGGCAGTGGTGTTCGCCCTCAAGATCTGGTGTCACTATCTGTATGGGGTTCGGTGTACCATATACACGGACCACAAGAGCCTGAAGTATTTGATGGATCAGCCCAATATGAACATGCGATAGAGGAGGTGGTTGGATGTGGTGAAGGATTATGATTGTGAGATCCTGTACCACCCGGGCAAGGCTAACGTTGTAGCCGATGCCCTGAGTCGTAGGGCCGAAGGCGCCCCGATACCGGATTTTGTATGAGGCTGACAGTGATGACCCCAGTATTTGACGCCATTCGAGGGGCCAAGGCTGAGGTCGTGAGACCGGAGAACCATAAGAGGGAGCGGGTTATCGGGCAGGTATCGGAGTTCGTCTCTGATAGCCGAGGACTTATGTCCTTCCAGGGACGGAATGGGTGTCGTTTGTGGGCGGAACGTGCACCATCTTGATGGAGGAGGCCCATAGATCGAAGTTTTCGATCCATCCCGGGGCTACTAAGATGTACTTGGACCTGAAGAAAGAGTATTGGTGGCCCTGTATGAAGAGGGATGTTACGTGGTTCGTTGATAGGTGCTTGACATGTCGCTGGGTTAAGGCCGAGCACCAGCGTCCACATGGTAAGCTACAGCCGTTAGAGATTCCCTAGTGGAAATGGGAACAGATTACCATGGATTTCATTACCAAATTGCCGAGGACTGCGAGGGGTATCGATACAATTTGGGTGATTGTGGACAAGTTGACGAAGAGCGCTCACTTCCTTGCTATTAGCGAGAGCTCTTCTGCGGAGAGGCTGGCAGAGTTGTACATGAGAGAGGTGGTATTGCGGCATGGAGTACAGGTCTCAATGGTTTCAGATCGATATGTGCGTTTCACTTCTAGGTTCTAGAAGAAGTTTCATGAGGAATTGGGTACAAGGCTGCATTTTAGTACCGCATACCACCAACAGACTGATGGGCAGAGCGAGCGGACGATTCAGACGCTCAAGGATCATGCTTCGGGCATGTGTATTGGACTTCGGAGGAAGTTGGGACACGTACTTACCCTTGGCTGAGTTTTCCTATAACAACAGCCATCATTCAAGCATCGATATGCCACCCTTTGAGCTGTTGTATGGAAGGAGGTGTCGGACCCCCATTTGCTGGGGAGAAGTAGGGCAACATGTGATGGGTAGTATCGAGATTGTGCTTCAGACGACCAAGCAGATTCAGCAGGTCAGACAGAGGTTACTGACGGCCCAGTGCCGTCAGAAGAGTTATGTGGATAGACGTCGGTCAGAGCTCGAGTTCCAGGTCGGTGACTGAGTGATTCGATTCAGGAAGAGAGGCAAGTTGGGGCCTCGATATATTGGTCCTTTCAGGGTGACCGCTAGGGTGGGTAGGGTAGTGTACCGCTTAGAGCTGCATATAGAGTTGAGTCAGATTCACGATACCTTCCACGTGTCCCAGTTGAGGAAGTGTATCGTTGATGAGTCGGCAGTGGTTCCATTAGAGGATATCCAGGTGGATACGGGTCTGAGTTATATTAAGAAGTCAATTGCAATTCGAGATCGGAGGGTAAAGGTTCTGAGGAACAAGGAAGTGCATCTGTTTCAGGTCCAGTGGCAAAATAGAAAAGGATCCGAGCTGATGTGGGAAGTGGAGTCGGAGATGACTAAGCAGTACCCCGATCTGTTTTCAGCGCAAGACTTTGAGGGCTAAGTCTGATTCTAGTGGAGGAGAATTGTAACATCCAGAGTTTCGGGTATGATTTAATTGTATTTATTTATTCAAGGAAAAGGAGGGACTCGACGAGTTGGTGCCACGACTCGTCGAGTAGGTGAGGAAGTTTCTACGAATCTACGCGACCAGACTCGATGAGTCGGACATATGACTCGCCGAGTCTACGCTGGGAATTGAAACCCTAAATCTCAGGTTTTGGAGCCTATTTAAGGGCACTCATAGCCTCCCATTGTGGCTACCAGTCCCTTGAGAGAAACCCTAAGTGATCTAAATCGTTTGTGAGGAGGAGAGGCCATATTTTATCTTTTTATCATTGGTTTAGCAAGAAAAAGGTGATCAAGATCAGGAGGAGGCTGAAGGAGGTGCTATTTAGAGGAATTCTGAGCTCATGAGTGCTTGTTTGAGGTATAATCTCGATCCATCTTCTGTTTTGGTGATTGTTTATGGAGTTAGGGTTTTCTAGACCCTTTGGTAGATGGTTTTGATTGAGTATATGGTTCCTTTTCCTATTTGGTCTTGGATCTGGATCCATAGAGGTCCAAAGACCTTACTCCTTTGAGCTTTATGTGGATTGATGGTGAATATGAACTTAGGATGCCATATTAGAGGTCATTTCTTCAAATAGAACCTTGGAGCCTTTGCATGAGCATCAAGCTTCAAACTTTACGTGATTATTGGGACTATAAGATCCTAACCGTATATAATTTTCAAAACATACACATTTCAGTTACAAATACAATTATCATTCTCATTCCAGCATGACATCAAATATCCTCATGGCTACAAGCAACACATATCAGGACAACCTATTGCTGACTACTCAGCACTAGCATGCAAGTCTACTAGCTCATACAACATATACAAGCACCTCCTCTAGCCCTAACTAGCATGCGATTCACAGATTCAACATCAAATCATAACATATAACAAGTGTGGGTATTCTAGGGAAACTTACTCGAGCTCGGCTGATTGCATGCACCACACCCTTTCTTATCTTAGAAATTCTTTACTTACAACATTTTTTCTTTGAAAGCTTAATAGATCCTTACTCTGAGTTCAGACACAACTGAAAGCATGTCTAAATCCCTCAAACCAAGGCTTTGATACCAACTTGTAACGACCCAAAAATCAAGAATAAAAATTTCATTTTTAATATAGCTAAAACATTAATATTGTTTATTTCTAACATTTCAAATCATCATTAAGTAAAACATTTATCAGAGTTCATCCCCCGAATCATTCATTGCGGAAATTATAGGTGTGTGCACTGCAATCAATCCGAGCTCTTCTTTTCTAAGACAGTGATACCTGAAACCAAAACTGCAAACCGTAAGCACAAAGCTTAGTGAGTCCTCCAGAGCATACCCTACACAAAATCCACACAAAACATATCATATTAGCTATAAAAGCTATCTCTTCCGCATACCACACATCAATTAGCTATAAAAGCTACCTCTACCACATAATATTGAACAATTAGCTACAAAGGCTACCTCAACCGCATATCACATATCCATTAGCTATAAAAGCTACCTCTACCTCTACCACGTATCACATATCAATTAGCTGTCATGCTATCTTTACCATTAACCACAAATGCTACCTGTACCCTTAGCCCTAAAGGCTATCTCTACCGTTAGCAACAAAATCTATCTCTACCGTTAGCCCCAATGGCTATCTTTACCGTAAGCCCCAAAGGCTATCTCTACATTAGCCCCAAAGGCTATCTCTACCGTTAGCCACAAAGGTTATCTCTACAATTAGTTGCAAAGCTATCTCTACCACATTTTAATGCATAACAATGTCACACACCTCTACACAGTAAGTATACCAACTATCCTAAAATGGGTTGACTTTGGTGCCTTAGACCCGTTGGTATGGTGAGGAGACTAGCCTCGCATTGCAAAGCTTCCCGCATGAATTCCCTAGCTACTGCCCCGCCAGCTTCCCGAGATGTCACTACTAAACAATATACCTAATTAGCAATTGGATCCCATACCCTAATCGTTAATCCATGCATGGGGTAAAATGACCATTTGTCACACCCCAAAACCGGAATGGCGGAAACATTTTGGGCTAGAGGACGTCATGTTTAGTATCACAAGACATGCATCATAGTAATCAAAGTAAATAAACAACCATTTCATTAGAAAGAAAGTGCTTACAATGTGTGTGTTCACAAATCATAGAATTCATAAGCAGTTAACAAAACAAGACTTGATGCTATTATGCTCCATCTTCTGAATTCCCAGCGCGAGTACCTATCTACTAGTCTCCTGAGAATACAAGTTATTTGAAAGAGTTTATCAACAATTAAGTTGGTGAGTTTATAAGATTATAGTGATGTAAGTAAGTTGTAGAAAGCTTAGTAAATTGTAAGTTATGTTTAGAAAAGTTCGCCTGTTCCTCCACAAAATCCTATATTTCATGCTTTGCAGAAAGATAAGAAAAAATGACTCTATAGTCCTTTCTATGAGTACTAAATGGATACAAGTTATATAAAACTCAGAGTAAACAAACAATCAATTGTGTGTATCTGCCCTAAGCCCACAACCTAACAAGGAACAGGGAATGAGGCGGATGGCACACATCCCATTGGTTGTTAGGTCATCGTTGTATATAACCCTGGTGTATTCACTTGGTACTCACGGAGTTAACTATAATAGTTCCTTTATATTTGATGAAAAGATCCTTTAAGAAAACCCATATTTCTTATAATAAACTAGTAACCACAGTGGTTCCTTCTATAGTCACTTAGTTTATACTAGCTATATATAATCTAATATCGAATATATAGTTACTTGTGTGAATCTACCTTAAGCCCACAACCAAACAAGGAACAGGAAATGAGGCGGAAGGCACACATCTAACTATCTATCCGGTATTAATTATATATAACCCTGATGTATAAACTAAGGTATTATAGAGTTAATCACCTAAGGTGATTTAAGTTATACTAATTTAATAAAGTGGATTAAACCCTTTACTGGTAAGTTTCTAGTTTTGTATATGAAAGTTCTGTTTTGAAAAGTATGTTTTGTACTAGAAAATTGTGTATTGATTTAGTGTTCTATGACCTGACCCATACCTAGTACCCCTTATGATGACTTTATGTATACGGAACATATATATAACTAAGATCGGTTGAATAATAGGCTGGGTGAATCCGCTCTAAGCCCACAACTAAACAAGGAACAGGAAATGAGGCGGAAAGCACACATCCTATTACCTGTCAGATCCTATTAGCATATATCCCTTGATGTATACATTAAGGAATCATAAGGTTAGCATTATGGTCCCCTCCTACTGAATGTACTAGACTCGACTGTTCTGATTGTCATTTGTAAAATGTAAGTTTTTCCCTAGTTTATAACTATCTTGACTCGAAAATAGTTTGCATTAACTTTCAAGTGGAACTGTCACTTTATGAAAGTAATGGGAAAATGAAAGTACCTAGTTGTCTTTTTAATTGACATCCTATCGCACTATATTACCTTAAAACATGTTTGCTTTATTAAGTTCATAATGTGAAGGCTAGTACCCATACTATACGCTCTCCATGTCAAGAGATTCTAGGAACCAAACACGACTTCCGCAAACCAGTTGCTAGGTCGGGTAATCCACATTAAAGTTATGTGATCATGTATACCCAATATAACTATCACCTTTTGTTTAGAACAATGAGCTAGTGATTCATTGGTATAATTAGATCCTGTAGTAGTTCCATGCTATAGCAACTTAGTATGTTCGTTCTGTTATAGTATCTTAGTATGTTCCTTCTGTTATAGTATCTTTGTATGAACTAAACCCCTAAACTATACCCCTTATAGTTTAATAGTATTTTACTTGAACTGTTATTGAAAAGACTCATTTATCTACAAAGTTAGGTTTGTGCTTTAAAAATGGAGTTTTGTTAAATTATAAAGCAACATAACTTTAAAAGAGTTTTGAAATGTTTTGATCACTTATATAAGAGAAAGCAATCTTTTGAAATATGTTTATAACAAACATTTACACAATTATCATTGTGTTCAACTTGTATTCCGCCCCTTTAAAGCATTTAAAACAGTTTAAAATATTAATTACGGGGTATGAACTCACCTGATGTAGGTGATTCAAATGAATGTGTGTAAGGATAAGAAGCTCCATGAGTGAGTTCCCGAGACACAAACGGGTCCTAAATGATATATATGGCAAGTATTTGCATGAATATAGTGTTTATAAGCAACTATTATGCAAGGAACCACTCCAAGGGACTAAGGGACACTTAGAAATGAAGAGTTGAATCACATGTGATTCAACTAAGGGATGTTTAAGGCCAAGAAAAGGTGTTTGCATCCAAGCAAAGGTGTTTACAGCCAGGGTGTAAAATCATGGCCGTAAACTCATGGTAATGTGCATAAGAGGATGTTGGAATGCTAGGGAAACTTGAGGGACCATTTCTCTTCACAAGGATGAGCAAAACCAATGTTTTGGAGGGTGTTGAGGTGTTTATGGCCAGACCATAAACTCTATGGCCGTAAACTCACCAAATGGACTTATCTTTGGTCTTAGAGGCAATTAGTTTTAAAGGTTCAAGTGTTCTAAGAATTGGCAAGGGTCTAGAAGTGATTAAGGCTTAAGACACCACACGTTTAAGGGTTTACTGCCAGGGTGTAAACTCATGGCTGTAAACTCTCTTTGATGATGATTCAGGGCCATAATCTAGTGTTTAACAAGCACTACTTGATGATAGATGGAATACTCACACTTTGGAGTGCCTTTGAGGAGTTTTCTGCCACCAAGAACAAGTGTGTATTCTTGGTGTTCTTGGTGAAACTTGAAGATCTAACAAAATGGAATGATTTCATGGATAGAATCATGGAATGATACTAGTTAATGAAGGATATCAAATAATCAAAGGTTAGAACAATTACATATATGAAGATCTAGACGAAAACCCGATGATACTTGAGAGGGTTTGGAAGTGTTCTTGAGGTTGGAAGGCAAGAAATGGCTAGAAATGACCAAAAGCCATATATATAGACTTGCCACATGAGTTTACGGCGAAGGTGTAAACTCATGCACATTGTGGTTGTGAATTCCTTAGGATGAGGTTAAGGCTTGATTTGTTGTACAGTGTCTCTAGGAGGTACATTCTAACACTTATTCCTTAAGTGTACTAGGCTAAAAACTCCTTAGAATGACCTTTAACAAGGATATAACTCATTACAACTGAATATGACACTCAGTTGAGTTGACTGACTGAGATTTCAAAGCAAATATTTTCAGGTTGTCACTGAATCTGACACTCCAAATGGCTGTTAACACTGAATTAATGCCGGATTCAGAGACCCCTTCTTGTTCTAAACCTTTTACTCCTCAAGTTCCTACAAGGAATGCACCAAAACACACAATCTTAGCCTCACTCTCTCTCACAGTGGAAGATAGCTCGATTAGGGTTTGTCTTAGGTGATGAAAGAGGCGGGATAAAGGGCTTAAGGTCCTCTAAATATGGTGCAAATCCTGAAAATTAGGGTTTTCACACTCAGTTCCAACTCGTCAAGTTGGGTCCTCCAACTCGTTGTGTTGATTCTAAAATTCATGCGGCTATCTCGATCTCTACTCGACGAGCTGGGGTCTCCAACTCGTCGAGTTGCCCTGTCAAAATGAATATAAAACAATTTAAATGTTTACCTGGGAATCGAGATGTTACATAAAATATATCATTAACATTTGGTGAAAAATAAATTTGATTGAAAATGAAGTGAATTTATAGTAATACTAGAAGTCACAAATTATTAACATATATTTTTTAAGATTTTTAATATTATTAACATATATATATTTATATGCATATTTCAAGCAAAGTTGTTGAAATTTAAAAGAATATAAAATATAAGGATGTGTTTAAAATATACAGATGTGTTTTATAACATACATCTAACGTAAAGGGAATAGAATGAAAAAAATGTAAATGCAATTGAAATTATGAAATCGACAAATATGATGAGATTGATTGTACACTATTCAAATTAATATGTTTGTACACGGATTTATTCGTGCAAATATGAGAACCTTTTTTTACAACTCTGTGACTAGGGTTGTAAACGAACCGAACAAACACGAACGGGGCTTGTTAATATTCGTTCGTTTCAGTTAGTCGAACAAATGAACGAACACAAACGGATAAACGAATGAGTTATCGTGTTCATGTTTGTTCGTTTAACAAATTGGATTGTTCATGTTTGTTCGTTTATGTTCGTGAACATGCAAAACGAACATAAACGAACACACGTAAATAAACAAACATAATTCAAACATATTTGAACATAAATAAATATATAATACAGTAATGTAATCAAATACCATTAAGCATATATGATCATTTAAAGAACTTATATGAACGAACATAAACAAATGCACACGAACAACATAAACGAACGTTCACAAACTTAATTGAATGAACAAGATCATTGTTCATGTTTGTTCGTTTAACTAAATGAACGAGATTTATGTTAATGTTTGTTCATTTATTAAATAAATGAACATAAGCGAACTTTCCGCCGAACGGTTGACGAACAGTTCGCCAAACGTTTGGTTCGTTTACATCCCTATCTGTGACTTTCGGATCGAATAGGATGAGAAGGGAAACATTATTTTTTTGTATTATTTAATTTTCTTATAGTAAGTTTATTAGTAGAAAATGCAAACTAATGGTTTTTTTTTTTTTGGGTATCATAGCTGGAAAAAAAACCTTTCGTGGGCATTTCATGAAATTGTTTTCCTTTTATGTTACTTTTTAACATAATTTAATTGTTAAAAGAAGTGGGTAAGAAGCTAAATATTTAAATTTTGTGATTTAATATATATCTTACGAAAAATGAATTTGGATTGCTTGGATGCCCATAAAGTTTATATATATATATATATATATATATATATATATATATATATAAAAGTTATTGATGCAATATTTATAAAATAGCCAATGGTTTAGCGGTATGGAGTGACTCTTTCATATGAGTGAGATCATTGATTTAAGTCTCGATGAAGACATAGATAATTATTTACGTGTATCTTAGTTAGTTTTTTGTTTTAAAAATATAATAATAATAATAATAATAATAAAATTGACTTAAAATTTGTGTTTTAAACGATATTTTAAACTTGTACATAAAAAAATCATGATTCCAATTATATACTTGCCATTAAATATATACTTTTCTTATTTTTAATATTTGTTTACTATAAACATCCTTAATTATTTCTTATACACCATTTGATTTGACATTTTGTCAATCAAGATGATGTGTAATAATTAAAAGGGTTTACAAGCAATAGGCACCCTAACAAAAACATGAAAAAGCTTGGGTTACAAATACATATACGGTAAATCTGCTTTATAGAGCATAAGGCTATAAAGACGGAAAGCCATAAGAATGAGGCGACGCCTATGTGATATAGTGAACACCCCCCACTCCTAGACGGTTTGGGAAGTGCAGTTTGAGGTGTGCAACCAAATTTTGGAGCACTCCTCTCTCTCTCTCTCACTCTTCTTCCTTCTCTCTATCTCTTTCTTCTTTCTCTTTCCTCTTTTTAAGGTATATCACTCCTTGAGTGTGGCAAAATGAAACAGTGTTTCAAAATGAAGAAAAAATTTATCCTTATCTTTATTATTACATTTTAGGATAATGATACAAATTTCAAAGCAATTACATCCATTACTTTTGTATATTCCTAAACCAATACAAGAAAGCTTTTGTGGTTTAAATGGACAATACGTCAGTATCAACTACATTTCAACATATGATAAATGTCATTATTTAAAAACTACATTTCAACATGTGATAAATGTCATTATTTAAAAACTATGATTCAATGTTTTTAAATTATTTGACTATAATATAAAATCTTTATTTATTATGAGTTCATGTGGTTGTAAAAAAGAGCTGAGTAACGGCATCCATAATGCATTAAACTTATTAAAGTTTAATGTTAACACATCATCATTTTATTTATTATACAACTCTATATTAATTTTCATACAATGAATTGAACTTAACAAGTTCAATGAAATATATATTTAATAGTTTAAAGGTTTCTCTTTTCCCATTGAAAAGTTCAACGGTCATTGAACTCCATATCCATTGAATGCTAACATGGTATCCCACAATTATAGAATTTAATCCATTTAATGCTAATTAGACATCTCAACTCATTCAACTCTCCCATTAAACTATATATTATGGATGCTTTAACTTATTGTCAATTTAAAATGATTTTAGATGAATAAAATATAAACACTTTTTGGAAAGTAAGGACCAAGTAACTTTTCAAAAAAAAAAAAGCTTATTATTACATTATTACAAAACTATGTTATGACATCAGTTTTTGAAAATTTGGTGGTCTCGGTTTTGTATTTCTCATCACTAAAGGTCATAAAGTAATTCACAAGATTGTTTTCATGATATTCTATTGAAAACGATTCACCATTGTAAATTAGACTTCAGACATTAACATCGATTTTACATAATAAAAAAAAAGTAACAAGTCGTCTGACGACCGAAAACGGTAGCCAAATGTCGTCTTTACTAACGGGATTTGTTATTTTATATGTACATTTACCTTCTGTCAGTTATTATATGAAACATAAGATGTTGAAGCTTCATTTCAAGTGAATAAATTTTATATTGAAGTTTCTAACATAAAAAAAGCTCGTAAGAAGTCTTTCCACGGCTGAAAACGGCTGCCAAATATCATCTGTTATAACGGGTTTTTAATGTTGTATATATATTTAGCTTGTGACGGGCACTAAGTGATATGTAAAGACATAAGGTGATAAAGTTTAATTTTAAGTGATTAAATCAGATATTTAAATTTTTTAGATGAAAAAACTCGTGACAAATAGTGAGATGGTAAAAAATGGTGGTCATATGTCATCTTTTATAATGGAGTTTTTATTTGATATGTAACTTAACGGGCTAAGTGAAATCCAACTATCCAAGTCGAATAAACCGGTTCAAACTATGTAAGTTCAATAAACCGGTTCAAACATTCTTTTTAATGTATCTATCACACAGGTTCAACCTAGTTTTTTAAGAAACTATCTATATCAATCCTGTTTAAAATTGAACATAAATTTGGTCGTTATTGTTGAACTGCTCTCCTTCGCGGTTCCCGGTTTGAACCGATTTTAAAAACATTGGACAGAACATTATAATTTATCATTGCAAGTTGTAAAATATTAGCCTTGCTATAAATATATTTTGGTCATTCAAATTATTCATCACATTATATTTATATTGTTCTTCCTATGCACCTCATGTTATAAATAAATATGCATAGGAAGGAAAACAAAGGATCACACTGATGGGTTTGAGCCATAAGAACTTCCTATGTGCACATGCAAACCCTAATTGCTTGGATCTAGGTTTCTCTAAGTGAACATGCATGTATCCAATACTTTCATTCATAGATCTAGTGTGAACAAACAATTCATAACATATGAAAAACAGATCTAGAAGAATACCTTGAGTTGCTTGTTTGATACTTCTTCTTCTTGGAGCTTAGAGTCACAATTGTCACTCCTCTAATGGCTTACAAACACCAACTAGCAAGAAGATGATTTGAGAGAGAGGAAGGAGGGTGAGAAATCGGCCCTAGGGTTTCTTGCCTTGCATGAGTCCTGATTTCCCTCACCCTAGGGGTCTATTTATACTATGGGATACTAGGGTTTCACCTTTAACCCTAATTGAATAACTTAGGCCCTAAGCAATCCAAGATCCTCCTAGATATTAGGCTTGGACGATTTTAAGGTTCCCAAACCCTAAATTTCGTCCACCCCATTATCTATAAGGATACATAGCCCAAAACACAATTATCACATATTTGACAGTTTATGCCCCTTTATTCAGTTAACCTCTTTAAGTCACCAAATTAATTCTTAATTAATATATGACTTATATTAATCAAATAATATTATTAATCATTTAATATATTATTCTCATAATACATTAATAATATTTCTTCTCTCTTAACAAATCATCCTGTCAAGTTGCTATGGTGAAGGCAACCCAAAAGGACCATGCTTAATTGGGTTAACTACTTACCAAATATAGTTATAGCCTTAGACACTAATCCAACACATACTAGCTAGGAAGGATTTACCAAGCTAATATTTTGTGACATCCCTATTTTCATGCCTAGAAAATACTGATTTATTTATGCTTTATTTAAAAGTTAGAGTATAAATTTTAAAAGATGTTATGGAAGTATAGTCCTGTCAAACCCGTTCGGATAACGACTTCGTCTTTCAGCCCAATGCTCCTAGCGTGCTGCAAATGCTTAACCCTACTCAGTCCTTTCGTAAGCGGATCTGCTGGGTTATCCTCTGACGATACCCTCTTCACTACGAGGTGTCCTTCTTCTACTCGATGTCTAATAAAGTGATATTTTCTGTCGATATGTTGAGATCTACCATGATCCCTTGGTTCCTTGGTCAAGGCAACCGCTCCTTCATTATCACAGAAAATTTCCATAGGCTCTTTTATAGCAGGCACAACTCCAAGGTCACCAATGAAGTTCTTCAACCACATCGCCTCCTTTGACGCTTCGCTCGCTACAATGTATTCTGATTCACACGTTGAATCAGCTATGGTCTCTTGTTTGGAACTTTTCCAAGTCACTGCTCCTCCATTAAGGGTAAAGACCCAGCCCGACTGTGAACGGTAGTTGTCCCTGTCGGTCTGGAAGCTGGCATCACTATACCCTCTGACCTTCAAGTCATCACTCCCTCCGAGGACTAAGAACCATTCCTTGGTCCTCCGAAGGTACTTAAGTATATTCTTGACTGCAATCCAATGACCTCTGCCAGGGTTCCCTTTACTGACCATGCTCAAAGCAAAGGCCACATCAGGGCGAGTACAAGTCATAACGTACATGATTGAGCCAACTGCGGAAGCGTATGGTACTCGGCTCATCTCAGCTATCTCAGCTTCGGTACTCGAACTTTGAGTCTTACTCAACTTGGCATTACTTTGTATCAGTAGTTCTCCCTTATTCGAGTTTTCCATACTAAAATGTTTTAGTACTTTATCTAAGTAAGTATTCTGACTAAGTCCTATTAGTCTCTTACTTCTTTCTCTCACTATCCTTATTCCCAAAATATAGGAAGCCTCTCCGAGGTCCTTCATAGAGAAGCACTTCCCGAGCCAGGATTTAACCTCCTGCAAGGTCGGGACGTCATTTCCTATGAGCAGTATGTCATCAACATACAAAACGAGGAAGCTAACTATTACCCACTGTCCTTGACATATACACATGATTCATCTTCACTTCGTACAAATCCAAACTCTTCGACTTTCTCATCGAAGCAAAGATTCCATTTGCGAGACGCTTGCTTAAGTCCATAAATGGACTTCTCAAGCTTGCACATTCTATTGGGATGCTTCGGATCGACAAAACCCTCTGGCTGAGCCATGTAAACATCCTCAGCCAACTTCCCATTCAGGAAAGCGGTCTTGACATCCATCTGCCATATCTCATAACCATGAAATGCAACAATAGCTAGCATCACCCTAATAGATTTTATCTTAGCGACTGGTGAGAATGTCTCATCATAGTCAACCCCGAGAGTTTGAGTAAAGCCCTTCGCCACTAGTCGTGCCTTATACGTGTGCACATTCCCATCCACGTCGGTCTTCTTCTTGAAGATCCATTTGCACCCAACCGTCTTACGCCTGGGCACATTGTCAACCAAATTCCAAACTTGGTTGTCATACATGGACTGAAGCTCACTGTCCATTGCCTCTTTCCATTTAGCAGACTCCAGGCCTGCCATGGCTTCCTTATAGCTGTTAGGTTCATCTAGATTTACTAGTGTACTGTCACTAATATACGTGTCCCCTTCGGTAGTACTATGAAAGCCATACAACTGGGGTTGAACTCTAACTATTTCGGAACGTCTAAGAGGTAAGGATTGTTCAATCGGTTCAACCAGAGTTTCCTCCTCGGGTTGAGCACCAGCATTAGAGGTTCCTTCATCGCTCGACTCTTGAATCTCTTCAAGATCGATTTACCTCCCACTGTCTCCTTGGCTTATGATTTCTCGCTCTCGGAAAACCCCTCTCCTCGCAACGAAGACAACATTGTCACTCGGTCTATAGAAGAGATATCCAAAGGATTTCTACGGGTATCCAATGAAAATACATCGCTCACTACGAGGTTCGAGCTTGTCGTGAGTCTCTCGTCTTACGAAAACCTCACAACCCCAAACCTTGATGTGTGCTAACGAGGGAGCTTTCCTTGTCCACATCTCGTGAGGTGTTTTGGCAACCTTCTTTGTAGGGACTCGGTTAAGGATATGGGCGGCAGTCTCTAAGGCATACCCCCAAAATGAGATAGGTAGTGAAGCACGACTCATCATAGAACGAACCATGTATAACAGGGTTTGATTACGCCTTTCTACCACACCATTCAACTGCGGTGTCCTAGGTGGCGTCAATTGCGAAAACATTCCGCATTCTTTGAGATAGTCGTGGAATTCAAGACTTAGGTATTCTCCTCCTCGATCGGATCGAAGCATCTTGATTTTCCTACCCAATTGATTCTCCACTTCAATTTTGAATTCTTTGAACTTTTCAAACATTTCTGACTTGTGCTTGATTAAGTAGATATATCCGTATCTACTATAATCATCGGTGAAAGTCACATAGAAGCGTTCCCATCCTTTGTGGTAGATCTAAAGGGCCTACACACATCGGTATGTATGAGATCCAATAAACCCTCACCCTTCTCAGAAGTGTCAGTGAAGGGTGACTTGGTTATCTTTCCAAGTAAACAAGATTCACACGTGTCATCTTCCCTAAGGTCGAATGACTCCAACACTCCATCCTTTTGGAGTTGGGCCATGCGCTTCTTATTGACATGTCCAAGACGACAATGCCACAAGGATGCTCTATCCATACTATTGGAAGAATCCATACACAACACATCATTTCCTAGGTTATCTACAACCATAACAGTTTCATAAATTCCATTACAAGGCATTGCTTCAAAATATAAAACACCATTTAGATAAGCATAAATCGAACCATTCTCATTAATAAATGAATATCTAAATCCTTGTTTAATAAACCATGAAAAGAAATGATGTTTCTTGCCATATCTGGCGAGTAGCAAAAATTATTTAAATCTAAATTCAATCCATTACTAAGAACTAAAGAATACACTCCAATCTTGGTAACAGGCAACAATCTTCTGTTCCCCATGATTAGATTTATTCTTCCGAGCTCCACATCCCTATTTCTTCCTAGTCCCTGCAAATCAGAACAAATGTGGTAACCACACCCTGTATCAAGAACCCAAGAAATAGCATGGGATGAATCATTAGATTTAATTGTGTATATACCTGCAAAAGATGGCTTGATCTTTCCATCCTTGATGGCTTGCAGATATTCGGGGCAGCTTCTCTTCCAATGCCCTATTTTGTGGCAATGATGGCACTCTGCCTCTTTTGGGTTAGGGTTGGGCTTAGCAGGATCAACCTTGGTCCCACTAGAAGAGGAACCGTCTTGGGACTTTCCTTTGCGGTGGTTCTTCGAAGAATCCTTCCTCTTCTTGCCCCTTCCCTGCCCAATAGCCAAAATAGGAGCAGCAGACGGATTGGGAGATGGTGCAATAGACTTGTCCTTAATGTTGCTCTCAGCAGTCCTTAGGAGCCCTTGGAGTTTGCTTAGGGTGACCTCTTCTTTGTTCATGTGGTAGGTCATCCTAAATTGGTTGTAGCATGAGGGCAAGGAGTGGAGAACAATGTCGATAGCCAAATCTTCCCCAAAGTTGACATTCAACTTAGGAAGACGATCAACATACCTTTGCATCTTTTGCAAGTGCATGGTAAGAGATTATCCACTTCCCATCTTAGCAGTGATCATATTCGTTATGATCTCATAGCGCTCTTGCCTCGTGCTTTGGTGGTATCGCTCCATCAAGTCTAGATGCATCTCATAAGGATACATGTCCTCATAGGACTTTTGGAATTCGGAGTTCATTGTGGCTATCATGATGCAATGGACTTTCGTTGCATCACGTTCAAGTGTCTCAAAGACAGCCATTTCTTCGGGAGTAGCATTTTCTGGATTAATCTTCTCGAGCTTCTCATCGAGAACATACTCTTTGTCCTCGTAACGCGCGATCGTGTGAATGTATCTTATCCATTCGCTAAAGTTCGATCCATCGAAAGTCACTTTTTTGACAAAGGCTCATTAGCGTGAATGAGCTAGCAACAGCGTTGTTTGCATTAGACATCTACAAATAGAAAGGAACAAAGTTGATTAGAGTTAAGTCCCTAATTAACACCCAAAATGGAAATTTAGGGCTAGGACCCAACAACATTATTTACACATTAGAAAAAGGATACCGTAATTCAACATGCAAATAATTTGGAGGTAAGTGAATGAAGATTCACTAATTCTTCACCATGAAAAACATAAGCTTTAAGTTTTAAATGTATTGAGAATTCCTAGATTTTTTGAGATTCATTGAACTTTTCAATGGCATGTTTAAATCTCGATATGTCCCTCTAGTTTGTGACTGGGATACCGAGGATCACAAAGCGAGTGTGAATAACCATGCAAAACTACATGGTGCCTTCATTGTTACAATCACCTATTCGATGTGCCGGTAAACCACACACGCTCCACCGAACTATGACAAACAATGAATCACCCTTTGCCACCTTTGCTTAGAACCAATTAGTGTGCCGGTTAACCACACACGCTCCACTAATATCTAAATAAGGGTGCAAAGTGTAATTTCATGGGATTGCATCAATTCACTTTCCTAAAGTAACTAAGATTGAGAATTTTATAAAATAGTTTAGTTACTTTATACAGATTCATTATACTTATTAATGAGAAGAGGTTTGCCCTATCCTACCTGTTCGGCTAACGACCCTCCACCAGTCAAGCAAAGCGGTAGGTGTGAGTGTACACCCATTAAGTGCCATTTTATAGGCAGCAACCTTATACCCACCTTATAGAACAGCTTCTTGAATGAGGCCTACTAACGGTAAGACTCTAGGGTTTGCAACCTTATACCCAACCTTATACCCACCTTATATATATATATATATTGAGCTTGTAATCATATAATAGTATAGGGTTGAATTTTAAACTTGTAAAACTCTAGGGTTTGAAATTTAAATTATTCAAATTAAACTTTTAATCACAAAACTCAAATTTCAAAAACTTGAGGACAAGTTTTAAACTTTTCAAAACACAAGGATCAAATAGCAAATAATGTAAATCAACAACTAGATTATCTCTTATTCAATATTACTTGCAAAACAATTCACCAATTCAATTCAAATAATCAATTATTATCACATAAGGAAATTATCATTTAACTAATTGGTAATTATCTTTTGTTTGGTCAAGAATATACTCATATATATGGTTAAAATCGGATTTTAATGACCCAAAACAGTTAAGGCAAGTTTCCTCAAGTAAAACAGCAAGAAATCCCGAAACTCCCTTTTTCTGACGCTCGAACTCGCCGAGTTCCCACTATGGACTCGCCGAGTTGGAGCTACTTGCCGAGTCCACAGTGGAACTCGCCGAGTTCATCAGGCAGAAGACCAAAAAAAATGAATTTTTCAAGCAACAAGCAAATAACCAATGCATCAATTCAATAGAAATCAATCAAAGCTCTGATACCATTGATGGGTTTGAGCCATAAGAACTTTCCTATGTGCACATGCAAACCCTAATTGCTTGGATCTAGGTTTCTCTAATTGAACATGCATGTATCCAAGTCTTTCATTCATAGATCTAGTGTGAACAAACAATTCATAACATATGAAAAACAGATCTCGAAGAATACTTTGAGTTGCTTGTTTGATACTTCTTCTTCTTGGAGCTTAGAGTCACAATTGTCACTCCTCTAATGGCTTACAAACACCAACTAGCAAGAAGATGATTTGAGAGAGAGGAAGGAGGGTGAGAAATCGGCCCTAGGGTTTCTTGCCTTGCATGAGTCCCGATTTCCCTCACCCTAGGGGTCTATTTATACTATGGGATACTAGGGTTTCACCTTTAACCCTAATTGAATAAATTAGGTCCTAAGCAATCCAAGATCCTCCTAGATATTAGGCTTGGACGATTTTAAGGTTCCCAAACCCTAAATTTCGTCCACCCCATTATCTATAAGGATACATAGCCCAAAACACAATTATCACACATTTGACAGTTTATGCCCCTTTATTCAATTAACCTCTTTAAGTCACCAAATTAATTCTTAATTAATATATGACTTATATTAATCAAATAATATTATTAATCTTTTAATATATTATTCTCATAATATATTAATGATATTTCTTCTCTCTTAACAAATCATCCTGTCAAGTTGCTATGGTGAAGGCAACCCAAAAGGACCATGCTCAATCGGGTTAACTACTTACCAAATATAGTTATAGCATTAGAAACTAATCTAACACATACTAGCTAGGAAGAATTTACCAAGCTAATATTTTGTGACATCCCTATTTTCACGCCCAGAAAAGACCAATTTATTTATGCTTTATTTAAAAGTTAGAGTATACTTTTTAAAGAAAGATGTTAAGGAATTATAGTCCTGTCAAACCCATTCGGATAACGACCCTTTACCAGTCAAGGAAGTGGTGGGTGAGAGTGGACACCGATTAAACTGCCAATTTATAGGCAGTAACCTTATACCCCACTTATAGACTGACTTCGTGAATGAGGCCTACTAATGGTAACACTGACTTTGTTCTTATACATATATATAACTATTAACTATTAATATTATAATAGTATAAGGGTTGAATTTTTATTTTTAAAATTCTAAGGGCTTAACTTGAAATTTAAGTATTCGTGAGGGGAAACTTTACAAATTCCAAAACTTGAGGGAAAGTTTTGACAATTCAAAAACTTTTCAATTCCATAACTTATGTGTTTAAAGTAGTTTTAATGAAAAACTTTTCAAGTTCCATAACTTGAGGACAAGTTATGAATAACTTTTAGATCAATTTGGATTGAAAACACATTATCACACAATTTTTCTGTTAATCTAAGCAAATTCATAAGAACAAGATAATTCAATTCAAACAATTTTCATGTAATTAGCATAATCATTAAACTAATACAAAACATGAATCTATTGACAATTATCTTTTGAATTGGATTAGAATGAACATTACCACATCAAAAACAGTTTTATATATTCAAAAACAGCTTAGGGTAATGATTCTAGTCCAATTCCAACCTAAAAAGTCAAAAATATGTTGTCATGGTCTCCTACTCGTCGAGTGTATGAACCTAATTGACGAGTAAGATAATTTTCTTCATCGACTCGGCACGTCCATCAGTGGACTCGGCGAGTCCAGTGCCCAGACATCCAAAAAATCGATTTTTTCATCTTTTTCAGCAATTTGCATCAAGTATAATAGAAAACAAGCCTAGGCTCTGATACCACTGAAGGGTTTTGAGCATTTTAACACTCCTATGGTGTACATGCAACCCTACATACCTTGGATCTATGTTATCTCTATTATACATGCAAACTTGAACTTTCCAAGATAGTACCCTAACTAGCATACAATCATAAGTACTAGTATAACAAAACTGGGTAGAATACATACCTTTTTGATGTAGCTTGGTTACATGGAGCTCATAAGCCTAGTGCCCCAAGTGTGACACCTCAAATGGTTCACACAACATCACCAACATTTGGAATAACCATGAGAACAGATACATGGACTCTCGAAATCGTCTTGCCCTTTTGTGTATACACACTAGTGCCAATTTCACCAACCAATGCGGTCTTTATATAGTGTGGCTATTAAGGTTACACAATGTAACTCATGACTTTACCCATTCCTTATGCACCATGAGTTTTAACCTCCATGGAGTATCCATGAGTCACCACATGGGATAAACCCAACATAAGGAATCATGGATCATAAGCCCACATATATAAGAATGAATGATTTTCACAATCAATCCCCATATATTTAATTAGTCTCTTTTGATCACTAAATTAATTCCAAATTAATTCTTGATCAATAATAATTAAATAATATAGTTTCATATTAATATATTAGAACCTATAATATATTAGTAAGTCACAAATATCCTCTTCTCACAAAAGGTCTACCCAAATGTTCAGATGCCATGCAACCCAAACAGACCATGTCGGGTCGGGTCAAGTATATACCAATTATAGTTGTGGACTTAGACACTAATCCAACAGGTAGATCTCGACATATCGACAGAAAATATCACTTTATTCAACATCAGGTAGAAGAAGGACTCCTCGTAGTGAAGTGGGTATCGTAAGAGGATAACCCAGCATATCCGCTTATGAAGGGGCTGAGTAGGGTTAAGCACTCGCAGCACGCTATGAGCATTGGGCTGAAGGACGATATTAGTTTAGATTAGATTGTTTAGAAACATGTAATAGATAAATGTAATTGACATTTGATGATTAAATAAATGGGTATTATTTATGAGTAAAGTTATTGTCTTATGTTAATTATTTACCTATTGTTTCATTTTGCATGTTTTGACTTCTTGAAAAATTAAATCATTCGAACGGTCAACAGTCGTTCATATGTTGGAAGTAGGTATGAATGAAGATTGTCATGAATTGGCGTTTAGAGTGTCTAAAGTGTATTAGACAGAGAACAAGTATGCTACAATATTCATAAGTGCTTATGAATTAGATTTTAGCATTGGAATAAACCCACGCTTGCTGGAATGACTTCATGGAATTTATCACGAGTGATCGCAAGACGATAATATCATATAGTCTTAAAACCTAGATATACGGTTTATTGTTTGCTAATTGGTTATGCATTGATAATGCGTAAACGCATCAGTAACTTGATGTTATAAAATGCATTGTTGTGCATGATTTTATTAATTAATGGTAAATGCATATAAGTCAAAGTTTATCTGTTCCTTTTGACCTAAGAGTATAAATGTCACAACTAACATTTTGCTAGGAAATTCTATTCCCATGTAAACATCATCCATTGTAAAAGCCTATACTCTAAGTGAATACTATACTCTATTCTTGTTCAAATACATCCCATATGTTCAATTATGAGTTGAAAACCCTAAAAATCGTGGTTCAAGTTTATTATGGACTAGGATTTTCTTATTGGGCCTAATGGGCCAATAAGCCTTCAATTCGACTATTTGGACCTAACATGATTCATTTTATCCCTAATGGGTCTAATGGGCTGAAAACTCCCATTAATTGGCCCAAATCGAATTATAAAAAAATTGAGGGTGGATTATGAGCTTGCCACCTCATTTTTAACCACCATGTATCTAGGAGTGTATCACATCATCGATAAAATTCAAACCATCTCTCCTCCTCCCCTCTCTTATTCACGAACAAACACACACACACAAATACATCTCACATTTTCATTTCCACATACATTTCTCTCAAGAACTCATCCTCCTTCCTCTATTTTTTCGAGTTTGGTGTGTGGTTTCAAGAGGATCTTCACCTAGATCATCATCTTTAGTAAGTTTTTGCTTAGATCTAAGATTTAACTTTTTTAATCTCTCAAAGATCTCTTCTTACATCCAATATTTGTGTATCATGTTCTTAGAAGCATCTAAGTTCAAGATCTACGCAAGAAAGCTTGCTAGGCTCAAAAATCTTCTTCCACTTCTTCACCAAAACCGATCCATCGCCCTATGGTGAGTTCATACCCCCTATTTTCGATTTTTACTTTGTTTTGGGGGGAGAATACAAGTTGTGATGTGTATATCTATGTTTGTATGCATGAATATGTGTGTTTTTCATGATTTATTTGGTGGTTATGTGTTGTTTACTTCATAAACCTAAGAATATGTTAAGAACATGAAGTTTATCACTTAGATCTACATGAAAACCTTGAGAAACGTATGTGCTATCACATATAATACGTCTAAACTAGTAGATCTGGGTATTATACACTTAAAATAGTAAGAATGAGTGTTGTGTTCCAAGATTTATAAACTAAACTCAAAGATCAGTCATTCACAGAAACGTTTTGGTCAAATCTCGAACTATTTTGACCACCTAAATGATATTATTTTTCAAAACAGTTTTACATGAAAAAACTTGAGAGTTATAAATTTAAAATGACTACTCTCACATGCTCATACGATTTTTCTACAATTTTTGGCGAATTTTACAAAACTGCCTGTGAAGGTGAGCAATTTCACACTATTTAGAAGCCATTAAAAATTTTGAGAAAAATTGTGAACAAAGCCGACAAAAATTCCAAACTTCCAGAATTTACGGATCTAAATTTCGACTTACGATGATTTTTCTATGAATTTTCCAACAACTAGGTCAGAAAAGCCAAAAACCAAAAAAATGTGTATTTCACAAAAATCAAGCCAAAAGTGATATTTTTGACAAAAATGGGTTTAAAATGTTATTTTTACCAAAAAATAGTCAAAAACACAAGTTTTGAACAAAATGGGGACTAAAGTGTTATTTTACTATAATTGGGCCTTAATTGAAATTTATTGGGCCAAGAGTGTCATTTTTACAAAAAGTGGTCCTTCTAACATAATTTGGCAAATACTTGGAATAAAACGAACAGAACAATAAGAAAACGGGTTAAACACGGTATTTACTTTTGTGTTTGACTTGGAAATAATATACAAGTTTAGAGGACCTTAATTGTCCCTTTACAAGTATATTGGGTCTTGAAATACTCATTCACTTTTGTATTGGGTTTGAAATATAATACACATGTTTAGTGAGCTTTAGTGTGCTTTTACATGCTTAGTGGGCCTTAGTGTCCTTTTGCGTGTTTAGTGGGCCTTAGTGTCGTTTTACATGTCTATTGGTCCTGGAATTTACATTACATGTCATTTGGACCCTTGATGTTTATTTACATGTCAATGATTCCAAAAGTTTATCTATTATGTAATTCCATATTCGCGTAAATTTTGGTAAAGACACTAGTGAGAAATATCGGTTGAAACCTATTGAGTGTATGATCGTAGTCTGTAGTTATAGCCAGAGCCTCCTGGAGGGAGAGTGGGAGTTTGTGTATAGATCTATATGAGGGTGACACCCCACACCTAAGCTGTTCGCTACAGTTAGACTAGGCCAATCTAGGGTGACAAACTTTATCTTATGATTCTTTGGTGTTTATTAAACGTCACGATAGGCGAAATTGTCATTATTATATATGGTTATAACGACTCACTTAGAGAATAACTCCATTATGAATTTACGGAATACTTCATTAATGTAACACGGTCTTTGGCAATAAAGACAGCTTAATTCTTTATAATCAGAAAATATCGGATTTTCTGGAGAAAACATTTAACTAATCAATATCTTCTACTTATATAAGAAAATACAGGATTTTCTGGAATGTACTTTTTATACCTTAACACACATCCATTAATACAAGATCTAACACAATCTTCACAACTCTTTTTTTAGTAAATATCGGATTTTCTGGTGTTACAAAACTGTTTACTTAAACATGCTTATGAACTCACCAACATTATATATGTTGACATTTTCAAATTAACTTGTATTCTCAGGAAACAGTTAAACAGGTGGACTTCAAGAATTGGACAACTTTTTGTACTTGTTTTGCTTTTATATACATTCAGAGTTGGTATGTAACTTATAACCCACTACTCGATGTAAGAAATGATGGTTGTAATTTTGAATATATGATGATGGTGTTTGTTACGTTTCATTTATATACACTGTAATGATATTCCAAGATAAAGTCACCCAACCTCCGAACATTTCCGCCGTTCCGGTTCGGGGGTGTGACAATAAAATTGGTATCAGAGCATTGTTTATAGTGAACTGGCATATCTAATCATACCGGATATGCAACTATAAATATATTGGGGCTAAATAACTCTGAACAAAACAAAATAAAAGACCTATGTGTGCATATTAGGGGAATAACATAATAATTAACCGAAAAAGTCTTTGTAGGATTTGAACATTGCGATTAAACTCGGACAATTATGAAGTCGTATTGGGGGTGAATGTAGCCTGATCAACTACATTCATTCAAAATACGACCAACATGTGTTCGGGAATAATCATGATGGTCAATGAATCAAAAACTTACCATCTAATTATCCAAATAGTTTATAAAACCAAACCTAAACAAAATTTTAAATGCTATAGGAGCCTTTGAAAATGCTATACACACTTCTCACACCTCTCACCTCTCCAATTTTTGCGTAGTCATCATGGAAGAAGTCCAACAAGGAATCCTTTATTATCAAGCCCTGGTGGCCAATGGGCTGAATGACGGAGAACCCGTTATGGGTCAGGAGGCAGAACCGTGGGACGGTCCTCAGGAGTACATGGAGACTGAGTATGAGTTGGGGAATTCGAAGAGGATATGGATGGAGATGGGGACACTAATACGGTCCCCAGCGAGACTCCCACCTCAGAGGTGATGCATAACCATCCTGCACCCCCACGGAATTTAGTTGATCGTGTACGTCAATTGGAAGAGGAGGTTGACGCTCTCAAGCAACAACTCTGGGCAACAGAAGGTCGAGCAGAGCTAGCAGAATATGAGAGGGACGCGATCAACAGGGAGATGAGCGAGATGGTTGATCGTGTGGCACAATATTTTGGCATGTCAATACTCTATGAACTATCGACTACATGATTTAGTAATTACAATATTCTGTATGCCTTATAAAGGGAAATTTTCATGTATTAAAAAGATTATCACTAATGAAAATGGCTATATATGTTTTCTCATAACATTGTTATTTGTTATGTGTTCTACTATATATGTTTCATGTTAATGTATGCACTCACACCCTTACACACAACCAAAACACCGACACTGTTCTATAATTAAGAAAGCATAAAAACTAGAATGCAATGGATACTCAATGTCTTTCCAATCCATAACAGGAGATGCCTCGAAGAAACCCACGTAGCAACAGCAACAACGCATATGTACCACCACCACCACCACCAGAGATGAACTTGACTGCATTCCAAGCAGCAGTACCCGCTGCTATTACTGCAACACTAGCACACATACACAACGGAAACGATGGTGGAGGTAATGGGAAAGGAACTGGAAGCTCGAACTACGGGATGAACCAGGGATCTACAAAAGTCTGCACTTACAAAGATTTCACAAATGCTAAGCCTCGGACATTCAACTGGACCGGAGGTCTGATAGCTGTAAAGAGGTGGATAAAGAAAATGGAGTCAGTTTTTGAAATTTGTGAATGCCCTGAGGAGTGCAAAGTTAAATTTACGGCTTGCACTTTTACTGATCAGACACTCTCTTGGTGGAATGGACCTGTGGAGGCCATGACACTCCCAGTGGCAAATGTTATGCCATGGGAGGAGCTGAAGGAGATATTAATGGCTGAGTACTGTCCAATAGGGGATATCCAGAAGATGGAGCAAGAACTGTGGAATCTTACAGTGCCAAAAATTGACATTGATGCGTATATCTCGAGGTTCAGTGAATTGTCACTTCTGTGCCCGTGTATGATTACATGTGAAGGAAAGAAGATTGAAAGGTTTATCTGGGGATTAACCTTTCCGATTCAAGGAAATGTAATCGCAGCAAACCCTGAAACGTATGACAGTGCTAAGAGACTAGCTAAGAAGCTATACGATCATGGTAACAAAAGGAGCACTAAGACTGGAGAAACAGAAGTCAAGAAGGAAGGAAACAAGAAGGATTGGAATAAAAAAACAAAAAGGGAAACAAAACCCAGGATCATCAAAGAAGCAACAAACGGTCTCTATCCATGCTGCTACTACCCAAGTTGCTCTAACACCACGTGCTCCAGCCTCAGCTATGCAAACCGTCGCTAAACCCTACACGGGAAATCTACCAAAATGCAACAAATGTAACTTCCGTCACCATGGAGAATGCGGAGACATGCAGTGTGCTAACTACAACCGTAGGGGTCATATTTCTCGCTACTACAGATCTCCGCCTCAACTGAACCAGCGTAACAATAACAACAACAACACCAACAATGCAAGGGCAAGTCACACTTATTACGGATGTGGAGGAACCGGTCATTTCAAGCGCAACTGCGCAAAAGCCAACACTCAAGGCGCAGGAGGATCGGGCAGAATCCTTACAATAGGGCAGGGTGAAGCAGATCAGGATCCAACCGCTGTCACCGGTACGTTCCCACATAACAACTCTTTCGCTTGCATTTTATTCGATAGCGGAGCCAAGTGGAGCTTTGTTAGTAACAAATTCAAACACTTACTAAACCAATAACCCCAAAAGCTAAGCGAAGCCTTCATGGTAAAGATGGCTAATGGGAAAACAGAAACAACAAAAGATATATACACAGGTTGCATGTTCACATTAAATGAACATTCATTCCCAATTTACTTGATGTCGGTAGATATTAGGAGCTTTTATGTGATTACATGCATAAATTGGTTAAGCCCCACCATGCTAATACTATGTGTCGCAAGAAGGTCGTTTGCCTTCACCACCCTAATCACGAAACTCTAATAATCTTTAGTGATAAACCTGGCGCCAATCCTCGTCTTATCTCGTGCATCAAGGCACAAAAGTGCCTGCACAAGAAAAACTACGTTTTCCTCACTCACGTTGTGGACAAGACTAAGGAAGAAGTAAGCATACAAGGTATTCCAGTAGCACGCGAATCTTCGGATGTATTTCCTGAACACCTTCCGGGAATATCCCAGAAAGATAGGTTGGATTTCGAATCAACCTCATACCGGGAGCCACATTAATTGCCAATTCACCCTACAAGCTAGCTTCCGCCGAAATTCAGAAGCTATCCAGTCAAACTAAGAGTATGGTTGAGCAAAAGATTCATCAGACCCAGCTTCTCACCCTAGGGAGCTCCAGTCTCATTCATCAAAAAGATGGATCCTTCAGAATGTGCATCGGTTTTAGAGAATTAAATAAACTCACTGTCAAAAACCAACACCCATTTCCTTGGATTGACGACCTATTTGTTCAGCTCCAAGGAGCTAGTAATTTCTCTAAAATAGATCTAAGAACCGACTATCATCAACTTCGAGTCCTAGAAGGGGACATTCCAAAAACTGCTTTTCGAACACGATACAGACATTTCAAATTCGTTGTGATACCCTTCGGTCTATCGAATGCCCCCACGGTGTTCATGGACCCTATGAACCGAGTTTCCCCAACCATTCATAGTTAGCCTTTTTATTATTTTCATCAATGACATACTCGTCTGCTCACGAAGCAAGAACAAAAGACTGTCAACATCTACGACCATCCTCAAAAGAAACAAAGTCTGATAATATCGCAGAGGAAGCACTGCATGGATCGAGATAGCGGAATTACTTCAGGATTTTGACAGTCACTTCAGAAGGCTATGGGAACACAACTAGACATGAGCATTGCTTACCACCCTCAAACTAATAGCCAAAGCGAACAGACCATTCAACCACTCGAAGTTATGCTCCAATTCTGGGTGTTTGAATTCAACATGTCATGGGATACCTAGTTGCCTTTGATTGAATTCTCATACCATAACAGCTATCGCAAGAGCATCAAGGTTGCTCCTTTCAAGGCTATTTATGGTCATAAATGCAGATCACTCGCCAGTACTCTCGCAGGACCAGAAACCATTATCGAAACGACAGAGAAGATAATCCAAATCAGATCTCGACTTCAAGCATCATGAGACAGACAAAAGAGTTATGTTGACAAATGACGAAAACCTCTAGAATTCCAAGTCGAAGGTTGGGTACTATCGAGAGTCTTTACCTGGGAAAGGAATGATTTGCTTTGGGAAACAAGGAAAACTGAACTCGAGATACATTGGATTGTTCAAGATTCTTACCCGGATTGGTCCAATCGCTTATAGGCTGCAACTACCTGCCGAACTCAGCAACGTACACCCTGTATTCAGCGTCTCGAATCTGAAAAAGTGCCTATTAGGCAAAACTCATATCATTCCTTTAGAAGAGATCAAAATAAACAAGAATCTCTTGTTCGTCGAAGAACTAGTCAAGGTATTGGATAGGGGAGTAAAGCAAACAAAACAAAGCCGCATTCCGATTGTGAAGGTTCGATGGAACACCAAGCGTGGATCGGAATTCACATGTGAACGCAAAGATCAGATGACGCAGAAGTACCCTCACCTATTCTCTCATTCATGATCCTATCTTTCGAAAGAATTTCGGGACGAAATTCCCTCTGACGGGGGAATGATGTCACAATTGGCATTTTGCTAGGAAATTCTATTCCCATGTAAACATCATCCATTGTAAAAGCCTGTACTCTAAGTGAATACTATACTCTATTCTCGTTCAAATACATCTCATATGATCAATTATGAGTTGATAACCCTAAAAATCTCGTTTCAAGTTTATTACGGACGAGGATTTTCTTATTGGGCCTAATGGGACAATAAACCTTCAATTCAACTATTTGGACCTAACATGATTCATTTTATCCCTAATGGGTCTAATGAGCCGCAAACTCCCATTAATTGGCCCACATCGAATTATAAAAAAAAATTGAGGGTGGATCATGAGCTTGCCACCTCAATTTTAACCACCATGTATCTAGGAGTGTATCACATCATACATAAAAGTCAAACCATCTCTCCTCCTCCCCTCTCTTATTCACGGCCAAACACACACATAAATACATCTCACATTTTCATTTCCACACACATTTCTCTCAAGAACTCATCCTCCTTCCTTTAAATTTTTGAGTTTGGTGTGTGGTTTTAACAGGATCTTCACCTAGATCATCATCTTTGGTAACTTTTTGCTTAGATCTAGGATTTAACTTCTTGAATCCTTCAAAGATCTCCTCTTACATCCATATATTTGTGGATCATGTTCTTAGAAGCATCTAAGTTCAAGATCTACTCAAGAAAGCTTGTTAGGATCAAAAATCTTCTTCCACTTCTTCACCAAAACCGATCCATCACCCCAAGGTGATTTCATACCCCTTATTTTCGATTTTTACTTTGTTTTGGGGGGAGAATACAAGTTGTGTTGTGTGGATCTACGTGTGTTTGCATGAATATGTGTTTTTCATGATTTATTTGGTGGTTATGTGTTGTTTACTTCATAACTTAAGAATATGTTAAGAACATGAAGTTTATCACTTAGATCTACATGAAAACATTGCGAACAGTATGTGCTATCACATATAATACATGTAAATTAGTAGATCTGGGAATTATACACTTAGAATAGTAAGAATGAGTGTTGTGCTCCAAGATCTATAAACTAAACTCAAAGATCAGCCTTTCACAGAAACGTTTTGGTCCAGTCTCGAACTATTTTGACCACCTAAATGATAATATTTTTCTAAACAGTTTTACATGAAAAAACTTGAGGGTTATACCTTTAAAATGACTACTCTCACATGTTCATATGATTTTTCTATAATTTTTGGCGAATTTTACAAAACTGCATATCAGATTTGAAAAGATTTCGGACCAGCCTGTGAAGGTGAGTAATTTCACACTTGTTAGAAGCCATTAAAATTTTTAAGAAAACGGGTTAAACACGATATTTACTTTTGTGTTTGACCTGGAAATAATATACAAGTTTAGCGGACCTTAATTGTCCCTTTACAAGTATATTGGGTCTTGAAATACTCATTCACTTTTGTATTGGGCTTGAAATATAATACACATGTTTAGTGAGCTCTAGTGTCCTTTTACATGCTTAGTGGGCCTTAGTGTCCTTTTACGTGTTTAGTGGGCCTTAGTGTCCTTTTACATGTCTATTGGTCCTGGAATTTACGTTACATGTCATTTGGACCCTTGATGTCTATTTACATGTCAATGATTCAAAAAGTTTTTTTTATTATGTAATTCCATATTCGCGTAAATTTTGGTAAAGACTCTAGTGAGAAATATCGGTTGACACCTATGGAGTGTATGATGGTAGCCTGTAACTATAGCCAAAGTCTCCTGGAGGAAGAGTAGGAGTTTGCCTATAGACCTATACGGAGGTGACACCCTACACTTGAGTTGTTCGCTACAGTTAGACTAGGCCAGTCTAGGGTAACAAACTTTATCTTACGATTCTTCGGCGTTTATTAAACGTCACGACAAGAGAAATTGTCATTATTATGTATGGTTATAGCGAATCACTTAGAGAATAACTCCATTATAAATTTACGGAATACTTCATCAATGTAACACGGTCTTTGGTGATGAAGGCTTTTTAATTTTTTATAATAAAAAAATATTGGATTTTCTGGAGAAAACATTTAACTAATCAATATCTTCTACTTATTTTAGAAAATATAGGATTTTTTGGAATGTAATTTTTATACCTTAACACACATGCATTAATACAAGATCGAACACAATCTTCACAACTCATTTTTTTTAGAAAATATCGGATTTTCTGGTGTTACAAAGCTATACAAAACTGTTTACCTAAACATGCTTATGAACTCACCAACATTATATATGTTGACCTTTTCAAATTAACTTGTATTCTCAGGAAACCATTAACTGGTGGACTTCAAGAATTGGACAACTTTTTGTACTTGTTTTGCTATTATATACATTCGGTGTTGGCATCTAACTTCTAACTAGGGATGAGTTATAAAACCGAAAAACTGGACCGAAACCGAAATCGGACCAGAACCGAAACTGGTATAACCAGAAAATGTTTAAACGGTCCGGGTATTACGCTCCAAATTTAGTCTTATCCGGGTTCCGGGTATTTCGGGTACGGGTCCAACGGATCCAGGTATTACGGGTAAAAAAACCGGAACCCGTTTTTGGAACCGCATATGAAAAAAAATCGGAACCGGGTTTAATGGACCGGAACCGATTTTTGTACGTTTTATAAAGTTTTTATATAGGAAATATAAATAAATGTAAAAATTATTATAAGTTGATAGGTATTTTATCATAATCTATATAAGTTTTAAAAAATAAATATACTAGGAATATATTTTCGGTATAGAAATTTGTATAAAAAATAGTGTCGGTTAAAGATGAAATATTATTTATACATTTTTTATCTATAGAAAATGGATATAGGATTGGAGATGGTTGTTTATCATAATCTCAATTTGCATATGAGCTCTCTAATAATAATAATAATAATAATAATAATAAACATTGAAGTAATGGAAAACTCACAGATATGAAGCATAACATTCATCTAACAAAATCTTAACCTATCTCCCATTTCCCTCTCTGGTGAATTTTATTTGTAAGAACCATAATTTATATGTAATATTAATATTAGATAAATGGTTATAAGTTTGGTTTTATATGTTAAACAATGGTTTAATTAAAAAGGGTGATTTCGTTATTTGTGGGAAATTTTGAAAAATTGGCTTATGGTGTTTTATTTGAGTGAATTTGACTATATAATAGTGTATTTGATCAAACAGAGTGAAATCGAAAGTTTTATTATTTTTAGTATCAACTTACTTTGTTAGCTTAATGGGTTAAAGTTCTATAAGTTTTTACCCTATTTACGGTGGATCTTTTACAAAAGGTTATCTTATTCATTTTGTTGTTTAATTATTCTAATATTATTTTTTTAATCAGAACCTTTAATCATGTTACAATTAACTCATCCCTATGAACGTACAATATATTTCACAATCACATAACTAAAAGCTCATATTTCACAGTAATATTAAACCAACTTTGTTATATCACGTTACTTTATTTTTTTAAAAAAATCAATGTTGTCAATAACATAAATGTAATTTTTTGTTTACTAATTTTTTTATAACGGTTGAAAGATTATGCGATTGAGGTAATTACAAAAAATAATAATAAAAATAAAAATTGAAAAAAATTCGGGTTTTCCGGTTCTAAATCATTTTACCCGGTTTCACCTTACCCACTTTCCTATTTCTAGGTTTTTCGGTTCTACACCCACTTTACCCAGTACCGTACTCGGAACCGAACCAGAACCGGTTCCTATATATCGGTCCGGTTTTCGGTTCTAAAAAATCTCGTTAAATAGTTCCGGGTTTTCCGGGTCCAGGTCCATCCGGTCCGGATTTGGACCCACTTTCATCCCTACTTATAACCCACTACTCAATGTAAGAAAGGATGGTTGTAATTTTGAATGTATAATGATGGTGTTTGTTATGTGTCATTTTTATATACTGTAATGATATTCCAAGATAATGTCACCCAACCTTTGAACGTTTCCGTTGTTCTAGTCCGGGGGCGTGACAATAAAAGTGATATCAGGGCCGCTCGATGATTTGGTTTGACTTATGTGTCGGACCCGGTCAAGACTAAATTGATAGGTTCGATTAAGTTCTATGTTAGACGAATTTGAGATCAAGAAACTAATTGATGGACAATAAGTATGACTATGTTCCATGTAATTATCCGTATGATATCTAGAACAGAGGATTATATGATCCCTTATTTGAAGGACAAGTTATTGATAAGATCAAGAGTTTTGAGAACTGTGATTGCTAATCGGATCCAGTAGTTACATTTGCATTTATAGTTATTAGGCTTATCCAAGTGGGAGACTGTTGGATTAGTATCTAAGTCCATAACTATATTTGGTGTGTACTTGACCTAGTTGTGCATGGTCCTTTTGGGTTGCCTTCACGAAAGCAACTTGACTGGAAGAATAATATAAAAATAGGTTATTATGGTTTATTAATATATTATAATACTAATATATTAAAAGAGAAATTATATCTGTTTAATTAACATTGGTTAAGAATTAATTAAGAATTGGTTTTGTGATCAAAGAAGTTAATTGAACTAAGGAGACTGAACTGTAATTATGTGATAGTTACAAAGTTGGGCAATGAACAATTTAAATGTTTACCTGGGAGTCGGGATGTTACACAAAATATATCATTAACATTTGGTGAAAAATAAATTTGATTGAAAATGAAGTGAACTTATAGTAATACTAGAAGTCACAAATTATTAACATATATTTTTTAAGATTTTTAATATTATTAATATATATATATTTATATGCATATTTCAAATAAAGTTGTTGAAATTTAAAAGAATATAAAATATAAGGATGTGTTTAAAATATAAAGATGTGTTTTGTAACATACATCTAATGTAAAGGGAATAAAATGAAAAAAATGTAAATGCAATTGAAATTATGAAATCGACAAAGATTGATTGTACACTATTCAAATTAATATGTTTATACACAAATTTATTCGTGCTAATAGGGGAACCTTCTTTTTGCAACTCTGTGACTAGGGTTGTAAACGAACCGAACGAACACAAACGGGGCTTGTTAATATTCGTTCGTTTAAGTTAGTCGAACAAATGAACAAACACGAACGGATAAACGAATAAGTTATCGTATTCATTTTTGTTCGTTTAACAAATTGCATTGTTCATGTTTGTTCGTTTATGTTCGTGAACATGCAAAACGAACATAAACGAACACACGTAAATAAACAAAGATAAACAAACATAATTCAAACATATTTGAACATAAATAAATATATAATACAGTAATGTAATCAAATACAATTAAGCATATATGATCATTTAAAGAACTTATAAGAACGAACATAAACAAATGCAAACGAACACCATAAACGAACGTTCACGAACTTAATTGAATGAACAAGATCCTTGTTCAAGTTCGTTTGTTTAACTAAATGAACGAGAATTTATGTTCATGTTTGTTCATTTACTAAATAAACGAACATAAGCAAACTTCCCGCTGAATGGTTCACGAACAGTTCGCTAAACGTTCGGTTCGTTTATAGCCCTATCTGTGACATTCAGATCGAATAGGTTGAGAAGGGAAACATTATTTTTTTGTATTATTCAATTTTCGTATAGTAAGTTTGTTAGTAGAAAAATGCAAACTAATGATTTTTTTGGGTATCATAGCTGGAAAAAAACCCTTTCGTGGGCATTTCATGAAATTGTTTTCATTTTATGTTTCTTTTTAACATAATTTAATTGTTAAAAGAACAAGGTAACAAGCTATATATTTAAATTTTGTGATTTAATATATATCTTACTAAAAATGAATTTTGATTGCTTATATTTTCTTGTTTTATATGAATAGTAAATGTTAATAAATAAGTTGGGTTTTGGATGCCCAAAAAGTTGATATATATATATATATATATATATATATATATATATATATATATATATATATATATATATATAGATTATTAAGGCAATAATTATTAAATTGTCAATGGTTTAGCGGTATAGATGGACTCTTCCATAAGAGTAAGGTCATTGATTCAAGTATCGGTAAAGACATAGGTAATTATTTACATGTATCTTAGTTAGTTTTCTATTAAAAAAAATATAATAATAATAATAAAAATTGACGTACAGTTTGTGTTTTAAACGATATTTTAAACTTGTACATAAAAAATCATGATTCCAATTATATAATTGCTATTAAATATATATTTTTCTTATTTTTAACATTTGTTTACTATAAAGATCCCTAATTATTTATTATACACCATTTGATTTGATATTTTGTTGAATCAAGATGATGTGTAATAATTAAAAGGTTTACAGGCAATAGGCACCCTAACAAAAACATGAAAAATCTTGGGTTACAAAACATATACGGAAATCTAATTTATAGAGCATAAGGCTATGAAGAGTGGAAAGTGGTAAGAATGAGGCGACGCCTATGTGACATAGAGAACATCCCCCACCCCTATGTGGTTTGGGAAGTGTAGTTTGAGGTGTGCAGCCAAATATGGGAGTGCTCCTCTCTCTCTCTCTCTCTCTCTCTGTCTCTTACTCTTCTTCCTTCTCTCTATCTCTCTCTTCTTTCTCTTAACTCTTTTTATGGTATACCACTCCTTGAGTGTGACGAAATGAAAGAGTGTGGCAAAATGAAGAAAAAATATATCCTTATCTTTATTATTACATTTTAGGATAATGATACAAATTTCAAAGCAATTACATCCATTACTTTTGTATATTCCTAAACCAATACTAGAAAGCTTTTGTGGTTTAAATGGACAATACATTAGTATGAACTACATTTCAACATGTGATAAATGTTATTATTTAAAAACTATGCTTCAATGTTTTTAAATTTTTTAACTATAATATAAAATCTTTATTTATTATGAGTTCATGTGGTTGTAAAAAAGAGTTGAGTAACAACATCCATAATCCATTAAACTTATTAAAGTTTAATGGATTGACACATCATCATTTTACTTATTATACATCTCTATATTAATTTTCCTACAATGAATTAAACTTAATAGAGTTCAATGGAATATATATTTAATAGTTAAAAGGTTTCTCTTTTCCCATTTAAGAGTTCAACGACCATTGAACTCCATATTCATTGAATGCTAACATGGTATCCCACAATTATAGAATTTAATCCATTTAATGCTAATTAGACATGTCAACTCATTCAACTCTCTCGTTAAACTATATATTGTGGATGCTTTAACTTATAGTCATTTTATAATTATTTTAGATGAATAAAATATAAACACTTTTTGGAAAGTAAGGACCATGTAACTTTTCAAAAAAAAAGCTAATTTTTGCATTATTACAAAACTATGTTATGACATCGGTTTTTAAAAATTTGGTGGTCTCAGTTTCATATTTCTCATCACTAAAGGTCATAAAGTAATTTACAAGATTGTTTTCATGATATTTTACTGAAAACGAGTCACCATTGCAAATTAGAGTTCAGACATTAAAATCGATTTTACATCAAAATTGACAAGTCGTCTGACGACCGAAAACGGTAGCCAAATGTCCTCTTTACTAAAGGGTTTTGTTATTTTATATGTACATTTACCTTCTATCGGTTATTAAGTGAGACATAAGATGTTGAAGTTTCATTTAAAATGATTAAGTTTTATATTGAAGTTTCTAACATAAAAAAAACTCGTGAGAAGTCTTGCCACGGCTGAAAACGGCGGCCAAATATCATCTTTTATAACGGGCTTTTTTATGTTATATGTGTCTATACCTTGTGTCGGGCACTAAGTGATATGTAAAGACATAAGGTGATAAAGTTTAATTTTAAGTGATTAAATCTAATACTTAAATTTTTTACATGAAAAACTCGTGACAAATAGTGAGACGATAAAAAATGGTTGTCATATATCATCTTTTATAACGGACTTTTTATTTGATATGTAACTTAACAGGCTAAGTGAAATCCAACTATCCAAGTCCAATAAACTGGTTCAAACTATGCAAGTTCAATAAACCGGTTCAAACATTCTTTTTAATGTATCTATCACACCGATTCAACCTAGTTTTTTAAGAAACTGTCTATATCGATCCGGTGTAAAATTTAACTTAAATTTTGTTGTTATTGTTGAACTACTCTCCTTTGCGGTTGCCGGTTTGAACCGGTTTTAAAAGCATTGGACATAATATTATAATTTGTCACAGCAAGTTGTAAAATATTAGCCTTGCTATAAATATTTTTTGGTCATTCAAATTATTCATCACATTCTATTTATATTGTTCTTCCTATGCACCTCACGTTATAAATAAATATGCAAAGGAAGGAAAACAAAGGATCATACTAGCTAGGAAGAATTTACCAAGCTAATATTTTGTGACATCCTCATTTTCACACCCAAAAAGGACGATTTATTTATGCTTTATTTAAAAATTAGAGTATACTTTTTAAAGAAATATGTTGCGGAATTTTTTTCCAAATATATGATAAAAATTTTATTAAAGCATTTCCGAAGAAATGTATTTCATTATATTAAAACCTCGGGGTGTCATTGTAAATACAGATCAAAAGCATAAACAAAGACAACATAGGCCTTACAACATTTATTTATTTATTTCTACTAGTCTAATCCATAATCTCTCGTCGGGTCATCACATTTATGCTCATGTGCACTACCTGTAATACAAGAAACTAAGTGGGTCAGGCTTGGGAGCCTGGTGAACATAGAAGGTTTTCAACTCACAATAATTAAGTTTATTAATTTCATCAAATCATAAAACCCGATTACCCGTTCCTGTTATCCTCACTTTATGTCCCTAAAGCATCTATTATAAGGGATCTAGCCTAAGGATTTTCATCGGGGTAACAACACTGCTCAAGGGATTCCTCAACAATTCATGTCAAATAAAGCAACTATGAGGGGGATGAAGTATACCTAGTCAACACATAGTTCAAATAAACACCTACAAGTTGTGAGCCTGCCAGCGTTGCACTAGAATGTCGTGAATTGTTCGTGGTCGTCATCTATACTATAGTAGATGACAAGATCGTTGTAAACATCGAGGCCTCTCATCATTTTATCACACATCAACTATTTCATCTACCCATGTTTTACCCAACATTTTCGTAGAAATAGAATACATATACAATTTAAATCATTTAAAACATGTATAAATCGTTCATCCAACATAGATGTCAAAAACATAGATAATATGCACATAGAACATGTAATTTTTATTAAATACTTCATATATATGTGTAAGATGAAAGTAACTATGCACTCATTTGTTAATGTGATGATTCCCAGCTTGGGTAGCGATTCGCTTCTAATAATTCTATTTTCCTTCGATGAAACCTAGTATCATTACCGCTAGATTTTAGTCTAATATTTATTGCGACTATTTATGAGCGTAATAATTTTATAAGTGTTAAACAATACTTTTCAAGCGCTATGTACAGACAGAGGAAATAAATGAAATACCGGTGGGCAGGACCATTTTGGCATTATAGCACTTCTGAAATCCAACAACCATATGCGGCCTTTCAAACCAGATTCCCTGTACCGTGAGCAGTTAACAGGTAATATAACAACACTTTGAATAATTTATAATACTTATCAAATATATTGTTTATAGGTTCATAATAACGATAATAAACTTAAACATAAGTTATACTTAAAGTAGGGCAGGCATAACTTACTTACAAGGGGGATTTAGCAAGGAGTTGGGCTCTACAGGGGCAGAACTTCATCGTTGAATCTTTCTAAAAAGATTATTATAGCGCTTCAGTGCTCACCTTACTATACTAAAATTACAGAAAGAGAATTCGAATCACGAGGGACCAAAATGCTCGGGGGATAAGAAGAGAAAGACTCTTGATTCAAGAGAATGGTGCAAGAAATTTGAGAGCCTAGAGGATCTTATTTATAGGAATTGAATTTTCAAAAATCACCCTCTATATTTACTTAAATACTTAAACACCCATTTATAATATTATTTTTTATATATTTAACAATCTTTGTACTAAACTAGTGCCGAAAGTACTCAACACTTATAACGACCACATCGTCAATACCTTTCTAATGATATATATATATATATATATATATATATATATATATATATATATATATATGTATAATTTACTTTATTTTAATTCGTTCCTCTTGATTCCTTTATCTTGGTTATTCCTCCTAACCACTGACGGTTCAGCTTGAGCAACGGTTCTACTGTAATTACCTTCTTTTGAATGTCTGTCATTTGTTGGTTGTTCAACAGGCGTCATAGGTTCTTCACTATTATTCAATAACATTTTCCTCATTTCTTTCCTCTCTTCAGCCATCATAGCCCGAATCATGAGTTATACTACTGTCATCATGATTGGCTCAGGTGCAACTGCTACTTCTGCTGTACGCTCAATCAATTGGAGTTGAGGCTACTGATTCCTATTTCCATTTGCATTTCTGAATCCACTTCGGGTTCTCGCCATATCGATCTATACACCAAATTCGATGAATTTAGATCTTTATTTATGATAGATGTTTAAATATTCCTTGTCACTCTAAAACGTTATATGCTAGTTCTAATATCGTAGTCGAATGTTTAGAAATCTGAACACATAATGTTTCCTGATCCGGTCGGCAACAGACCATAAATCCGATCAAATAATAGCCATAACATAAATCATCTAGCACATAATAGCAATTTAGGCATCTTTCCTAAAATAACCTAGTGCTCGTGTCTAAAATATAGTAGACACTCATCTCACTATCATCTCAAAGCATTCTAAGTTTAAGTCTATAAATCCTACAAATTCCTAGTTTGCTTAAACTAATGCTCTGATACCAACTGTAACATCGCCATTTTCATGACAAAAAAAGACCGATTTATTTATGCTTTATTTGAAAATCATAGTATACTTTTTAAAGAAATACGTTGAAAAATTTGTTCCCAATAATACGATAAAGATATTATCAAAGCATTTCAGAAGAAATGTATTTCGTTATATTCAAACCTTGGGATGTCATTGTCAATACAGATCAAAAGCATAAACAGAAAAAATATAGGCCTTATAACATTTAATTATTTCGTTTATGTTCATGTGTCACTACCTGTAATACAAGAATCTAAGTGGGTCAGGCTTAGGAGCCTAGTGTACACATTGGGTTTTCAACCCACAATAATTAAGTTTATTAATTTCATCAAATCATTAAACCTGATTACTTATTTTTGTTATCCTCACTTTACGTCTCTAAAGCATCTATTATAAGGGACCTAGCCTAAGGATTTTCATCGAGGTGACAACACTGCTTAGGGGATTCCTCATCAATTCATGTTAAATAAGGCAACCATGAGGGGATGGAGTACACCTGATGAACACGTAGTTCAAATAAACACCTACAAGTTGCAAGCCAGCCAGGCTTCCACTAGACTGTATAAAATAGTCTGTGTTCATCATTTATACTCTGCTACATGACTAGATCATCATAAACTTCGAGGCCTTTCATCATTTAATGAAACATCAACTATTTCATCTACCCATATTTTACCTAACATTTTCATAGAAATAAAATACATATACATTTTAAATCATTTAAAACATGTATAAATCGTTCATCCAACATAGATATCAAGAACATAGATAATATGCACATTGAGCACGTAATTCGTATTAAATACTTCATATCCATGTGTAAGATAAAAGTAACCATGCACTCACTTGTTAAAGTGATGATTCCCAGCTTGGGTAGCGATTCGCTTCTAATAATTCTATTTTCCTTCGATGAAACCTAGTATAATTACTGCAAGATTTTTGTCTAATATTTATTGTGACTATTTATGAGCGTTATAATTTTATAAGTGTTAAACAATACTTTTCAACCACTATGTACAGACAGGGGAAAGACATGAAACACCGGTGGGCAGGACCATTTTGGCATTATAGCCCTTCTGAAATCCAACAAACCTATGCGGCCTTTCAAACCAGATTCCCTGTACTGTGAGCAGTTAAAAGGTATTATAACAACACTTAGTATAATTTATAATACTTAGCAAATATATTGTTTATAGGTTCATAATAACGATAATGAACTTAAACATAAGTTGATCTTAAACTAGGGCAAACATAACTTACTTACAATGGGGTTTTAGCTAGGAGTTGGGCTCTGCAGGGGTAGAACTTCGTCACTGAATCTTTTTAAAAAGATTCTTGTAGCGCTTCAATGCTCACCTTACTATAGTAAAACTACAGAAAGAGAAGTTGAATCACGAGGTACCGAAATGCTCGGGGCATAAGAAGAGAAAGACTCTTGACTCAAGAGAATGATGCAAGAAATTTGAGAGCCTAGAGGATCTTATTTATAGTAACTGAATTTTCAAAAACCACCATCTATATTTACTTAAATAACTAAACACCCTTTATAATACTGTTTTAAATATATTTAACGACCTTTATACTAAACTAGTGTCGAATGTACTTAATACTAATCTTATAACGACCACATCATCAATACCTCTCTAATGATATATATATATATATATATATATATATATATATATGTTATTTTAATACGTAAATATGCTATTATAAATTATAACTTGTTCATACGAACTCCGTTTTCAATGTTTCTTATATCCAAGCGTAGCTATCAACGAGACCTACAACTTTCGTTTAGACTGCATCGGCTAATTTTTAATTTATTTTTTGTCCATATTTTTATAAAATTAAATGATTTTGCTAAAATAGTAACTTTCTTGTACGGACTATGTTTTTGACATTCTTTTTCTCAAAAGTCTTATTTTAAAGAGTACTATGATTTTCTTTTTTGGTGGCTTTAACTAAATGTCAACCGTTCTCTTCCTAGATTTTTACATCATACATTACTTATGCGCTACTGATTTTTATATCTAATAAAAATCATATATAATTCATTTGGATTCATATTTCGACGAAATTTATATTTTTGGGATCGCGACAATGTGCACTTTCTATATATATATATATATATATATATATATATATATATATATATATATATTGACACACTTATTTTTACGATTTACAAACGATTCGACTAATTTTTCCTATTTTATTATATTATAATAATCATGAAACACATAATATTCACATAATTCTTCTTTATTACGTCAAATAAGTTACAATTGTCGACCGTAACTATTACATCATAATTTTAATGCTTAGTTAGAAACGCGGGCGTTACATATTTTAACACATATAAATCTTAACAAGAATCTGAAAATTTCAAATCAGTTATTAATAAAAATTATAGAGTTTACAACAACAGGCCCGGTGTGTGTATATATATATATATATATATATATATATATATACACTGAAAATTAACCAAAAAAAGGAACTAATAAAAAATATTTACTTTATATAGTAAAGATAAACGAATAGCATCAGGTTTTTTCTTACATCAGCTACTGATATTCACAACTTCTTTTTCCCTAACGTATTTTTGTATCCTTACTGTCTAACTGAAAGTAATCATTGTGGGATTCAGCGGCCATATCAAGTTTATCTACAGATAACATTATATATTTATCTTTGTGCGGTAAAACTATTATAGTGTATGCCTCATCATCCCTTTCATATGCAACTCTATAACTTTTTGGAGGTCTCATGATCACAATTGGCTTTTTATTATCCTTCGGGCCTCTCACATGGAATACATGTAATGCTTGGGAGGCAAGTATGAACAGATCGTCCTTATGCCCAAATGTATCAAGTTCTACCAAGGTGTAGCCAAGATGATCTTTTTTAACCACTATTTAATTATGACCCAGTCACACTTGAAAATAAGAATTTTTCTTATATGATAATCTAGAACCCATATATCTTGTAGAACACCAATATAAAAGGTGTTGTCATAGGATACTTCTTCTTTTCTTGGTATGTGCATGTCAGTTGATTCTACGTAAACCCCATTATTTTGGTTAACTATACCTTCACAGGATTGTATACGAAATAGGTCGCCATTGATGTGATATACAACATATTGCATACGACGTATTGTGGGCCATGAGAAGCCTACCTTAAGTCCTCTGAAATACTATGTATGTCGATCACCATCTCTCGCTCTACCAAAATATCATTAAAATGATAAGCATCAGGGGGCAGATTGATAAGTTACTGTTTTGTTCAAACAATTAATGAATGATAGGGAAAAATCTGCAAATTTTTCAAAAAAAAATTAATAAGTTGGATCGTTATTTTACCTCCTCTTTTAACTAATGACGGAAAGCTTCACTGTGTTTTTTCTACAGCAGTATTTGTATTTTCATGGGATGTTTATTTTTCAGATGCATCTTAGTGACGTCCTAATTTTTTATTTTTCTGTGTGACGTGTATGTAAGCAATAGTGATGATAAACCATTGAACATATTAGTAAATATAACTTATCATTACAACTTAATTACCTTCGTGTCTCCAAAACTTAACAATGGTCACGATAATATTTAAAAATGGTGACTATAAGTGAGCATTTGTGACTTTATATGAAAAATACATCACTATAAACATTGTATGGTTACTGTTTATTTCCAATGAGTGACTAAATGTACTTAATATTCACGATATAATAGTAAACATGTCAACAAAAATTATCAATAATTATAATAAGAGAAATAACACGTTAGTATTGATCATTTTTTGTGACGTCCTAATTTTTTATTTATCAGTGTACGTAAAAATAGTAATCATAAACCATTAAACATGTTAGTAAGATAACTTATATTTACAGCTTAATTACATTCGTGTCTCCAAAAGTCAACATTGACCACAATAATATCTATAAACAGTGAGTATAAATGAACATTTACGACTCTATAGGAAAAAACACATCACTATAAGTGTATTATTCTCATCGTTTAATTGTCCAATGAATGAGTAAATGTACACAATATTCACGATATAATATTAAACATGTAAGCAAAAGTTATCAATAACCATAACAAAATAAATAACACGTTAGAATAGATCATTTTTTGGTGACGTCCTAATTTTTTATTTCCAGTGTATGTAAACAATAGTAATGATAAACCATTAAACATGTTAGTAAATATAATTTACCCTTACAACTTAATTACATCCGTGTCTCCAAAAGTCAACATTGGCGGTAACAATATTTATAAACAGTGACTATAAGTGAACATGTATAACTATAAGGAAAAACACATCACTATAAGTTTATTATTCAAGATGGTTATCAAAATAAGATATAACAATATAATGACGAATTTCACCTATAATAATGAGTTTTCATGGGTTATACTCACCACAACTGAATGAAAGCATAACTTATCTTCAATAACGCGACATTTCCTTGCATGTTGAATGAGAAAAAACTCTGGAATAATATGTCTATAATTATAGGTTTTTTACGTGGATAAAGCTCAATTTTGTACTAGTTTTGACTGTTTTTAAAAGCTCTTTCAAAAAACAATTATCCATTACTAATCACTTTTTAGGCATATTGAGTTTTTAAAAAGCTAATAAAAAGTTTGTTTTTCAAAACAAATATACCGTATTTTAACTTACTCTTTGGTAAACTATAAAAGTATTATTTTAGCTTATGAACTAGCTTACAAACTAGGTTTTGATAAGCTACGGTGTGATAGTTTTTGATAAGCTTATGTAGTTTTGTCAGAATATTCCAAATATACCCTTACTATATCTATTATTTTTTTCTTTAAGTTATATATCTAAATATCAATTTATGTTGCTTTATAGTCGAGATCTACCATGATCCCTCGGTTTGTTGTTTAAGGCAACCGCTCCTTCATTATCATAGAAAATTTCCATAGGCTCCTTTATGGTTGGCACAACTCTAAGGTCTCCAATGAAATTCTTCAACCATATCGCCTCCTTTGATGCTTTGCTTGCCGCTATGTACTCTGATTCACACGTTGAATCAGCTATGGTCTCCTGCTCGGAACTTTTCCAAGTCACTGCTCCTCCATTAAGGGTAAAGACCCAGTCCGACTGCGAACGGTAATTGTCCATGTCAGTCTGAAAACTGGCGTCACTGTACCCTCGCACCTTTAAGTCATCACGCCCACCGAGGACTGGAAACCATTCCTTGGTCCTCCGAAGGTACTTAAGAATATTCTTGGTTACGGTCCAATATGCTTTGCCAGGGTTCCCTTGATATCTGTTGACCATGCTCAAAGCGAAGGCCGCATCAGGGCGAGTACAAGTGATAACATACATGATCGAGCCAACTTCGGAAGCGTAAGGTACTCGACTCATCTCTGCTATCTCGGCTTTGGTACTCGGACTTTGAGTCTTACTCAACTTGGCATTACTTTGGATTGGTAACTCCTCTTTCTTGGAATTCTCCATACTAAAACATTTTAGTACGTTGTCCAAGTAAGTATTCTAACTAAGTCCTATTAGTCTTGTACTCCTATTTCTCACTATCCTTAATCCCAAAATATAGGCAGCTTCTCCGAGGTCTTTCATAGCGAAGAACTTCCCAAGCCAGGACTTTACTTCCTTCAGTGTCGGGATGTCGTTTCCTATGAGCAGTATGTCATCGACATACAATACGAGGAAGTTTACTATACACCCACTGGCTTTGACAGATACACATGATTCATCTTCGCTTCGCAGAAACCTAAACTCTTTGACTTTCTTATCGAAACAAAGATTCCATCTGCGAGACACTTGCTTAAGTCCATAAATGGACATCTGAACCTTACACACTCTATTGGGATGTTTCGCATTGACAAAACCCTCTGGTTGAGCCATGTAAAAATCCTCAGCCAACATCCTATTAAGGAAAGTGGTTTTGACATCCATTTTTAATATTTCATAATCATGAAATGCAGCAATGGCCAGCATAACCCTAATAGACTTTATTTTCGCAACTGGTGAGAAGGTCTCATCGTAGTCAACTTTGGGAGTTTGAGTAAAGCCCTTCGCAACCAATCGCGCCTTATAAGTGTGCATATTCCCATCCATGTCGGTCTTCTTCTTGAAGATCCATTTGCACCTGAACGTCTTACGACCTAGTACATGATCAACCAAGCTCCAAACTTGGTTATCGTACATAGATTGAATATGGTTATCCATCGCCTCTTTCCATTTGGCAGACTCCGGGCCTGCCATGGCTTCCTTGTAGCTGTTAAGTTCGTCCAAATTTATTAGTGTACTATCACTAATATACGTATCACCCTCGCTTGTTATATGAAAACCATATAACACGGGTGGAACACTAACTTTACTGGAACGTCTAAGAGGTAATGATTTGTCAATTGGTTCAACCGGAGTTTCCTCCTCAGGTTGAACGCCAGTGTTAGAGGTTCCTTTCTCGGAATCTCTTCAAGATCGATTTACCTCCCACTGTCCCTTTGGCTTATGAGTTCTCTTTCTCGGAAAACCCCTTTCCTCGCAATGAAGACAACATTGTCAATCAGTCTATAGAAGAGGTATCCAAAGGACTTTCGTGGGTAGCCGATGAAAATACACCGCTCACTTCGAGGTTCGAGCTTGTCATGAGTCTCTCGTCTTATGAAAGCCTCACAACACCAAACCTTGATATGTGCTAACGAGGGAGCTTTCCATGTCCAGATCTTGTGAGGTGTTTTGACAACCTTCTTCGTAGGGACTAAGTTAAGGATATGGGCGGCAGTCTCTAAGGCATACCCCCAGAATGAGATAGGTAGTGAAGCACGACTCATCATGGAACAAACCATGTCTAGCAATGGTCGATTACGCCTTTCAGCCACACCATTCAACTACGGTGTCCTACGTGGCGTCAATTACGAAACTATTCCGCATTCTTTGAGATAGTCGTGGAATTCAAGACTTAGGTACTCTTCTTCTCGATCGGATCGAAGCATCTTGATTTCCTACCCAATTGATTCTCCACTTCTTGTTTAAACTCCTTGAACATTTCAAAGGTTTCTGACTTGTGCTTGATTAAGTAGATATACTCATGTCTACTATAATCATTGGTAAAAGTCACATAGAAACGGTTCACATCCCTTGTGGTGGATCTAAAGGGCCCACACACATCGGTGTGTATGAGATCCAATAAACCCTCACCCCTCTCACAAGTGCCAGTAAAGGGTGACTTGGTCATCTTTCCAAGTAAACAAGACTTGCACATGTCATCATCCCTAAGGTCGAATGACTCCAACACTCCATCCTTTTGGAGTTGGGATATGCGTTTCTTGTTGACATGTCCAAGACGACAATGCCACTAGCATGCTTAATACATACTATTGGAAGAACCGACACACAACACATCATTTCCTAAGTTAACTACAACCATCACAGTCTCATATATTCCATTACAAGGCAATGCTTCAAAATACAAAACATTATTAAGATAAGCATAAATAGAACACTTTTCATTATCAAATGAATATCTAAAACCTTGTCTATATAAACCATGAAATGAAATGATGTTTCTTGCTATATCTGGCGAATGACAAGAATTGTTTAAATATAAACCTAATCCATTACTAAGCACTAAGGAATTAACTCCAATCTTGGTGACAGGCGACGATCTTCTGTATCCCATGATTAGATTTATCCTTCCATGCTCCACATCCCTATTTCTTCTTAGTCCCAACAAATCAGAACATATGTGAAAACCACATCCTGTATCAAGAACCCAAGAAATAGCATGCGATGAATCATTAGATTTAATTGTGTAAATACCTGTGAAAGATGGCTTGATCTCCCCATCCTTGATGGCTTGCAGATATTCTAGGCAACTTATCTTCCAATGCCCCATCTTTTGGCAGTGGTGGCACTCTGTCTCCTTAGGGTTAGAGGTTGCTTTAGCAGAGCCAACTTTGGTTCCACTAGAAGAGGTACCATCTTGGGACTTTCCCTTGTGGTGGCCCTTTGAGGGAGCCTTCCTCTTCTTACCCTTCCCTATCCCCATTGCCAAGACAGGGGCAGCAGCGGGAGTAGGAGTCGGTGCAACAAACTTATCCTTGAGATTTCTCTCAACGGTCCTTAACAAGCCTTGAATCTTGCTCAAGGTGACCTCTTCCTTATTCACGTGGTAGGTCATGCAGAAGTGGTTGTAGAAGGGAGTCAAGGAGTGAAGGATGATGTCGATTACTAGCTTTTCATCTAAGTTAACATTTAACTTCAGCAGGCGATCAACATATCTCTGCATCTTTTGCAGATGGGCGGTAAGGGACTCTCCATTACCCATTTTGGCAGTGATCATCGAAGTGATGATCTCGTACCTTTCTTTCCTAGCGCTCTGGTGGTACCGTTCCAGCAAGTCTTGATGCATTTCATATAGGTACATGTCCTCATAGGACTTTTGAAGTTCTACAGTCATGGTCGCCATCATAATGCAATGGACTTTCATGGTATCACGCTCGTGGGCCTCAAAGGTGACAATCTCATCGGGAGAGGCAGTGTTAACATTGATCTCCTTCAGCTTCTCATCGAGGACATATTCTTTGTCCTTGTAGTGAGTGACCATTCAGATGTTACAGATCTATTCATTGAAATTGGACCCGTCGAAAATCACTCTCCCACATAAGTTCATAAGTGAGAATGAGGTTGAGGAGTTGGAGCCGGAAGCATTGTTGTTGACGTTAGACATCTAAAATAGAAAAGGACAAAGTTTGATTAGAAATGAATCCCCAATTAAACAACCAAATGAGAAATTTCGGCTAGGATCCAACAACATTATTAACAAATTAGAAGAGGGATGCCGTAATCTAACATGCAAATAATTTGAAGGTAAGTGAATGACAATTCACTAAATCTCCACCATGAAATGAAAAGGAGATTAAGTTGTAAAAGTATATGAAAACTCCTAGATTCCATTGAGATTCGTTGAACTTTTCAATGACATGTTTAAATCTCAATATGCTCCTCTAGTTTATGACTGGGATGCCGAGGATCACAAAGCGGGTGTGAATAACCATGCAAATGTACATGGTGTCCTCATTGTTACAGTCACCTATTCGATGTGTCGGTTAACCACACATGCTCCATCGAACTATGACAAAGAATGAGTCACCCTTTGCCCCCTTTGCTTAGAGCCCAATTAGTGTGCCGGTTAACCACACACGTCTTAGCAAGGGTACAAAGTGTAATATCATGGAATTGCATCAATTCACTTTTGCCTAAAGTAACTAAGATTGGGAATTGTTTGGAAAACATTTAGTTAGTTTTATAATTCATTATACTTTTAATGAGGAAGGGTTTTTCCTATCTTACCCGTTCGGCTAAAGACCCTCCACCAATCAAGGAAGCGGTGGGTGAGCGTGGACACCCATTAAACGGCCATTTTATACGCCATAACCTTATACCCCCTTATAGATTGACTTCGTGAATGAGGCCTACTAACGGTAAGACTAGCATTTTATATACATATTAATCTTGTAATATTATAATAGTATACGGTGTATTTTAAACATTTCAAAATACTAGGGTTTTAATCAAATTTAAAATTTCTAAAATTTAAAACCTTTTAATTTTAAAATTTTAAATATCAAAACTTTATTTTAATAATTATCCCAAAATTAAACTTTTAATTTGAATTATTAAATCTTGAAGGATTATCTTTAAATTAAACAATTAATTTAACCTAATCCCTTAAATCCCCTAAAATTCGAAAATATGGGATGGGATAATTCAAAATCTTTAATTACCATATTTAAACAATTAAGGGATAATTACAAGATATGGAATTATCCAAATCCCTAAAATTTAGGAATCTTATCCTGGGGAAGGAGGCAAATTTCGAAACCCTAAGGTTGGATAACCCTAGAATTCGAAATATTGGAGGCTAAGGAAAGGGTTTGGGAAACCCTATCAAATTTCGAAATAAAAGGGTTTAAGAACCCTAATTTCAAAAATCATGCATCTAGGGTTTATTGACTATAAACCCTAATGTGTCAAATTCATACATTTGTATAAAGCTAATTGAAAACAAAAACCAAACGCTCTAATACCACTAATGGGTTTTATACAAGCAATCCTATGTGTGCATGCAACCCTAGATACGGATCTATGTTTTCACTATTAGTTACACAACATTATGAACACAAAAGAAACCTAACATGTTCCTAGGTAATTTCGAAAATCATAAAGGAGAATGAATTACATACCTCTTGTTGGTATATTGTAATAACAACTTGTTTCTTGAATCTTCTTGTCATTGAAAGCAAGTACCACAAATGTAGTACCTCTAATGGCTCACAAACACCAAGAGCAAATGGAGAAGCAAGAGAGAGAAAGAGAGAGAGAGAGAGAGAGGGGGGGGAGGGGCAGAAAACCAGCTCTAGGAACTTCTAGGATCAAGTGGTCGATTTTCCTATGCCAAGGGGTATTGGTGTAGGAATTAGGGTTTCAGTCCTTACCCTTATCTGATTACTTGCCCACCAAGCAGTCCAAAGGATAACCGTAGAAACCTTATCATGGACGAATTCTAAGGCCTTATCCCATTGAATTCGTCCACCCTATAGTATAAGGAATCCTTTGCCCTACTTTGCAACTATCACATAATTACAGTTCAGTCCCCTTAGTTCAGTTAACTTATTTTGATCATAAAATTAATTCTTGTAATATATTATTCTTATAATATATTAATAAACCATAATAACTTCTTTCTCTATTATTTCTCCAGTCACGTTGCTTTGGTGAAGGCATCCCAAAAGGACCATGCACAATCGGGTCAAGTACTTACCAAATATGGTTACGAGCTTAGACACTAATCCAATCGTAAGAATCAAGACTACACTCAAACCCTTTCTTCCTTAAGCACCTTACGATTATGATGGCCAAGAAGTGAAAGGAAGAGTATCCTTTACATTACCGATTAACTACTAGTTATATAGCAACCAAATGGTTATAGAAGTGCCCAAAAAGTTTGTATACAACATATATATTCATATGTTATGAATATAACTAGTTTTGTTTTCTCTTTTGTTATTATTTCCTAGAAACAATGATTCTCAATATGCTGATAAAATATTATTTTCATAAAAAGAAATAATTTTCCAATTAAATACAAGTATTGATATTTATTAATAACCAAAACTACACTAACAAATAATAAATTAGTAGTAACTTGCTATAAAGTATGAGCCTATAAGATCACATATCCTTAGCAAATACCATTCTCTAATGACCCTTGGACATAAATATCTTTGAATCTCCCACTTGCACAAGACACATCATAGATTGATATAGACATTGATGAACGTCTAGCACCATTTCACTGTCCCCAATAACACACGACAAAAAATGTCATTCATTAACATTCAATTCCCATAAACTCAAAACCACAATTAATTTAAGATGTAACACTACTACAATAAAGCTTATAGAACCCAGTTTGAACAATTAAATAACCCAGTTTTGAACCGGGTCATAAAGTCTGCAAGTCTTGTACAAAATCTGCCATGAATAAACTCAGTTTCTATATAAAAACCGGGACATATAAGTATTTCCGAACACGCAAAACTAGGTTACATAAAGAGATTTGGCCGCGGTTCTACCACATAAAACCGGGTCATTTAATGATAAAAGAACCCGGTTCTAATACTCAAAATCCGGGTCAAATAATGATTAAATTAGCACTAGTTACATTCAAATAACTGTTTCATACAAATAAAGCTGGCTTTTTTTTTTATTTATAATATTCTTCTTTTTTCAAAAAATAACTATTGGAACTTACATCCAAAATTACACAACATTACAATTAACCACCAGCACAAGTATTCAAAAACCAAGACTCAGATCCAAAACATATAATCAATACAAAGAGTACAATCTAATAAACAAATTATGTTCGTATAGACATACGAAATAACCAACCATTATAGCCTTGATATAAACATGTTTTAAGTATCATAATAACTCATTGATTTGGTCATATCTTACTACATAAAACTTACATAAAAAATTTTAAAATAGAAATTCTTATCACATCCAAGTAGGATTATCCCATAATCAAGTGTAACAGCTATCATCCATCCCCATTAAAAAATAAACACAACATATAATGAGTTTTTTGTCTAACATTTCAAAACTATTGAATTTGAGAGACAGTTATTAAACAAAAAGCAGGATATTATAAAGATTAACATATACATTTTTAGGCAGCAACATCATTCATATAACTATTCATTTCTTTGGCCCACATAGCAGTGGTTATAACCAATGCCTTCTCCTTTAAATAACTTTTTTTCATATATAGGATAGCAAACTATAGGAAATATAAAATTAAAACTAATGACTAATTAAATTGATAGTTTCTTGCTACAAACAAAATGAAAAAAAAAAAAAACATACTTAGTTACTTACTCTATTCAGGAATCAATATTGTATGGTTGTCACGAAATCGAACATCTATTTCATTACATAGTGCTCACTCAACTAACTCTAAGATACGCCAACTTGGATGCACTAAAATTATGATATAAAGTAAGAATAAATAAGATAAATGAAACAACAACATCTAATTATTGTAATAGTAATAAGATAAATTACCTCATCCATCATCTATACAATTAGAGCTGATTCATACCAAGCAAAAACCTTAAGAATAAACAAGCAATTGAGTTATGTTTAAGTTTATAGAAAAATGTTATATTCATGCCATATTAAGAAACTTCTTACATGTCCACAATTTTGAGCAAGTAGTAGGTGTTGACAGGATTTTGCATAGACTTCATCGGAGATTCCAAAATGTATATGATGTGATTCCAAGGCAAATCACCAAGAGAGCCTAATGTATGCTAGTAATGTTTAGAAATTTTAGTACAAATGAACAAATATGTTGTTTGTTTTTTCAACAAAATATAATATTCTTCATAAGTAGATAAAAAGGGAAAGGATAATGAAGATGTACCTTAGTGAGAACAACTACAATATGTGACCATTGAATTATAGTGTCAAATGATCTTGTAGGATACCGACTTCATTTGATATCACATGAACATGATTACCTTTAAATATTTCATTTATGTAGTCTATTAAAACATTCAAGTGATCTCGCCATTGTTATTTTTTTGCAGAACTATAAAAAATCAGCAGATAAGAGCAATTAACTGAATTATTTTCATACCACGAATTTCTAAAATTTTAACTAAAATCCAAGCACCGAAGCATTGTTCCATGGAAATTTGTGATGAAATGAAGCGAATCTTATTCAAAAATGCATGTTATGGAGGAAGATGTTTGTAAAGATGAAAGCTTTTATAACTTTAAGCACATAAAGGGCTTGGGAGATGATTGATTGTTATTTGTTAATTGTTGAATTTTATGTATTTGGACGTGTCCCTTGTACTAACCTTGCTTCTTGTTGCCTCAGGGGCATTTTCTAATAATATGCTGACTAAAATTTCCTAAAAATAATTGAAAAGCAATAATAATACCGAAAACAAACAATTGAGACATGTTGACTGTACTTGAATCATGGCATATAATGTTAGATATATGAGTTGTCATAATTGTTAATTACTAAATATATGGTCGAGTAATGAGGCTTGATTGTTTTGCTTATATGATTAAGAACTACGAGTTCAATCTTTTGCACTAAATATTCTATAATACAAAGCCTTAACTACACATCTCTAGTAAAATTGCCAAAAAGAAGATTAACTGGAGTAGGGTACCTGCATAATGATGTCAATAACCCATTTCATCAATGTTATAATACCGGAATGAAATTATAAATATGAAATACCAATGAATAAACCTTACAAATCGTGGCACTAGAAGGATGTTTAGCAATGGGAAAAAGAGAACCAGTAGAGATGTAGAGTCGTCTAGACGAGTATTGCTGCACTGAAAATGATTTGGCGACCTAGTGCTATGAGGTAGTGGATAGGGAAAACCAAGAAAAGGATAAGGGATTGAGGCACCATGGTGGTGGTCGGCATGATGAACTGGATTCGTCGATTGAGGTATAGGAGAAGGGGTTGAGACGACAGTGCGGTGGTCAAAGTCGTCGGTTGCTGCGGTGGAGAAGAGAGGGAATGATAAGGCTATTAGGAGTGGAGAGATCTCCATGCGTGGAATGCTTACGTGGAGGGTCTCTCCACGCGTGAACACCGCCCCTGGGTTCAGTGGGTTGGTCGTGGCGTGGCTCCCAGGACGGACGAAGACGCGTACATTGATTGGCCATTCAATTTTCAACCGTTGGAGTATTAAATAAAAAAAATCTTTTTTCTTTAATTTACTTTCTCTATCTATATATACATCCACATATACAAAAAATTTTTAAAACATTCATACAAATTCTCTCAAATCAAACATACAAACTCAACCAAAAAATGGATAGCGATTCTGATGACAATTTGGTTTTGCACACACTATTGTCTGCGGCACAAGACGTGATTCGTCAGAGAGGCGAAACTTCACATCGCGAGAAGAAACATATAAAATATATCAATCGGGATCGAGAGGCGGCACATGAACTTTTGGTACGTGATTATTTTTCGCCTGATAGTCTTTATGACCTTTCGAAATTCGAAGGCCGTTTTCGTATTAGTAGAAAATTATTTTTACGTATAGCTTCAGATTTGGAACGTAATTATGAGTTTTTCCAATTACGTTGGGATGCTAGGGGTAAACGTGGTTTTACCACAATACAAAAATGTACGGCTGCTCTTAGACAATTGGGATATGGTATAACCACAGACGCATCAGATGAGTATCTGAAAATGTCTGAGAGGACGGGTCGAGATTGTACATATCTTTTCTGTGAGTATGTTATAGAGCTTTACCGTGACATATACCTGCGACATCCGACTAAAAGTGATGTCGAACAGTTGGATGCCGCACATGAAGCTAAACATGGTTTTCCAGGGATGCTTGGTAGTATTGATTGTACACATTGGGAGTGGGAAAATTGTCCCAATGTGTGGCGTGGTCAGTTCACACGAGGAGATCATGGGGTCCCGACTGTTATACTGGAGGCGGCTGTTTCAAACGACCTATGGTTTTGGCATGCATTCTTTGGTATGGCGGGGTCAAACAATGACCTGAATGTGCTCCACGCGTCTCCGATATTTAACGATATTTTGCAGGGTAAAGCACCAGATATGTCATATGTTGTGAATGGAAATGAATACAAGTATGGATATTACCTAGGTGATGGGATATACCCAGAGTATGCTACATTTGTTAAGTCTTTTTCTTTTCCAGCCGATGAGAAACGAAAATTGTTCAAGTTAGCACAGGAATCTGCACGGAAGGACGTTGAAAGAGCATTTGGAGTCCTAAAACAAAGATGGCACATAATCAAGCATCCAGCAAGAACATGGGATAGGGCAAAACTAACGACAGTGTTGACTGCCTGTGTGATTTTACATAACATGATAATAGAAGAAGAGGGTAGAGATATTTGTTCATATACCGACAACGATGCACTTAACCCACCTACAGTAATACAAGTTGGCAGCCCAGCATACTTCTCTAGGGTTTTGGAAATACAAAATCGTGAAACACATCACAATCTACGACACGATTTGACTGAGCACATATGGGGGAGACAACACCAAGGGGGAAATGACGATGAAGACGAAAAGGATGAGGGCGATGATTACGACGAGAATGCAGATGGTGAAGACGAGGCGGATGAGGATGAGGATGATGATGATGACAACGAGTAGTACTGTTCTACGGTTTTTGTGTTTTACTTTTTTTTTTTTTTTTTTTTTTTTAAGTTAAGTAGTGTAGTAGTTGATTTGTTAGGTTTTATGTGTGTTTTAGTAATTTTAGGTTTTAAATTTCTATGTTTTTAATTAATGAATTTTTTTTTTTTTTTTTTTTTTGTATTTTCAAAAAATTTATTTATCTTATAAATTATGTTTTTTTATTTCATACAGTGTTACAAAAAATAAAAAAAATTTACCTATTTTAAAAATTATGTTATTTACTTAACAAAATGTTAAAATAATAATAATAATAATAATAATAATAATAATAGTAAATGTTGTTAGTGGTGATCATTTCCATAGTAAAGTGGGTTGGTGGTGAAGGTGACGTGACGCATATGTGGCACCATTTTTCCGGTGAGTTTGTAGTGACCACTCCATATAGCCTAAGGAGTGAAAATGTGATGTGGGGTTTGATTGGAACTCAAAATTTGTGGCGGGATATAGAAATTTCATGGCAGGATATCTAAAAAATTTACCCTAAAATATGTCTGCCAAAAATTTCTTTTAGATAGTGGATCTTGATGTTGGCCGGTGGATGCTTTCATTTTGGCTCACTATACTTTGAAATTATAATTTAATTTAGTAAAGAAAAATTACATGACCAATATGGAGTTGACTTTCTGAAATGTAAATCAATTTATTTTTTACATCAGTTTAGTTTAATGTGGTAATGGATTCACTGATTTACACTTTGTATCTATTTTTGAAATATTACATTCGACGTGTAATTAATCTTTACGGTTTCAATTAAATTACACAAAAACTGACGATTTTCACATTGATGATCAGGTAAATTTCATATTTATTATTTTCTTTAAAATATTAATATGTATCGTAACTTTGCATGAAATTAATTTAGGAAAAATGACACATTGGCCTATAATGCATTTCGAAATTTCTCAGCCTCTTAACTCATTTTCATGTTTTTTAAGGGAATAAAGTTATTGTCAATCTGTTCTTTTAATCATTGTAACCTACTAGGCTACTATAGCAGATTTCGTAAGTCAAATAAGTATTTGAAGCTGATGTGACTTCCTTTTCAATTTCAAATCATTGTAAATAGTTTACCCCTTGCCAAATCACAAATGTAATATATCACCTAGGTTTGACCTAATTATCTTCCGTTGCGGACTTCTCATCTTCATCTTCCTCATTTCTCTTCTCCTTTCCTACAATTTCCTCTATCACAAAATCCTTACACATCTCAAAAGTGGAGCCAACAATGACGTTTTAACCTTTCAGAAAGCTCAAAATAATGATAACTCTGAACCAAATAAAGTGAAGACGAACTCGGATCATGTTGTAAATAAGGAGAATGTGGATTCTAACATAACAATTCGATGTAAACCAACACCAATCGTGAAATCCCATTTGAAAGACGAGGCTTGGAAACGATGTTCGTTGCAGCTGTGTATGTAGTTAAATGATCCGATTCCAATACTTTGTTAGAAGTGACTTGTAACATTCAAATCCAGATATTCCATTTTTTTTAATCCTCATATGAATTCATTTCGGAAAAATAGACCCTCCGTACTTTGGGAGTATGTATGTGTACACTTAGCATACATGTGTGCATGCAACGAATGGCTGAGGCTCATAAGTTAGGTGTACGAGCATGTACGCGAGGCATACGAGGCTAATGACCAAACCCTAGTTTCTTGGCTTGGACACTATTTAAGCACACTTATATCATTTCGACCTTACCCTAGCCAGCCTGCATTACTCTCAAACGTCCCCAAAAACCTAAATCCTCTGTGAGCAACTCTTGAGCTTGGAAGTGCCTCAAATACCTCATTTTTGGTGTGTTAGCAAAGAGAAGGAAGTTGAAACAAGCTTTGAACGTGGGGAAAAGCTTTTGGATCTTGCATTTAGAGCAGCTTGGGAAGCTTGTGGAAGTAAAAAGCTTTCACCATGTTTATTCCTTTTGCTTGTTGAGTTAGGGTTTCTAGAAGTCCTATTTTGAGTCCATAAATCCTCTATTGGGATTTTGAGCAGATCCATAGGTTAGGAAGGATAGATTTGAGATCCTTTAGCTTGATTATATCATAAAAATGAAAATTTGATGACATCTAAGTCTCCATGCATGAGTTAAGACCCTTGGAAATGTCTTAATGAGATAAAAAGAGTTGTTGGGAGCATATAGGGAATGCAAGGGCATAAAGTTGCCAACTTTATGCCTTAGGACCCTTAAATCGGTTAAGATCTGGAATATAACCGAAAAGCCTACATACATTAAGGACTTAATGGAGTTGGATGCAATACAGTTGTACGTTGGGCGTACTATGTTTTACATTGGGCGTACAACTTGCATACATTAATGACCTAATTAGGGTTATTTGTGTATTTATTTATTTGTTCAGTGTGAGATTTTGAGCTGGTAGTTGAGAAACTATTGTATTCTATAGACTGAGGTGAGTCTTTTCATTATACTAATGGGACGAAGGCACCAATGCCGACCCATTACCTGATATGAGATTTTAATAGTTGAATATGAAATGGTTTTGTTATTTGGCATGTAGTGTCTTATGTGAAGACCATGGGTTAGCCCATGGCCTCCCAGTTGAAGACGATGAAGGGAGTCCGTGGAAAATTTATATGTATATGTGTATGGCATTATGTGGTTATGTGTTTTGTGTATTTTAGGAAACTCACTAAGCATGTGCTTATAGTTTTGTTGGGTGTTTCAGGTACTTCTGGTTGACACCATTCATGGGCCTATGGTCTAACACACTTGGCCCATTAGGGTTTTAGGTATGATCCCTCTAGTATAAATAGGGATGCATGCTAAGCATGGTTGTACAAATCAGTCTAGGCGGCCGAATAATCAGCACCTAGGCACGTGGCAATCTCTAACCACCTACGAATAAGGGTTAGAGGGTAAAATAATCAGCCTTGGTCAATATCGGTCAAAACCGATCCAAATCGGACAAAATCGGTCCAACTCAGACTTAAAATTGGGCCAAATCGGTCCAACTAACCTCATGCTCGAAAGAACCAACTAGCCCACCGAGTAGTTGGGTTTGATTTTTTATAGGAACCTAAGTCTCCTTTTATAAGATAAGGATGCCTTCATTTATTTTCTCACCAGCGATGTGGGATGCCAAACTTGTAACAACTTTATACATCTTTGCACATGTTTCCGTTTGCATCTGTGATATTGTTTGCATCTTCAATACACCTAAGTCTCCAATTCACCTTCACTTTAAACTCACTAGATCTGTGATTCCCTTTGCATCTCGTTCTTCCCTACTTTGCATCTCGTTCTTCGGAAGAAGAATTCGAGTTCCATCACTGACCAACCCTTCTTCTCAAAGATGGAAGGTATCACGATTCAGTTGCTTCAATCACGATTCAGCTGACTCACCCTTAACGAGGATAGTTCTTCTCGATCTATGAAGGTTAGTTCTTCAATCATGATTCTTTTGTAAGAAATAGATGTGAAATTACAGAGACCATATTTTTGTTCATAATTGTTTGTTGGGATGAAATTCGTCATTTTATAAGGCAACTCTGTCAGCTCCGGGTAGTTGACGGCGACTACTCAAGCGATGACGACGACTATGATGCTCTACGGCAATGACTTCGATGCTCTACTTCCCACAAACTGTTATCAGCGAAGTGAAGAAGCCCGGGAGGATGAAAACAAAAAAAATGTGTGATATCTTGGTTACGAATTGATTACAAATTGAAATTTGTTACGAATATCTTGGTTACAAATTGAAATTGAACTTGGTTTCTGATTGTTATGATTTGAAATCGATTGTTGTTGCCGATAATGCTTACAAGTTGTGCTTTTGGATCAGATAGGTCTTTTAGGTTGGATAGGTCTGTGTGATCTATATGGATTATGTGGTTCTTATGGTGTTTGTGACATTCATGAGAATCAAGCTTGTAACTAGCATGCCAAATGTTTGAGTAAATGCTTAAGAGAAGAAAGTTACAAATTGAAAAGAAAAATAAATTATGTATTACATATTTATTATTTCTAAACTTGTTTACTTATATTCTTAGCACTAATGTTATATTTATTAATTTTTAATATTTTTTTTAATAATTAATTGTCCCCGATTAATCCCCGCCTATCCGATTAATCCCTTTACCTCAGTCACCGATTAGCCTATGTCAAGCGATTTTTGCAACCTTGATGCTAAGTCATTTTGTATCTTGAATTCTTGAGTGTTACGTGGTTCACCTTGAGTGAACCACGTAAATATTGTGTCTTGTGTGCTTTTGGTACTGGTAGTTATCCATGTTAATTCCTAACATACTTATATGTCTTATGAAACATGTTATAGTAGGTAACAGCCTAAAGTTGTAACTAGTCTATTTCACCCCTTAGTCCCTTCTGACTCATTTTGTATCTTTCAACCGATACGAGTATATTTCACCCCTACATCTAATCATAAAATCATATTAGCAAGAGTCACAAAGACAAGAAGAACACGCATGCATGTCAGTAAGTGTCACAAACACAACTATCATCCTACAACATAATCCAATATGTTGACATTGGTGCCTTCAACCCACAAGTACAATGAAGAGACTCGCCTCAAATTGGCGATATATGAATCACACACGCACTGTTGCTACAAAGGCTCCTCACACTGAACACATCCAAACCAACCTTAATTACTATTTAGGGTAATAAACCATAATTAAAGGTTCAAATCATATTCTCTCTTACTACGGGTAAAAAACTATTTTACCCATCCTATACTGGACCCAACTAAACATGGCCTATGGCCCAAAATGTCCCAAATGGACTTAAGGGAGTACGCCATGCGACTCCTACATTACGCCCTGCGTACTTGGTGTCCATAAAAAAGGCATATGGAGCCAAACCATTACGCCATGCGTAGACAGAGGTTATGCCCTGGGTAACCTCATTGTACAAAATCACTTTTTAAGCTCTTAATACCTAATATCTAAACGTCTAATTCTCATATCTAAATCTTGGGAAGGTCTTAACTGATAATGTTAACATCTTTAAGCATTTGCATGACTTAGTAGAGCCCAAAACCAAACCCTACGTTCATAACTTCACAATAATGACCAATAATTCATGCATGGGAGGAATATAACCAGCAAGATCCGATTTTTATGACTTCTTAACCTCTCCCGACGTTCCTTCCTGTGATGGTTAGCGTCCGAACATTGAGCGTTCACATGCAAACGGCCGACGTTTGCTCACTGTTAACCATCTTCCATTCCAATGACTTAATGGCTTAAGATATGAAATCCAAACTTCATATCCATATATAATAGAATGTCTAAAGCCATAAAGTTACAAACTTTATGGCCATGCATGGTTACAATGAGCCCAAAAGCTAAAACTCCAACTCTTTAACCCATTAAGACACCTCAAAACTTGCATGGAGTGCAAAGAAGGTCCAAGATCACAATTTATGTCTCAATAAACCTCAAAACGTCCAAAAAGGACAGTATATACACTCAGGAGTATGCCATACTCACAAAGGTTGACACTAGGGACCAAAATGTTTCAAAATCCAAAGGATAACAATATCTAATGAAATACAAACCAAGTTCAAAACTTTATACCTCCTTGACGTTGCTAAGATGAGGAAGATCCCAGATCTAAAGCTTCTACAAATTTCCAAGCTTCACCACCACCTTCTTCTTCATTTGGAACAAATAAAAACACACACTAAAGCTTCAAAATGTAACAATTAGGGATAGGGTTTTCAAGATGGGTCGTTCTAAAGATGAAGGCTGAAGAGAGAAAGGGTCTGGGGGCCTTAAAGTTCTTTAAATAGGGTGCAAACCGTAAAGATTAGGGTTTAGTATATTTGTACAAATGCCTGACGTCCATCAAATAATGCCTGGTGTTTGAACGTCTAGCGTGCAAAGCCAAACGCCTGGCGTTTGGGCCAATATGCCAAAACTTAAAACCACTATGGTGTAAACTGAAAACTACTTTGAAGCGGGTGTTACGTTCATCGACCAACAAGATATAGCAAATGAACCATCAAGGTGGGATCTTTTTACCTTCTAAAGAAGCTAGATAAACAACAAATTTTAATCTACAAGTAATGGATTCCCAAGAGCTCCTCCAATGATCACCTTCTTTATAAAACACACAAAATATCATTTTAAAAGCTCAAGAACCACACGAGATGGCTAGGATTTCTAAATGGTGCTTTGGGACAGTCCGGGCTGGTGATGAAGGAGGCCTCAAGGACTTAAGGTCCTTTAAATAGGGTCCAAATCCTAAAAATTAGGGTTTGGGTTCTGCATGAGTACGCCCTGCGTACTGTACCTCTTGTGTATGCACTACGTACTCAAAAGAGTTTTGCTGCCATTTAACGAGTTACACTAGGCGTACCCATGGAGTAATCCCCTCGTAAGGATCAAATGTAACATCCCAACTCCTAGGTATAATATTTATATATTTATTTATGAGTTGATTGAGCAACTTGACGAGTGGGTTCCCCAACTCGTCGAGTAGAGACGAATTGGCCACATGGGTTTTACAACCACCTCGACGAGTTGGCGCTATGAGTGGAAACCCTAAATATATAGGGTTGGGTCCTATATAAAGAACCTTAAGCCCTCATTTATTCCCCACCAGCCACCTTATTCCCCTGAGTGAAACTCTAATTGTCTAGAATGAGCTAAGAGAGAAAAAGAGTTAATCTTAGGCATTTTATGATCTTTTGGAAGAGAAGAAAGAAGAATCTCCACAAGGAACGAAAAGGGACTGCTGGATAAAGTCTCCACCTTTCTCTTTATGTTGACTAGATCTCATGATTATGGAGTTTTAGGGCTATTTCCATCCTTTATAAAGATCTTGAGTGTGTTGAGCTTACCAAATGATTGACACTTCAGATCTAGACCTTATGAGGTCCCTAGAGTCCAAAGGTCCCCGCTTTATCCAACTATAGAAGAGTTTTTGTGCTTATGACTCCAAATAGAACTTGTTTTGGCATTTCAAAGCCCTAAGTGCCATGCATGAATGTAAAGATTATGCCTTTACATGGTATCTCAGCATTAACAGGCTAGATCTAGAGTTTGGGGTTATAGATCTGCCTTCAAATGTCTGAATGAGAATAGAGACTGAATGGAATCGCTGAGTCGATGAGCTGACTCGACGAGTTAGCTAGGATTTTCCTCGACGAGTCTGGACATGAGTAACCTGGCGAGTTGATGAGATAACTCGACGAGATAAGTTGGATTTTCATGACATTTCTGAGGAAACGAGGGGACTCGGCGAGTCACATAGATGCACTCGGCGAGTTGGGTCAACATGGACTGTTGACTTGAGTGTTGACTTCTGTTGACTTTAGGGTTTGGTCAAGACAGGGATTATGGGGACCATGGAGGGATAAAATGGTCTTTTACCCATCCCAAGAGTTAGAGAGAGAAAATAGCATTTGGTTTATTTAGAGTTGTGATATGAGTGTTAATTAGAGATAATTATCATATGTGTTAGGCCGAGGCTAGATCGGTAACTCATGTACAAGGTTTATTTGCTTACTTGCATACGAGCTGAGTCTTCTCACTATATTTACCTAGAGTGGTAATCTTTATGTGACAAGAGGGTCTTATGTGCTTATATTGAGTATTGTGATATCCTGCGTTATGTCTTTGTGATTTATGTTGTGTATAGGGATGAGCAAAAAAAGCCGGTACCTGCTTTCAGAACCGGAACTGCCTCGGAACTGTCGGTTCTGGAATCGGAAATGCCTTAAGCAGTTCTGGTTCCGGTTCCCAAAGTTTCAGAACCGCCTAAAGCGGTTCCGGTTCCAATTCTCAATTTCTTAAAACTGTTACCCGTTGGATAACCGCCAGTTCCGGTTCCAATACCGGTTACCCGGAACCGGTACCGACGGGTACCCGCCTTTTCTAAAGCAGATACTATATATATATATATATATATATATATATATATATATATATATATATGATTTTGTTTTTAAAAAATAAAATTGTTATTTACTTTAGGTCAAAGACGTAAGACTAGTTAGGGTTTTTTTTCTTGAATTCATTCTAAAAAAGCCGACACTATCACAACCTCTACTCTCTACTCTCATTCTCATTCTTTAGCCGAATGATCTTGACTCTGGTTCTTGTTCAGTCGTTCTTCAAAATATTGAATGCTCATCAGCTCACGTTCACTTCACGTAACCCTCTTGTGAGTATTGTTGAGTAATCGAGGTTGCAACATCCTATCTCGGGTAGTTCTTCTTCTTCATCGTATTTTTCTGCTCAATCGGCGCAATCGCATCTTCCTGTTCAAGGTTAGTTCCATGGATTTGCATATGTTAGATTTTTTTTTTCGATGATAGCATCGGTTACTTCCATTCGATTATTGCATATGTTAGATTTTTATGACGATGATTGCTCGGTTCCATCGCTTTGCATATGTTACAAGAACTTGTTAAATTGTTAATTGTTAACTATTAATGGTTAACTGGGATAAGTTTGTATTCAATTTCGATTTTCCCCAATTTCAATTTCGAATTTCTCTCATATGAATTGATAACCTGTTAACTAAGATGAGTTAGTTAATTGATGTTGTTAACTGTTAAGCATCTTTAAGCATATGCTACTTCCATTCATCTATTAACTGTTAAATATTAGATGTATGTTAACATTACTTGGTTATTGGTTTATTTTTTGAAATTATATCTTAGTCAGTTAATTGTATGTTAACATCATTTGTTAACTGTTATATCTTAGATGTATGTTAACTGTTATATCTATCTTTGTGAATGTATTTTTCATTAGTTAACTGTTTACTAACCTGTTATTGATTTATTTTTCTAAAATTATAGGTTTAGTAATGGAAAATAGTAGAGTTGACATAGACTTGGATGGTGAAAGTGAGGGTGTTGACAAAAACAAAATGCCAGTAGTTGGGGACAAAAGGAAATCAAATGCTTGGCTCAACTACAAAGATGTTAGAGATCCAAAGACGGGCAAGATTGTCAAGGCACAATGCAAACATTGTTCCAGACTCTTGACAGTTACTACAAAGAATGGTACATCATCTTTGGGTAAACATAATGTTGTATGTTTACAAAATCCTAAAAATATTGATAAAAAGCAAAAAAAAAAAAAAAAATTAGCACTTTTAGAACAAGTCAAAGTGAAGCCACCACCGTTTCTAATTGGGAATTTAACCAAAATACAATTAGGCTTGCTTTAGCAAGAATGATTGTCATTGATGAGCAACCATTTTCATATGTTGAACGAGATGGGTTTAGATATTTTTGTAGTGTTGCCGTTCCACAGTTTTGTATCCTATCACGTTTCACGGTTGCTAGAGATGTTAGTAAAGTGTTTCTTAGCGAGACCGAGCTTTTGAAAAACACCTTGAAAAGTTTGAATTCTAGGATTGCTCTTACTACCAATTGTTGAACTTCCGTGCAAAATTTAAGTTATATGTGTTTAACTGCTAATTTTATTGATGATAACTGGAAATTACATAAAAGAATTTTGAATTTCCGTAATATTGATAGTTATAAAGGAAAGGAAATCGGGAAAGAAGTGGAATCTTGTATTCTTTATTGGGGTATTGAAGAGAAGTTATTTTGCATCACTGTAGATAACGCAAGTGCTAATGATGTAGCTGTTGCTCATATAAAAGATTATCTAATGGATAAACTTGTCTTAGGAGGTGAATTTTTCCATATGAGATGTGCCGCCCATATCTTAAACTTGATTGTTAAAGATGGTCTTGAATTGATTCAAGATGCAATTGTTAGGATTAGGGGTGCAGTTAGATATGTTAGGAGCTCTACTGAAAGATCTAAATTGTTTGATACTTGTGTTTTAAAATAAAAAATTACGAGTAAAGCGTCGGTATCTCTTGATGTAGCAACACGGTGGAACGCCACTTACATTATGTTGGAAACGGCACTTAAGTTTGAGAGACCTTTTAAAATAATGAGACAAGAAGACCCCGCATTTGAGAAAGATCTTAAAGATGGATAAAGATTGGGAAAGTGCTAGAAATTTATCTCTTTGTTTGAAGCAGTTTTTTGAAGCCATGAAAAGGATGTCGGGAACTTTGTATGTTACAACTAATATGCATTATCATGAGATATGTACTTGCTTCCTTATTGGAGTGGACACAAGATGATGATATCAATATTGTTCTTATGGGTGATCAAATGAGAAAAAAGTTTGACAATTATTATGGAGACTTTGGAAAAACAAATGTGATGGTGTTAGTTGTGGTTGCTCTTGATCCAAGGTATAAGATGAGGTTTGTGAAGTGTTCTCTAATAAAAATCTATCCTTTGGACTTCAAGAAGGTTGAAGAACTATATACTCAAGTGTTTGAGGTTTTGAATAAACTATATAATCATTATTCTAATGTTTCTTCAAACAAAGAATGATGCTTCTAGTTCTTTTAATACAAATGATAATGATGGTCAAAATTTTGTTGGTGTGGTTAAGAATAAGCAAATGAGAAACATATATGATGAGTTCTATGTAAATGATGTTAAAGATGCTATGGAAAAATCTGAATTAGAGGAATATCATGATGCTCCACCCGAAAAAATGAATAATGAAACATTTGATATTTTGAAGTGGTGGAGTGACAAATGCACAACATATAAGGTGTTGGCATCAATGGCAAAGGACATTCTAGCCATTCCGGTTTCTACGGTTGCTAGTGAGTCCACTTTTAGTACATCCGGTCGAGTGGTGGATGACTTTCTTAGTAATTTACTTCCAAAGACGGTAGAAGCTTTGATTTGTACTCAAGATTGGTTGAGGGCATCAAATGTTTGTATTGAGCTTGAATAGTTATTGGAAGATGTGGAAAAATATGAGGAAGGTAATATGGAAGATACACTTTTATTTATTCTTTTATTTTATGTTTCTTGTATAATATTTAAAATACTAATTTGAATTTTTTTTGTTTAATTCCATTGTAGAAATCAGTCGCAATATGGAAGATACACGTGGAGGGAATTAGTAGTTGCTGTTTTTGATGTTGGGATGTTGTTGTTTTTGCTGTTTGCTATTTGTTGCTGTTGCTGTTTGGCTTGGTGTTTGCTGTTTTTTGCTTGCTGCTGATGTTGTTTTGCTGTTGGTGTTTGGCTGTTTATTGTTTCCTGTTGATGCTATTTTGCTGTGGTTGTTTTACTATTTTTGTGTTGTTTTAAAACTTGTAGAATGTTGTTTGGCTGTTTGCAATTTTGTTGTTGCTATTTTGACTTTTGTTATTGCTGAAAATTGTCATTTTGTTATATTACTTGCTAAATTCCAATTGTGCTGGGATGGTGTTTTGAGATCAAGTTTTTATGATTATTTTAGTTTTCTATATTATAGTCCTAGTCTCCTATAGTTTATAAAAGTTAATTTCAATGAAATGTATACAATAAAAGGTGTAAATTATCATGAAGCCGGGTACCCGGAACCAGAAACCGGTTCCGGCGGTTCCGGGAGCGGTTCCAATTTTCTAAGAACCGGTGTAGGGAGTTCCGGTTCCAATACCCAAAACCTAAGAACCGCCGGTTCCAGGAGCGGTTCCGGTTCCGACTAAAATAGGCGGGTACCCGGTTCTGCTCATCCCTAGCTGTGTATTATTCTGAGCTTACTGAGTTAGGACTGGAGGGTCCACCCGAGTTGTGGGACCGGAGGGTCCCACAGAGACACATTGACCGGAGGTTCCTATTCGAGTATAGCCATGAGAGGCTAATGAGATGTGTGTGGTATTATGGGAAACTCACTAAGCTTCGTGCTAACCTGTTATGTGTTATGTATTTCAAGTACTTCTAAGGATCGTAAGAAGGTGCCGGCTTGATTGTACACATGAGGCTGAGTTATGTTTTGAGAATCCTGGATTTTTTTTTATTATGGATAGGTGATTTGATAATTTGATATTTTTTGGGAATTTTGTGATTGTGTTAATGAGATTAATTGATATTTAATTGAAAATTTTGTTTGAAAATTTACGGTGTTACACCAAAAATGCAAACTTTTTATATTTTAAGCCAAAGTTGAAAATACATGGGAACACGAGTGTTACACCATATCTTTATTTGTCAATTTAATTTTTGAGCCAATTGAATCAAACACCAAGTAATGTCACTATGATGTTGCTCTTCATGATTTGAAGTACCTCAAAGGATCTATCATACAATGTTACATTTTAATAATTCACCTACATACAATCTTGATGCTTATTGTGACTCATATTGGGCATCTTGTCCTATCACCATACGAAGTGTTAGTGGAATCTTCTTCTTTTTGGCGATACTTCCATTTCATGGAAATCAAAGACACAAGTTACTATTTTTTATCTTCATCAGAGGTTGAATATCACTCTATGCGACGTGTATGTGATGAATTAGCATGAATTAGTCACTTGTTAATAGAGTTGAGTGTTCTAAATATAACCCTAATTCCTTTGAAATGTGATAATGAAAGACCCTAATTATCGTATTTATGAAAGACCCAAACTTTCATACTTGACAATATAGTTACTCCAAAACATGCTACTTGCATATTCATAAAAACAATATTTTACATTGATAAAGAGATTCCAAACTACTGGATACAAACCGACTATTTTAAAGTGTTATATATTACATAACTTCCCAGGATTCTATAGTTTTATACATATGGGAGTGCAAAATACAATAGTTTCAAACTATTCATAAGCTTCTATCGATACAATAGTTTCAAACTATTCAAAAATCTTCTACCAGTATATAACTATACTGGATGTTTATCTCCTGCAATTTGTTAAACATCGAGAGGGTAAGCGGTGACGCTTAGTGAGTTCAATAATAGATACAATATAACGTTATGTCATATATATACTTTAATAGGGCAGAAGCAAAGAGGAACAAGGAACAACAAGGGCATATGTGAATCATGTGACAAACATTCCATATCAATCATTGATTTGATTTAAAGATATACAATCAATGAGACATAACAATTTCCATGCTTGATATACATCAACAAAGCTTTGGCCCAAACGACACAGAAGATATGCAACTTCGGATTAACATTTCGGTAGGTTTCAGGCTTATAGCCCTGTCTAACCTTCTGCCACTACCATAGAATAGAATTCATTCTCTTATGGAGACATGTTCCACATGGCCAGAGGCTACATACCAATACCAACGTGAATCTAAGTCCTTTCGCTGATCACATGGTCAAAGGTATTTTTTTGCTATTAAAAATAGCAAATAAAAATAACCCGGGAAAATGACCCGGAATAATAACACTGAAAAGCACGTAGCACATATAACACATAACATACAATTATTTCTATATATTTAAGTCACCGTGAAATAACCGGGGGATAAAATATTAATTTGGGCAGTACTTCGGCTCTAAATATGACTTTCGTCGTTGAAAACCGGGAGTTTTCTTGAAAACCGGGCTCTGCGAAGGTAGAGCTTCGAAACCGAAAAGATAAATTTTTCGGGCTTCTCGGGAGTCTCGGGGCATGTTTCGGGCTTTGGAATCAATACCGGGGCTTCGGGGAATGTCGGGATAGTAAAAATATTGAAAAAGGGGGTGAAAATGGAAATTTTCTAAAATTAGCCGAGAGGGTTCGCACCCCTTATATAGGGCCGAGCTTCGGATCCGAAGCGAAGGGAAGAAGGCACGTGTACGCGAGGCTCGGACCAGGTGGCAGCAGGGCGAGGCTTCGGGTGCGAGGTTCGGGACAATTGGCTCGCAAATGGTAGCTTCAGATTGGACCCAGCTTCGGTCCAATGGGAGGATGACACGAGGGTGCGAGGGTGATCCGGGGGTGTCTCCTACGAAGGTGTCCGTCGCTTAGTGGACCTCGGACTTAGTCCAATCAGAAGGTGACACAGCAACCTCGGTCCTATCAGAAGGTGACACGTGGAGGCTGCATGCAAGGGCTGACGTGGCAATCACTATTCATGCGAAATTTCTCGAAAAATGTGCCAAATCTTGTAAAATCCATAACTTTCACCTACGAGCTCCGTTTTTGACGTTCTTTATATGCACGCGAAGCTAAAATTATGCTCTACAACTTTCGTTTAGACTTCGTCGGCTAATTTTGACTTTAATTTTAATATTATTATTTTTAACAGACCGGGACATGAAAATCCGTTAAAAATTCATAACTTCTTCATCCGATGTCCGTTTTCGTCAAACTTTTTACCGTTGCACTACTAATGACGAGACCTTCAATTCTCGTTTAGGTTGTGTCGGCTAAAAATCACTCGATCTAAATTTTGAGTTTTTAGCTGTCTACTGCTAAGCTAAAACTTCGAAAAATCATAACTTCCTAATACGAAGTCAGATTCAAACGGTCTTTATATGAAAGTTGATTATTTTCACGAGTTCTACAACTTTCATTTACATCTCTAAGGCTAAAAATTAGTTTATCGAAAACTAAATTTTTACGCGACAAAGTATTTTCCGAATTTATCACGGATCTTCGTTTGGTCATAACTTCTTCGTTATAACTCGGATTTCGATGAGGTTTTCGCCTAAATGCTTCTATCGAGATTATCTACAACTTTCAAAAATAAAATTTTACTTATTCCAATTTTTATATTTTCTCTATATTTTACTATTTGGTTTTTAATTGGAATCTCATAAGACTTCCAACATTTTATGAGTGATTCTAAACATAGTTTTACTTCATTTATAGTAAAAACTATCTGTTAGAACTCAACATTCAAATTCACTTAATATTTCATAATATTATTTACTTAAAACACGATTTCAAAACGTGTATGTTACAAATACCTCATCTTTTTGAGGATTTCGTCCCCGAAATTACATCGATTAAAATAAATGGGGATATTTTGCTCTTATCTCATTCTTATTTTCCCAAGTATAATTTGGGCCTCGATGGTGTATCCACTTGACACGCACCAACTCCACTTCTTTATTACGTAGATTAGTTGTTCTTTTGTTCACGATCTCTTCCGGCTCTTCTACATATCTTAACTTATTATCCAATTTCACCTCGGATAATGGAACTGTCTCATCATTGATGCTCAAGCATTTGCGCAAATAGCTCACATGAAACACATCATGAATACCTGCCAAATCTTCAGGTAATTCTAAGCGGTATGCTTGCTTTCCAATTCTCTGGATGCTTTTGAAAGGACCAACAAATATAGGACTTAACTTTCCTTTCTTCCCAAATCTCATAAGGCCTTTCCATGGAGATACCTTCAGCCTCACGAAATCACCCACTTGGAATTCTATGGGTCGTCTTCTCTTTTCTGTATAGGACTTCTGTCGATCCTAGGCCGCTTTCATTCTTTCTCATACGATTTGAATTTTGTCGGTGGTGTCTTGAATTATTTCAGGGCCTCCAAGGATCTTCTGTCCTATGTCTCGCCAACATAATGGAGTACGACACTTGCGGCCATATAATGCTTCATATGGTAGCATTTTGAGTGAAGCGTGGTAACTATTATTATATGAGAATTCGACAAGAGGTAAGTATTTATCCCAGTTACCACCGAACTCCAAGACACATGCACGAAGCATATCTTCTACTGTTTGGATTGTTCTCTCTGTTTGACCATCTGTCTGGGGATGATAAGCTGTGCTGAGAGCAACTCAAGATCCTAATTCACGTTGCATACTTGCCCAAAAGTGAGAAGTGAAATGGGTATCACGATCGAAAATGATCTTTAGTGGCACACCATGTCTTGCCACAATTTCATCCAAGTATACTTGTGCGTATTTCTCTATTGGAGCCGTTTCACGCATGGCAAGAAAATGAGCGCTTTTAGTCAGGCGGTCGACAATTACCTAAATGCTATCATGCTATCTAGCAGTCTTTGGTAATTTGGTAATAAAATCCATGGACAGTTCTTCCCATTTCCATACAGGAACACTAAGACTTTCTGGGGTTCCATAAGGCTTTTGGTGCTCTGCTTTGACTTGTAAGCATACTAAGCATTCCTGTACATATCTTCCAATGTCTCTATTTAATCCAAGCCACCAATAATCAGCTCTTACATCATAGTACATTTTACTTGTACCAGGATAGATTGACAGTTTAGATTTATGGGCTTCATCTAAAATCTTCTGTCTCAATCCACCAATCTTTGGAATCCACAGCCGATTCTTGAATACTTTTAATCCTCGCAGATCAAGTAAAGCATCATTATAGTGTATCATTCCTTCTTTCTTCACATTTTCTAGCTTTAGGGCCTCTTCTTGCCATTTCTCTAATTCATCTAAAATAGTGAACTTTACTGTAGTATGAGTAATGGCATAACACATACTATTGCGATAAACTTTTCTGCTAAGTGCATCAGCAACCACGTTAGGTTTTCCAGGATGATATAAGATTTCACAATCATAATCTTTGATCAGCTCCATGGCTCGTTGTTGTCTCATATTCAAAGTTTGCTGACTGAATATGTACTTGAGACTTTTGTGGTCGGTAAATAATTGGCACTTTGTACCAAAAAGATAGTGCCTCCAAAGTTTTAGGGAAAATACCACTGCAGCGAGTTCGAGATCATGAGTGGGATAATTCTTTTCATAATCTTTCAGTTGTCTTGAGGCATAGGCTATCACTTTGCCACGTTGCATCAACACACAACCGAGTCCCAATCTTGAAGCATCGCTATATACGGAGAAGTCATCATCACCTTCTGGGAGTGATAAGATTGGAGCATGAGTCAAAAGATCTTTTAGAGTTGAGAAAGCTCTTTTTTGGGTTTCACCCCATTCGAACTTCACTTCTTTCCGTGTAAGACTCGTGAGAGGTACGGCTATACGAGAAAAGTCTTTAATGAATCTCCGGTAATATCCCGCGAGACCTAAGAAACTACGAATTTTGGAAGCATTACGGGGCACTTCCCAATTTTGAATGGCTTCGATTTTGATAGGATCTACGGATACACCATCACTAGAAATAACATGGCCGAGAAATTGAACTTGGCAAAGCCAAAATTCACATTTCGAGAATTTAGCAAATATTTTCTCCCTTCGAAGAAGTTCCAATACCGCACGAATATGAATGGCATGATCAGCTTCAGACTTGGAATAAATTAGATTATCATCAATGAATACGATGACTAATTTATCGAGCATTGGGCGGCATACCCGATTCATCATATCCATGAATACAGCCAGAGCGTTTGTTAAACCAAACGGCATAACAAGGAATTCATAATGTCCATATCGAGTACGAAAAGCAGTCTTCGGTACATCTTGTTCGTGAACTTTCAACTGATGATAGCCAGATCTTAAATCAATTTTTGAGAAATAGCTAACAGCCTGAAGTGGATCGAATAAATCGTCGATGCGAGGTAGTGGGTACTTGTTCTTGATAGTCACCTTATTCAGCTTATGATAATCAATGCACATCCGCATCGATCCATCTTTCTTCTTGACAAACAGTACCGGAGCACCCCAGGGAGAGGTACTCGGTCAAATGAAACCCTTGTCAAGTAGTTCTTGCAGTTGGATCATCATTTCTTTCATCTCAGCTGGCGCAAGACGATAAGGAGTCTTTGCAATCGGAGCAGCACCAGGCACAAGGTCAATTCGAAATTCTACTTGCCTATCCGGAGGAAGGCCAGGCAAGTCATCGGGGGAAAAAATTAGGATATTCATTAACAACTAGAACATCATTTACAATTTTCTTCTCCTCTTTTGAGATATCAACTGTGTATGCCAGATAGATAGAAACACCCTTTCGATATGAATTTACGAGCTTTAAGGAAAGAGATTATTTTTAAGAGTTTTTGTTCACCATAGACATAGATAGGATTCTCCCCTTCAATAGGAATGTGTACTATCTTTTCATAGCACAAGAGTTCTGCGTGGTTCTTTGATAACCAATCCATGCCGAGAATAATATCAAAGTTGGGCAAGGATATAGGGATCAGGTTAGCGAGAAAAGTATAGCCTTCAATTTCTATAACACAATCCCTATAGACTTTATCAGCAAGTAATGATATACTTCCCGCAGTATCTACGTGAAATGGTTGCGCGAGTACAAAGCAAGCAATTTGAAAGGAATGCGCAAATTCGTAAGACACAAAAGAATCTGAGGCACAAGAATCAAATAAGATGTGAGCAGATCTAGAGTTGACAAGAAATGTACCCGTCACAACATTCGGGTCCTCGCATGCCTCCTCTGAGGTAATCTGGAATGCACGACCCCTAGCTTTTGGCACCTCCTCCTTTTTAGTTGGAGTACCCTTTGATTGTTGAACAGGGACTTGGCTTCTCACCGGTTGTTGAACAGAAGCTTGACTTCCCATCATCTGACTAGTAAGAGTAGGGCAAAAACGCTTCTTGTGGCCAGTAATACCACATGCATAGCAAGTAACATCCTTTCTTGGGCAAGCTGGCTTTATATGACCCTTTTCTCCGTATCCATAACAGACAATGGATTCCTTGTCTATTTTGCATTGGCCCGGATGATTCCTTCCATAAATACGACATGAAGGCAATTACATAGAAAAAGATTGTGATCTACCACGTCCACGAGAGACACTTTGAGTTTGAACTTGATTACCAGGTTCAGTCCGAACGGATTGAGCTGGTAGAAAAGAAGGAACAGTTCTTTCAGTACGTGGATGCTTCGGAGCAGTAACAGTGGCACCACATATTGCTAAGTCATGCTCACGTCTTCGAGCATATTCAACGGCTTTATCGAATGACAGAAGTTCTGGATTGGCAACAAAATCGTGGATCTCATGTCGTAGTCCCTCCATGAATAACTGAATTTTCTCGTCTTCAGTTGGAATATACTTTGTAGCAAACCTTGCTCTTTGATTAAACTGAGTTTCATACTCATTCATAGTCATTCCTCCTTGTTTAAGCTCGAGGAATTCCTTCTCCAATCTCTTACTCATGTCTAGAGGACAATACTTCTCTAGCAAACAAGTTTTAAACATTTCCCAGGCTAAATTCTCCTGGTCAAACCCGTTGAGGGCTTCATATGTTGCTTCCCACCAGACCAAGGCTTCTCCGATGAGCATTGCGGAAACATAGTTAGCCTTGTCTTCATTATCCACATCAGAAATACGAAACACTTTCTCTGTGTTCTGGATCCACGTAAGAACAATAATGGGATTAAGAACACCGGAAAACTCTGTAGCACCACTACCCTTGAAATCTTTGAACGAGGGACGCTTCACCTCTCCTTTTGAAGATTCTCCAGTGGCTTTCTCTTTTCCCTTATCACCATTCTTTTTGTGTTCTTCGAGAGTCTGTCGAATAACACCGGTAAGTTTACCCAAGAGTCGCTTCTCACGAGGAGATACTGGAGTATTCACTTCCTCGGGTTAAGGACCTCCACCAACCTCAGGGGTATGGCTACTAACCTGTTCAGCCATTGCTCTGCAATACGGAGTAACACTGTATTTTAGAATATTAGGGTTTATTATTACCTAATACTTTTACGTATATATTTCCTATGGTTTGTATCCCTATACTTACAATGATTAAGTTCATATATTGAACTTCTAATAGTTTAAGTCTAAATACCAATCCGTGTAATTTAGTTCACTCAAACTACTGCTCTGATACCATGATTGAAAGACCCTAACTTTCGTATTTATGAAAGACCCAAACTTTCATACTCGACAATATAGTTACTCCAAAACATGCTACTTGCATATTCATAAAAACAATATTTTACATTGATAAAGAGATTCCAAACTACTGGATACAAACCGACTATTTTAAAGTGTTATATATTACATAACTTCCTAAGATTCTATTGTTTTATACATATGGGAGTGAAAAATACAATAGTTTCAAACTATTCATAAGCTTCTATCGATACAATAGTTTCAAACTATTCAAAAATCTTCTACCATTATATAACTATACTGGATGTTTATCTCCTGCAATTTGTTAAACATCGAGAGGGTAAGCGGTGACGCTAAGTGAGTTCAATAATAGATACAATATAATGTTATGCCATATATATACTTTAATAGAGCAGAAGCAAAGAGGAACAAGGAACAACAAGGGCATATGTGAATCATGTGACAAACATTCCATATCAATCATTGATTTGATTTAAAGATATATAATCAATGAGACATAACAATTTGCATGCTTGATATACATCAATAAAGCTTTGGCCCAAACGACACAGAAGATATACAACTTCGGATTAACATTTCGGTAGATTTCAGGCTTATAGCCCGGTCTAACCTTCTGCCACTACCATAGAATAAAATTCATTCTCTTACGGAGACCTGTTCCACATGGCCAGAGGCTACATACCAATACCAACGTGAATCTAAATCCTTTCACTGATCACATGGTCAAAGGTATTTCTTTGCTATTAAAAATAGCAAATAAAAATAACCCGGGAAAATGACCCGGAATAATAACACTGAAAAGCACGTAGCACATATAACACATAACATACAATTATTTCTATATATTAAACTCACCATGAAATAACCGGGGGCTAAAATATTAATTTGGGCAGTACTTCGGCTCTAAATATGACTTTCGTCGTTGAAAACCGGGAGTTTTCTTGAAAATCGGGCTCTGTGAAGGTAGAGCTTCGAAACCGAAAAGATAAATTTTCCGGGCTTCTCGGGAGTCTCGGGGCGTGTTTCGGGCTTTGGAATCAGTACCAGGGCTTCAGGGAATGTCGGGATAGTAAAAATATTGAAAAAGGGGGTGAAAATGGAAATTTTCTAAAATTAGCCGAAAGGGTTCGCACCCCTTATATAGGGCCGAGCTTCGGATTCGAAGTGAAGGGAAGAAGGCACGTGTATGCGAGGCTCAGACCAGGTGGCAGCAGGGCGAGGCTTCGGGTGCGAGGTTCGGAACAGCTAGCTCGCAAATGGTAGCTTCGGATTGGACCCAGCTTCGGTCCAATGGGAGGATGACACGAGGGTGCGGGGGTGATCCGGGGGTGTCTCCTGTGAAGGTGTCCCTCGCTTAGTGGACCTCGGACTTGGTCCAATCAGAAGGTGACACAGCAACCTCGGTCCTATCAGAAGGTGACACGTGGAGGCTTCATGCGAGGGCTGACATGGCAATCACTATTCATGCAAAATTTCTCGAAAAATGTGTCAAATCTTGTAAAATCCATAACTTTCACATACGAGCTCCGTTTTTAACGTTCTTTATATGCACGCGAAGCTAAAATTATGCTCTACAACTTTCGTTTAGACTTCGTCGGCTAATTTTGATTTTAATTTTATCATTATTATTTTTAACAGACCGGGACATGAAAATCCATTAAAAATTCATAACTTCTTAATCCGATGTCCGTTTTAGTCAGACTTTTTACCGTTGCACTACTAATGACGAGACCTTCAATTCTCATTTAGGTTGTGTCGGCTAAAAATCACTCGATCTAAATTTCGAGTTTTTAGCTGTCTACTGCTAAGCTGAAACTTCGAAAAATCATAACTTCCTAATACGAAGTCAGATTCAAATGGTCTTTATATGAAAGTTGATTATTTTCACGAGTTCTACAACTTTCATTTACATCTCTAAGACTAAAAATTAGTTTATCGAAAACTAAATTTTTACGTGACAAAGTATTTTCCGGATTTATCACGAATCTTCGTTTGGTCATAACTTCTTCGTTATAACTCGGATTTCGATGACGTTTTCACCTAAATGCTTCTAACGAGATTATCTACAACTTTGAATAATAAAATTTTACTTATTCCAATTTTTATCTTTTCTCTATATTTTACTATTTGGTTTTTAATTCGAATCTCATAAGACTTCCAACATTTTATGAGTGATTCTAAACATAGTTTTACTTCATTTCTAGTAAAAACTATCTGTTAGAACTCAACATTCAAATTCACTTAATATTTTATAATATTATTTACTTAAAACATGATTTCAAAACGTGTATGTTACAGATAACCAGACCGCCTTCTATATTGTTACGATCAGTATTTCACGAGATGACAAAACACATAGAACTAGACTATCATTTTGTAAAAGAGAAATTACAAGCATGTCTCATTATTTTGTCTAATGTCAATTCCAAACAACAACTTGATGATAGTACTCAACATCAACACACAATCTTCAAGCTTGGTTTCCTAATGTCCCTTCCAACTTTAGGGGGTGTCATTATACATGGGTCATGGACAATCCTACAATTTAGCATAAGGGTGTTTTAGTAAATTAATCAAAGATTTATTTAGAATTATGTTATAGATGTTTAATAACTTTACTTAGCTTCTATGTGCTGTATATTGATGGGTTTTATACACAAGAACTTTCCTATTTGCTCATGCAAACCCTAATACTTGGATCTAGGTTTCACTATTGTACATACAATTCATCCAAGATTTGAAAAACTATACATAAGTCAAAATTAACATAAAATATAAGATCCAGATGATTACCTCTTTAAGAATGCTTGATTTTTCTTCTTTGTTGAGCTTAGAGTCACAAGTGTAAATCCTCTAATGGCTTACAAACACCAAGAAGCAAGAAGGCTATTATGAGAGAGGGAAGAGGCTGTAAATTTTGGCTCTAGGGTTCTCTTGGAAGCAATTACCAAAATTTGAAGGTTAGAGGTCTTATATACTGTTGGCTGCTAAGGTTTAAGTGAAAACCCTAATGGACAACTTAATCACCAAGCAACCCATGGAACCTTCTGGAATAGGGCCTATGGACGAAATTTTGATGGACTCTCATCATAATTTCGTTCTCCCTTTAATCCACTAGGTTTCCCAGCCCAAAATCCAACTATCACACATTTGACAGTTTAAGCCCCTATATTTAATTAATCTCTTTTAGCCACCAAATTAATTCCTAATTAATTTATGACTAATATTAATAAAAAAAATATGATTTCCCTTTTAATATATTAATCTTATAATATATTAATAAATCATAATATCCTCTCTCTCCATAAATTACCTTGTCAAGTTGCTTTGGTGAAGGCAACCCAAAAGGACCATGCACAACCGGGTCAAGTACATACCAATTGTAGTTACGGGCTTAGACACTAATCCAACAGTCTCCCACTTGGATAAGTCTGATAACTATATCTCACATATGACTTCAGGATCCGGTTAGCAATTGTAGCTCCTATACGCTGCTGTCAACTCTGATCAAAATCTTGTCCTTTAGATAAGAGATCATATAATCCTCTGTTCTAGATATCATGTTGATAATCACATGGAACATAGTCATACTTATTGTCTAACATATTGTTCCTCGATCTCTGATTTGTTTGACCTAAAACTTAGTTGAACACATCAACTTCGTCCTAACCGGGCCTGACACATAAGTCAAACCAAATCATCAAGTGGCCAAATATCGCTTTTATCCTCTAAGAATAAAAGGAACAAATAAACTTCGACTCATATGCTTTTACTATTTACCAATCAAATCATGCATGGCAATGTGTTTTATAACATCAAGTTATTGATGCATTTACACATCATCAATGTATAACTAACCAACAAACAATAACCATATCTCTAATTTTTAAGACTATACGATATTATCGTCTTGCGATCACTTGTGATAAATTCCATGAAGTGATACCAGCAAGCACGGGTTTATTCCAATGCTCAAATCACAATTCATAAGCACTCATGAACTTTGCAGCAAACCTTTTCCATGCCCAAAACCTTTTAGACAATCTACAAATAAATTCATGACAGTCTTCTTTCATATCTACTTCCAACATATGAGCGACTATGAACCGTTTGAATAATCTAACTATTCAGGAAGTCAAAACGTGCAAAAATTTAAACAATGGATAAATAATCAACACAAGATAGTAAATTTACTTATAAATAATACACCTTTATTTATTCATCAAATGTCAAGTACAAAATATCTATTACACGTTTCCTATCTATCTAATCTAAACTTATATCGTCCTTCAGCACAATGCTCCTTACATGCTGCAAGTGCTTAACCCTACCTAGTCCATTTGTAAGGGGATCTGTTGGGTTATCTTCTGACGATACCCTCTTTACTACGAGGATTCCTTCTTCTACCCGGTGTCTAATAAAGTGATATTTTCTGTCGATATGTCTGGACCTGCCATGATCCCTTGGTTCCATGGTCAAGGCAACCGCACCTTCATTATCACAGAAAATCTCCATAGACTCCTTTATGGATGAAACAACTCCAACGTCTCCAATGAAGTTCTTCAACCATATTGCCTCCTTCGATGCTTCACTTGCCGTAATGTACTCAGATTCACACGTTGAATTAGCTACAGTCTCCTGCTTGGAACATTTCCAAGTTACTGTTCCTCCGTTAAGGGTAAAGACCCAGCCAGATTGCAATCGATAATTGTCCCGATCTGTCTAAAAAACTAGCATCACTGTACCCTCGTACCCTTAAGTCATCACTCCCATCGAGGACTAGAAACCATTCCTTGGTCCTCCGAAGGTACTTAAGAATATTCTTAACTGCAGTCCAATGAGCTCTACCAGGGTTTCCCTGATATCTGCTGACCATGCTCAAAGAGAAGGCCACATTAGGGCGAGTACAAGTCATAGCATACATGATTGAGCCAACTGCGGAAGCGTAAGGTACTCGGCTCATCACAGCTATCTCTGCCTCTGTACTTGGGCTGTGAGTCTTACTCAGCTTGGTATTGCTTTGGATTGGTAACTCCCCTTTCTTGGAATTTTCCATAAAGAACCGTTTTAGTACCTTATCCAAGTATGTATCCTGACTGAGTCCTATCAGTCTCTTACTCCTGTTTCTTACTATCCTTATTCCCAGAATATATGCAGCTTCTCCGAGGTCCTTCATAGCGAAGCACTTCCCAAGCCAGGACTTGACTTCCTGCAAGGTTGGGATGTTGTTTCCTATGAGTAGTATGTCATCGATATACAATATGAAGAAGCTCACTATACTCCCACTGGCGTTGACATATACACATGACTCATATTCGCTTTGCAGAAAACCAAACTCTTTGACCTTCTCATTGAAACAAAGATTCCATCTGCGAGACGCTTGCTTTAATCGATAAATGGATTTCTCAAGCTTGCACACTCTATTGAGGTGCTTCGTATCGAAAAAACCATCTGGCTGATTCATGTAAACATCCTCAGCTAACTTCCCATTTAGGAAAGCAGTTTTAATGTCCATCTTCCATATTTCAAAGTCATGAAACGCAATTATTGCGAGAATCACCGTAATAGACTTTATTTTTGCAACTGGTGAAAAGGTCTCATCATAGTCAAGTGCTGGAGTTTGAGTAAAGCCCTTCGCAACCAATCGTGCTTTATAAGTGTGTACTTTCCCATCAATGTCCGTCTTCTTCTTGAAGATCCACTTGCACCCGACCGTCTTACGACCTGGTACATTATCAACCAAATTCCAAACTTGGTTGTCGTACATAGACTGAATCTCACTGTCCATTGCCTTTTTCCATTTAGCAAACTCCAGGTCCTGCCTTGGCTTCCTTATAGCTGCTAGGTTCGATCAAATTTACTAGTGTCCTATCACTAATAAATGTATCCCCTTCAGTAGTAATATGGAATCCATACAACTGGGGTAGAACACTAGCCCTACTGGAACTTCTAAGAGGTAAGGACTCGACAACAAGTTCAACAGGAGTTTCCTCCTCAAGTTGATTGCCAGTGTTAGAGGTTCCTTCATCGCTCGACTCTTGAAGCTCTTCAAGATTGATTTGCCTCCCACAGGCCCCTTGGCTTATGAGTTCTCTCTCTCTCGGAAAACCCCTCTCCTCGCACTGAAGACAACATTGTCACTTGATCTATAAAAGAGATAGCCAAAGGACTTCTGTGGATAGCCGATGTAATAACACTTCTCACTACGAGGTTCGAGCTTGTAGTGATTCTCTCGTCTTACGAAAGCTTCACAACCCCAAACTTTGATATGTGCCAACGAGGGAGCTTTCCATGTCCACATCTCGTGAGGTGTTTTGGCAACCTTCTTCGTAGGAACTAGATTAAGGATATGGGCGGCAGTCTCTAAGGCATACACCCAGAAAGCTATTCGTAATGAAGCCCAAGTCATCATAGAACGAACCATGTCCAACAAGGTCCGATTATGTCTCTCAGCCACACCATTCATTTGTGGCATCCTAGGAGGCATCAATTGCGAAACAATTCTGCATTCCTTTAGATAGTCGTGAAATGCAAAACATAGGTACTCTCCTCCTCGATCAGATCGAGGCATCTTGATTTTCCTGCCCATCTATTTCTCCACTTCATTCTTAAACTCTTTGAACTTTTCAAAGGTTTCGGACTTGTACTTGATCAAGCCAATATATCCATATATGCTATAATCATCTGTAAAAGTCACGTAGAAGCGGCAAGCATCCCTTGTGGAGGATCTAAAGGGCCCACATACATCTATATGTATGAGATCCAATAGACCCTCACTCCTTTCACAAGTGCCAGTAAAGGGTGACTTGGTCATCTTCCCATGTAAACAAGACTCACACGTGTCATCATCCCTATGGTCGAATGATTCCAACACTCCATCCTTTTGGAGTTGGGCTACACGTTTCTTGTTGACATGACCAAGGTGACAATGCCACAAGCATGGTTTGTCCAAACTATTGGACGAATCAATATTCAACATATCATTTCCTAAGTTGTCTACAACCAACACAGATTCATATATTCCATTACAAGGTAATGCATTAAAATAGAAAACACCATCAAGATAAACATTAATAGAACCATTACTATTATCAAATGAATATCTAAACCCTTGTTTATATAATCCATGAAAAGAAATGATGTTTCTTGCCATATGTGGCGAATAGCAACAATTGTTTAAATCTAACCCTAACCCATTACTCAACACTAAGGAGTAAAATTTGATTTTGTGACAGGTGATGATCTTCTGTTTCCCATGACTAAGTTTATCCTCCCATGCTCCACTTTCCTACTTTCTCTTAGGCCCTGCAAATCAGAACAAATGTGGAAACCACATCAAGTATCAAGAACCCATGAAGTAGCAAGTGATGAGTTATTAGATTTAATTGAATACATACCTACAAAGGTGGGCTTTATCTTCCCATCCTTAATATATTACAAATATTTAGGGCAACTTCGTTTCTAGTGGCCCTTCTCATGGCAGTAAAAGCACTCTGCATCCTTAGGGTTAGAATATGGTTTAATGGAACCAGATTTGGTCCCACTAGAAGAGGAACCATCATGGGACTTTCCCTTTTGGTGGCTCTTAGAAGGAACCTTCCTCTTCTTACCTTTTCCTTGCCCAATTGCCAACACATGGGCCGAATTAGTAGGAGTTGATGCAACAGATTGACCCTTTAGGTTGCTCTCAGCAGTCCTCAACAACCTTTAAAGCTTGCTCAAAGTGACCTCTTCTTTGTTCATGTGGTAGGTCATTCTGAAGTGGTTATAGCATGGAGGCAAGGAGTGGAGGATGATGTCGATGGCCAAATCCTCATCAAAGTTAACATTTAACTTTAGAAGATGATCAACATACCTCTGCATCTTCTGTAGATACGAGGTTAGGGATTCTCCACTCCCCATCCTAGCAGTGATCATGTTAGTGATGATCTCATAGCGCTCTTGCCTCGCGCTTTAGTGGTACCTATCCATTAAATATTGATGCATCTTGAATGGATACATGTCCTCCTAGGACTTTTGGAGTTCTGCATTCATAGTCGTGAGCATGATACAATGAACCTTCGTAGCTTCGCGTTCATGTGCCTCAAAGGCAGCGATTTCTTCAACAGTGGTAGTTTCTGGATTGATCTTTTCAAGCTTCTTGTCGAGGACATACTCCTTGTCCTCGTAGCGAGTGATCATCCAAATGTTTCGGATCCACTCGTTGAAGTTGTTGCCATTAAAGATCACTTTCCCATACAAATTCATGAGTGAGAATCCACTAGTAGCTGCAGGAGAAATTTTGTTGTTTGTGTTAGACATCTGAAAATAGAAAAGGACAAGTTTGATTAGAATGAATCCCCAATTAATCACCCAAATGAGAAATTAGGGCTAGGATCCAACAACATTATTTACAACTTAGAAAAGGGATGCCGTAATCTGAAAGCAAATAATTTGAAGGTAAGTGAATGACGATTCACTAATTTTCCACCATGAAAAACAAAAAAAGATTAAGTTTTAAATGCTTTGAAAAACTCCTCGATCTTTGAGATTCATTGAACTTTTCAATGGCATGTTTCAAACTCGATATGCCCTTCAAGTTTGTGTCTGGGATATCGAGGATCACAAACAAGGTGTGAATACCCATGCGAATCAACATGGTGTACTCAATGTCACTATCACCTAATCAATGTGCCAGTTAGCCAAGCACGCTCCATTGATCTATGATAAACATCAAGCCACCCTTCGCTATCAATGTCAACCCCAAATTAGTGTGCTGGTTAACCACACATGCTCCACTAACGTTTGACAAAGGTACAAAGTGCAATTCCATGGAATAACATCATTTTCACATTTTACCCTAAAGTAACTAAGATTGGGAATTTAAAAAACATTTAGTTAATTGTAACATTCATTATACTTATAATGAGGAATTAAATGCCCTATCCTATTCGTTCGGCTAACGACCCTCCACCAATCAAGGAAGCGGTGGGTGAGATTGGACACCTATTAAGCGTCATTTTATTAGGCAGCAACCATATACCCCCCTTATAGACCGGCTTCGTGAATGAGGCCTACTAGCGATAAGACTAGCTTATTCTTATACATATATATATATATATATATATATATATATATATATATATATCCTATAATAAATAATGTAGTATAATGTTAAATTTTAAAATTATTCAAAATTAAACATTTAATCAAAATTTAAATTTCAATACTTTAGGGCAAGTTATGACCTTTTCAAGACATAAGGGATCAAATAACAAATAATTTAAATTAAACAATTAATTTAGTGATTATCTATATTTGACCTAATCCAATTTCATGCAAGATAAATGATCAATTAATTCAAATAATCAAATTTTATCATATATGGAATTTATTATTTAACTAATTGGTAATTATCTTTTGTTTTGGTAAGGATAATCTCATAACTACAATAAAATTCGGATTTTATCATTTATTTTTTTTTTGGCAATTATCCTTCAGCAAAACAGCATAAAATCCCGAGTTTTCCTCTGTCTGACGACCGGACTCGCCGAGTTGGGCCGACTCGCCGAGTCCAACTAGTGACTCTCCGAGTCGAGTCAGGCAGAGGCATAAACACGATTTTTCAGTTAACAAACGATCATTGCATCACATACAACAGAAACTAATCAAGTCTCTGATACCACTGATGGGTCTCATACACAAGAACTTTCTTGTGTGCTCATGGAAACCCTAATACTTTGATTTAGGTTTCTCTATTGTACATGCAATTCATCCTAGATTTGAAACCCTAGATCTAGCATACATAAATCAAAATTAACATAAAATATCAGATCTAGATGATTACCTCTTTAAGAATGCTTGATCTTTCTTCTTTGTTGATCTTAGATACACAAGTGTAACTCCTCTAATGGCTTACAAACATAAAGAAGCAAGAAGGATATTATGAGAGAGGTAGGAGGCTCTAAATTTCTGCCCTAGGGTTCTCTTGGAAGCAATTACCGAAATTTGAAGGCTAGAGGTCTTATTAATACTGTTGGCCACTAGGGTTTCAATCAAAACCCTAATGGACAGCTTAATCACCAAGCAGCCCATGGAACCTTCTGGAATAGGGCCTATGGACGAAATTTTGATGGATACTCATCATAATTTCATTCTCCCATTAATCCATTAGGTTTCCCAGCCCAAAATCCAATTATCACACATTTGACAGTTTAAGCTCGTATATTTAATTAATCTCTTTTGGCCACCAAATTAATTCCTAATTAATTTATGACTAATATTAATTAAACAATATGATTTCCCTTTTAATATATTAATCTTTTAATATATTAATAAATCATAATATCCTCTCTCTCCGTAAATTACATTGTCAAGTTGCTTTGGTGAAGACAATCCAAAAGGACCATGCACAACCGGGTCAAGTACATACCAAATATAGTTACGGGCATAGACACTAATCCAACATATATATCTTGTCTTACTCCTGTCATATTTAATCAATGAAAGAATCAAGTTTTTTTCATTGAATATTAAAAAAAAATTCATTGGAGGTTAACAACAAGCAACATATTTAAACAATCTTTTTTCGAAGAAAAACATCATATTTAAAATGTATCACAATTTATTTAATAGTGTTAGAAAAAAAACGTTCTGGTGTTTATAGGGAAATCAACAACATAAAAATTAATGATTAACTTATATAATTTACAAGTTACAAGCTTATAATAACAAAAGTTAACCAAAAACAAATTAAAAAACATTAACTCATATCCCCGTATTTGTATCATATTCCTAGTAATAAATCTATTAGTTTTATATTATTCATGTATATAATAAAAATTACACCGTATTTGTATCATATTCCTAAATAATTCCCTCCAAAACTACTTTCTAGTTTCTCTCCAAAACTTATCTCTCATTTCCCCCAAAACCAATTTCGCCATCTCATATGGTGTTAAGTAAATTTGAACTTGAATCCCTGATTTCTTTGCCTTTAATATAAGTCAACATCTGATTTTGTATTCCGACCATCTTCTCATCCTACACGACCCTCTTGCATTCCTTTGGAATATTCGTTCTTGCACCCCCTTTCATATACAATGAAATTTCACAGACATGGTTCTTGATTTTCTGGCAACCATCACATTTAATCTCACTGATTTCAGAGCTATAAGAGATTACCTCATAGCGAGTACCCTGGTTTTAGAGAAGGTTATTTCTTACGATCTCTATGCGATAGAAGAATGATGGTGGTCAGTTTAATGTCCTTGCTGGAAAATTGGTGACATCGCCATTTATTTGACGAGCCATAGGCTGTTTTTTTCTTGATAAAGTTCTTCTTGTGCTAGGTGTACATGTGAGTGTTTTAGAATCCTTTTTCCCTTTTTCAGTTCCATACTCTGCAATTACTTTGTGAATTCTAGAAATTATGGTAAAATAACATCCAACAGTTAGGGAATCCAATGACATTTTACAAGAATTAGACACTAGATGAGTAGAACATAGTGCCTTTTTCCAGGTTTCCATAAATGGAAGATAAAATATTCACTCCTGCTCTTCACTCTTTATGTTCCAAAGATAAGTTTAAATTCTAAAGGTCAAACCTTTTGGCTTCCAGATTTTAAAAATATTATCATTTTTGTTGTAGAATAAACACATGTAGATGAAGGATACTTAATTTTATGGAACCTGTATGACTTGTTTAGAAAGTTTATATAAGACTTATCATATTTGAAGAACTAAACTTGATAGTTATGGCCATGATATTCTACCAACAAAAAAAGGATATACTGCAAAAGAATTTTTAACAACACTAGAGATTGACATAAGAGATAACCAAGTCAATTCATATTTAGCAAACTCAAACCCCAATTCTAATTAAAACTCTGAGAAATACAAGAAATGTCATAAGAGCTTACATTTTTATAGATATGATATTGTCTTTGATTGTAAATGAAAGATGGATTTCTAGACGAGTTAAACATTGATCATCATGAAGTTTAAAATTTAGATAGTGATTTAGGGATGGTTTTATTTTTTTGCAACCATACATTTTTAAAGAAGGATAATTTGGGTTTTTCTTTCTCTAAATTTGATTGTACCATGAGAAGGTAAGATTTTTAAACTTCTTACTAATTCATCGATCTTATTTATTTGAATTGATAATTATGTTCACATTGGCACCAACCAGAACGACCTAAGTTGTATATTTTTGAGATTTTCACAATTGGTTGACCAATGAAACTTTGCTATGTAATCCTAATTCAGGCTTATGAAGTACATTGCAGTTGACTATGAAGTGTGGCACTGATGTGGTCATTGGTATTTATCTATAATGGGCCAGTGATGTGGGTATTAATAATGGACTTTTTCTATTTAGTTTATGGTTTTACCAATCTTTAGCTTTGGATAAGATAGAGGATGATGTTGCGTCCAAGTCTAATATATATATATATATATATATATATATATATATATATATATATATATAAAAGGAGTAATAAATGTATATTCGTAGATGTGCAAAAACCTGATGAAAAAGAGTTTGAATATATAGTTGTTGAAGGGCAAAGAACACATGGCTCATTTCTATATTAAAAAACAGGTCATATAATTGTAAAGTTAAAGGACACGGTTCTATGGACAAAAACCCGCTTATTTAATTTAACTATATAGCCCGATTTTCAACTTAAATCGGGTCTTATTACAATCTCCTTTATAGAATCCGATTTTTGTATAATAAAACCCGATTTTTCTAACAAACGTGTCCTATATAACGAGTCTTATGTGGCTTTTTGTAGTAGTGTAAGTTTATCAATTATTCCTTGGTTACAGATATCCTGTTGAACATGAGACTTGGATTATAATCAATATCATTTGATGTTCAACTATAGACATTGCAATTTAGATTTCTAGCTCTCAACATATAAGAGGAACATATCCTATCTTGACTGTATATGCCTCTTGCATAGTTCATACCACACCTGATTATGAATTTTATAATTTTCCGGTTAAGGATCAACATTTGGTCACATCAAAGCATAGCATTCCTTACATTGAAGTCCCACTATGTATCTCAGGTGTTAAGGATACAAGGATAGTAACTTTTATCATGTGTCACACTTCATTCGGCGGAATAAGCTCCAAGGTTGTGACATAAACATTGGGTCACAGTCAAAATACACATAATGAATTGTACAAAAACTTCAAAATTATTAAATACTTCCATTAATCTGGGTTCTAAACTTACATCGTTTCGAACTATGAAAATACAATTGTACATAAACAAGTTCGGCAAAATGTAAATCAAATAAAATACTGCAGGTCTGAATGTATAGGACAACAAAAGGCATAAAAATACCTTTCCATTATATGCAAGCTATAAAATCTAGTTTCTAGGTCCGTGAGAGTACATGCTTTTAGATTACGCCAACAAAAATTGTTGGTGAGTTCCATAGGTTTTGACTTTGCATACTTTTATTACCAAAAGTACATTTTATATAATTAAGTTTGGATATCAAAGTACGTAAGTACTTCTTTGACTCAAAAGTATAAAGATAAACCATTACACACCTGTAATCCCATACAAGTAAAAACATTTATTTATATAATTAACTTAGTAAACATAAGCTTATAAACAACAGAAAATAATGTCATAATATTTATTAAGTATTATTTACTTAATTTATAAACTAACACTTATCAATTTGACCAATAACGTTCCTTCCTCTTACAATCCTATTTCAACTTGTATGAGCATCCAAACTACAAATAAATACAATTTCAATTCTATACGTGTATAAAAACAAACTCTAGGGTCTATAGTGATCTTATAATCAAACTACGGATGCGCAAACCTCTGAAATAGGATCGTAAACATCACCAGTGTCATAAAATAATGAGAGATTAAACAATAACTTCCTTTTCCATTCTTCAGAAGTAGGTTGTTGCTAGCTACCATAGACGAGGTTGTTAACACATATATCTCTATAAGAAAGGTTACTCATTCCTTGCGGATTACCAGTTATAACAGTGATGGTTTTACTAAGTTTTATATCCTTAGTGGATTAAAAGTTCATCTCAGACAGGGAATCCCGAGTTTAAAATTTCAAATAATGAGTGTGTGCATTTAGTCTTGCACTTTAGTTAAAAGTTTATTAGATTCTTTATTTGTTCAAATCGTTCAAAATGGACAATTAAGTATTAAAACATAAGTTACAGTGTCTACCAAACTTAGCATTTATAATTTATAAATAATTTTCCTAACAAAAACAAGGTGCCATAACGAAGGTGTTTTGACCAAAACCAGATTTCAACCAACGCAAAATCAACCAAATATAGAGCAATCATAACATATATGAAAAAAATGAAATACTATGGCAAGCAAATATAACATTTCTTTTTTACGTTCCTTCGACATATATATATATATATATATATATATATATATGTGTGTGTGTGTGTGTGTGTGTGTGTGTGTCACACCCCAAAATCGGAACGGTGGAAACATTCTGGGGCGGAGGACGTCATGTACAATATCACAACAATGCAAAATAGTAAACAAGCAACAACATCATCCATTACATTAATAGTATAATTTTACTTACAAGTGTGTTCTTTCATAGTATAAACAACATAATGAATCCTCTAAATAAAATACGAGTCTTGACTGCTCTGTCTTCTCTAAACCTTGTATCGGTACGTGTCTATTTGTGAACTGAGAATACAAGTTATTTTGAAAGCGAGTATTAGGTTTAAAGCTGGTGAATTCATAAGTATTTAATGTCGTTATCTATATAAGTATTAATGAAAAGTCTTATAAGTAAAAGTGTAAACGTTTGAATTTCCTAGAAAATCCCATATTTCCTACTAGTATAAAAAGGTAGTCTTCTACCAAGTCTAGACAGTTTTGAAAGTAGTCTTCTACCAAGACTTAAGTGAAAGAAAGTAAGCAAGTACGTAGTCTTCTCACGAGACCCGCTGTAAGTAAGTAGTCTTCTCACGAGACCCACTGTATGTAAGTAGTCTTTTCACGAGACCCGCCGTAAGTAAGTAGTCTTCTCACGAGACCCGTTGTAAGTAAGTAATAATATGATTGGTAGTCCCTATTCTACGTTTGGAACTAAAGGTGACTTCTGCAACGAATCGCTAAGTCGAAATCCATATTTATTACCAAATCATATATAAGCCCAAACTATACCTGTAATAGCTTACTAGGGATATATGAACGTATTCATTTGCTACCTAAAGGTACTGAACTGACTGATCAGAACTATTATGTTTGTATATGTACACATGATATATAACTAAATATTTAAACGACCTTCGGACGGATACCCGATATCCACCAGACCACATCCCAACGAGGAAAAGGAAATAAAGTGGGTTAGCCTTCCTAAGTCCTTTAAACATTACTTATATAACTATACATATACAGACATGCTTTTAACAAGGTATCCATGTAAAAGTATCCATGTAAGTGTATCCAAGTAAGTGTATCCATGTAAGTGTATCCATTTAAGTGTATCTCTTCATATAGCATTTAGTACAGACTCATGTATGAACTGACTCTGATGTAATTCCTTGTAATAGGAATAGCAAGTAGTATCTCTTAACTATACCTATAATAGTTACTAGCAATGTACAAGTATCAATGAAGGTATACGTTTGCTAGCCAAAGGTACTGAACTGACTAAGGGTACTTTTATGTCTATATATGAATACATGATATATAACTAATAGTTAAACGACCTTCGGACGGATAACTGATACCCTAAAGCCACATCCCAACGAGGAAAAGGAAATAAGGCGAGCTAGCCTTCCTAAGTCCTTCAAACATTACTTATATAACTATACATATATAGTCATGCTGTTAACAACTTAAAAGTATAAAAGAAGCTTTGTAAAACATTTAAGGGTTTTGAACAATAAATAAATAATAATGACTTGATGTCATTCTATAAAGCATTTCAAAAGTAATTCCTTTGATAACAAAGTATAACAGAGTTTGGAAGAAAACATACAGAAAGTAGTATAGTTTAATAAAAAGTTGTTAAACAAGTAAAACGTTTTGGAAAGCCATTTGAAGTGATCAGTTTGATAAAACATCTAAAAGTGTAGTAAATCCATTTGTATGTTGGTTATTAATCACATGTGATTGATATAATAACTAGCATGATTTAACTTGTATCCCCCCCATAAAAGCATTCAAAAACATTTAAAACATGGATGAAAGGGTATGAACTCACCTGTAGATGGTGGTTTGGATGAAATAAATGATGTAGGGTTGCTAGGTGTCAGGTGAAGACTTGTACACACTCAACGATCCTAGTTAACATATAATCACACATATATGTATCCAGTTAGTTTTTAAACTACTAATTGACAAAGTTAAGACACCCTAAGACATGTAAAACACCTTATATAAGTGCTACAAGTCATAAGGATTGCATCTAAGTGCTGTAGGACCTTGCTATTGTGTTTGGGGTTCAAGGGTAAACTCCCTTGGAGTTTACGGTTTTGTGACCATAACCCCCATGGGTTTACGGTCGTAAACACATGGGTTTACGGTAGTAAACTCAGGTTCTTTTGATCATTTGTTGTTTTGAAGCTCTACTAGTCCTTTAGAAGCATTTCTACTTGATGGTTAAGCCTTTGGAAGAGATTAGGGCACCATTTCGCTCCTTAGAGGAGTTTACGGCCCTAAGACCATTTCCTTTTGGGTTTACTATCGTAAACCCATATGGATTATGATGTTTTCAAGTCCTAAACATATAATGTAATGAGTCTAGACTAGTTTCCAAGGCTTAGGAAAGAATAAGGCACACATTGGCACCCTTTATAGGGTTTACGGTCCAAGAACATCTTGGACCGTAAACACCTTGATCTTGGTGTTCTTGGGTGATTTCTTGGTGTAATGAAGTGTAACAAGCCTTATACTATTGTAGGATAGAAGTACTTACTAGTTAGAAGCATGAAAAGGTACCAAAAGGCCAAGAACACTTGTGTGTGTTCTTGGTGAAACTTGAAGATCTAACCTTTTGGAACATTTTTACGGATGGAAGTGTGTTAAAACACTAGATTAAGTGATTTACCAACTTAAGAGGGTTAGAAACACTTACTAGGTTGAAGATCTAGAAGGAAAATTCGAAGCTACTTGAGAGAGATTTGAGTTTGGATCTTGAAAAGTGAAAAAGTGATTTAAATGGCTAAGTGCCATATATATACTCTTGGGGCTTACGGTCCAAAAGCCATTTGGGCTGTAAACTCCAAATTCTTGGAGTTATGGGACTTTATTGTTGCACAATAAACCGTAATGCATCCTCTCTCATGTTATCTCCTGAAGTACTAACTTAAAAAGACTCAAACTTAAACCAAAAAGCTTGAAAGTTAGCAGTAACTTTTCTGACTCTTACTGAAGTAAGAGGTTGTACATAATAGAAATTTCGGGTTGTCACATCATCCCCCTGTTAGAAGGAATTTCGTCCCCAAATTAGCTTTCTTAGCATTACGACTGGGGTTGTGCTCTTTTGATTGGCAGAATTCCCACTCGTAAACTTGGTAACTTTGCCTTTCTATTCATGATAGGATTCATACTTGGTCCATCTATCATTACCTCATGTATATGAGCCATATATAATTAGGATTAATAAGACGTTCGGATGTGCGACTCTGCCCCAGGTCCACAACCCAACGAGGATCATGAGAAAGGGCGGAAACACACATACTAAGTCTGCGTAATCATAATCATATACCACCCTTGCGTATACACTCAATAGTAATAGGTGGGCTATATTCGTCCATAGCCTCTGTGCTCGACTTGGTCTGCTGGACGAGTGGTATTTCGGGGAGGTTTGCTGAGGTTCCTTCGGAAAGGATTAGAAACATGAGGTACTCTATGCATGAGTACTTTGGAGTTCTAAAGGGACGGTTTCGCTAGAAAGATGATTTCGGAGAAAAAGATTTACGCACTAACCAGGTATCATGAGGATCGAATGGACTCTAGTCGTATGATGAAATTGGAATCACTTGGAAATAAAGGCACTAGATTTAATCATAGCGACGTTATAGAGAAAACACAATAGTGAAACTTTTAATAGAGTTACAGTGCTATAGATTTACTACAAGACTAATGCTGCGGACTAGGTATACTACAAAAGACAAGTATACGCAGCACAGGGATCCCTTAACTGATAGGACCTCGCAAAAGATAAGACTCTAGTTGCACTAGTTTTAAACAGTTTATGAGTCTGTTACAACGAATGTCGTAGATACTCTAACGTGGGTCCGGAGTAGTCTTTCCTTCGGCGGTGATCATTAGCATCCTTTCGTCTATGCCAACATTCGTCGCCTCGGGGCAGTTTCTTTTGTAGTGACCCACCTTGCCACAACCATAGAAAGCTTGGCTCACACCGACGTTGGGCACTTGGTTGATCGGTCTTGCTGGGTTCTTGCAGTAACATATGGTGTGTCCCTTTTTGTTGCAGTTTAAGCATTGCATCTCCCGACAAGGTCCATGGTGGTGATAGTTTCATTTGTTGCACTTTGGGAGATTACCCGCATAAGGCTTTGCTGGTAATGGGTTAGCAGAGACTATTGTAGGCACCGTAGCAGCATTAACTGTAACTTGTTGTTGTTTCCTTGAGGATTCGTGTGAGGACTCATCTTTCCTCTTGTTCCTGTTGTTGTTTCCTTCTTGTTGATCTTGTACATAAATTATTGTGTTCCGATAGTTTCCGTGGTCAATAAGAGATTGTGCTAGTTCCTTGCCACTATCGAAAGTATCAGGCCTTGATGCTAACATACTTGACTGAATTTGGGGAGTCAGTCCCCAAATATACCTTTCTATTTTCTTGCTCTCAGGAGCAACCATATATGGGCACAGAATTGCCAGATCACAGAATCTACCCGTATAGGTTGATATATCGGTACCAACCATTTCAAGACTCCAAAGTTCATGTTCGAGCTTTTGAATTTCTCCTCGTGGACAATACTCTCTCATCAGCATGATCTTCAAGTTTTCCCAACTTATCGAATTTGCCAACACTAGAGTCAGTGCCTTAACATGGCCATTCCACCATGTTAATTCTCTTTCTGAAAAGGTACAAGCAACATACTTAACCTTGCTTTTCTCCAGGCAGGCGCAAATCTCAAAGACTGCTTCTGTCTTTTCTATCCATTGTCTTAGAATCATAACCCCTCCAGTTCCATTAAAATTCAGGGGTTTGGCATTCGTAAAATCTTTATAGGTGCACTCTCGTGGGTGCCCATGACTCTCGTCATGGTTCGAAGGAAATACCCCAATTCCTGAACCAGTAGCACCAGAAGTGTTGATATGTGTTATGATAGCTGCTACAGCCGCCGTGATAGCTGCCTGGAACATAGCAGTATCGTACTGAGGAGGTGGTGGTGGCGGGGGTGGTATTGGTGTATCGTTATTAGGGTTTCGCCTTGGATTTCTGCGAGGCGACATCTTTTAACTATACATTTAAAAGATGACAACACTGATAAGAATAAATGAATAATGAGAGTGACTCATGGACTAACTCTCCGTAGTCCAATAACACAATTGAATAGTACGTTTAAATGTGGATCCAGTACTGGAAGGTGAAAGCATTTGGATAATAATTTCCATAAGATTAGGTATCTGTCAAAAATACTGGAATTATAGAAGTCACATGTTCTGGAAAAGTGGCCTAGGAGTAGGCCTTACTTTAACCACTGATGGGAAAGTTTTGACAGGACTACGACCTAATCAAGAGCAAATAGGTCTAAGATTTACAACGATTGGAAATTAGACCAGAGTTTTTCATAAACTAGGTTATATCCAAAAGAGAAGTCGATGAGATTCTATCAGCGACGAGAACTACCAGAAAAGTCTTCAGTAGAGTGATCATTCGAAGGGATTGGGTGATCATTCTCTAGCTCCTCTCCGTGCCATTCAACATTTTCGTGGTTAGGGTAGTACGTGTTGTCGTGGGGATGGGATCCAACCATGATATCTATGCGAGAAATGGGATAATAAGAACTAACTAAATAGACGAACTAACTTAGATAATTATAAGATGATCTTTATCAATTGCTTCAATACTTGTTTAGTGCATACCGGTTATATGTAGTTAGGATAGGATAGACCTTTGAATAAGTGACCCTAACCCTAAGCCCCCAACCCAACGAGGACAGGACATAAAGCAAAGATTCACAGATTCTAAGTCTATGACATCCTAGTACATATAACCTTAGTGTATCCGCTAAACAAGTATTGACATATTAATAAAAATCTATTTAGTTCTCAAATAAGTAATTACAGTAAGATCAAATACCCTTATGGTATTTCTTTGTCGTTGATTTGGTAAGTTTTTAGACTTGTTGCCACATCACAACCATTCTTGGGCATATGCTAATCACTCCTCGGACCAGCATAGTTGATCAGGCTATGCCACTCCCAAGATTGACTATACATCCCTAAGCTTACTTGTGATATTCGACAATCATAATACTTTTGTTCTTGTCATTGTGACACTGGTTTTAGTATGAACGCAGGCACGTATACTTACTTAAATATTTTATTATTTAAAAGTATAAACTCTTAGTCAGGGTGTTTTAATCCCAATGTATTTATAGTTAGTATATCTTTTATGGGTTGATATACTAAATTCACTATAAACAAAGCTCTGATACCAATCTGTCACACCCCAAAACCGGAACGGCGGAAACGTTCTAGGGCGGAGGACGTCATGTACAGTATCACAACAATGCAAAATAGTAAACAAGCAACAACATCATCCATTGCATTAATAGTATATTTTTACTTACAAGTGTGTTCTTTCATAGTATAAACAACATAATGAATACTCAAAATAAAAGACAAGTCTTGACTGCTCCGTCTTCTCTAAACCTTGTATCGGTACCTGTCTATTTGTAACCTGAGAATACAAGTTATTTTGAAAGCGAGTATCAGCTTTAAAGCTAGTGAATTCATAAGTATTTAATGTCGTTATCTATATAAGTATTAATGAAAAGTCTTATAAGTAAAAGTGTAAACATTTGAATTTCCTAGGAAATCCCATATTTCCTACTAGTGTAAAAAGGTAGTCTTCTACCAAGACTAGACTATTTTGAAAGTAGTCTTCTACCAAGACTTAAGTGAAAGAAAGTAAGCAAGTAAGTAGTCTTCTCACGATACCCGCTGTATGTAAGTAGTCTTCTCACGAGACCCGCTGTAAGTAAGTAGTCTTCTCACGAGACCCACTGTAAGTAAGTATTAATATGATTGGTAGTCCCTATTCTACGTTTGGAACTAAAGGTGACTTCCACAACGAATCGCTAGGTCGAAATCCACATATATTACCAAATCATATATAAGCCCAAACTATACCTATAATAGCTTACTAGGGATATATGAACCTATACCTTTGCTACCTAAAGGTACTGAACTGACTGATCAGAACTATTATGTCCGCATATGTACCCATGATATATAACTAAATATATAAACGACCTTCGTACGGATACCCGATACCCACCAGACCACATCCCAACAAGGAAAAGGAAATAAAGCGGGTTAGCCTTCCTAAGTCCTTTAAACATTACTTGTATAACTATACATATACAAGCATGCTTTTAACAAGGTATCTATGTAAAAGTATCCATGTAAGTGTATCCAAGTAAGTGTATCCATGTAAGTGAATCTCTTCATATAGCATTTAGTATAGACTCATGTATGAACTGACTCTGGTGTAATTCCTTGTAATAGGAATAGCAAGTAGTATCTCCTAACTATACCTATAATAGTTAATAGCAATGTACAAGTATCAACGAAGCTATACCTTTGCTAGCCAAAGGTACTGAACTGACTGAGGGTACTTTTATGTCTATATATGTATACATGATATTTAACTAATAGTTAAAGGACCTTCGGACGGATAAACGATACCCTAAACCCACATCCCAACGAGGAAAAGGAAATAAGGCGAGCTAGCCTTCCTAAGGCCTTCAAACATTACTTATATAACTATACATATATAGGCATGCTTTTAACAATTTAAAAGTATAAAAGAAGCTTTGTAAAACATTTAAGGGTTTTGAATAATAAATAAATAATAATGACTTGATGTCATTCTATCAAGCATTTCAAAAGTAATTCCTTTGATAACAAAGTATAACAGAGTTTGGAAGAAAACATACATAACGTAGTACAGTTTAATGAAAAGTTGTTAAACAAGTAAAACGTTTTGGAAAGCCATTTGAAGTGATCAGTTTGATAAAACACCTAAAAGTGTAGTAAATCCATTTGTATGCTGGTTATTAATCACATGTGATTGATATAATAACAAGCATGATTTAACTTGTATCCCCCCATAAAAGCATTTAAAAACATTTAAAACATTCATTAAGGGGTATGAACTCACCTGTAGATGGTGGTTTTGATGAACTGAATGATGTAGGGTTGCTAGGTGTCAAGTGAAGACTTGTACACACTCAATGATCCTAGTTAACATATAATCACACATATATGTATCCAATTAGTTTTTAAACTACTAATTGACAAAGTTAAGACATCCTAAGACATGTAAAATACCTTATATAAGTGCTACAAGTCATAAGGATTGCATCTAATTGCTGTAGGACCTTACTATTGTGTTTGGGGTTCAAGGGTAAACTCCCTTGGAGTTTACGGTTTTGTGACCATAACCCCCATGGGTTTACGGTCGTAAGCACATGGGTTTACGACAGTAAACTCATGTTGTGACAACCCAAGTTTGTTCCGTTACATTTCCCCGTTACCGTTAACGGAATATTCCATTTTGTAAAAGTTCCGTTAATTAGAGGTTGTCAAGTAAATAAATGTTTTATTTATTTATATCTTTATGTCGTTAAGTCGTGATAGGAGAAATAAAAACTCGTAATACCCATTTCCATTTAAATTGAAAAGTTAGTTTTTATTATCACGACCACTAAATCGGGTGCGACCAAAAGCCCCGTATAACGGCAGTATCGGGTAGAGTTCCACTGAGCTCCAACTCCCTCCCATATATAAGGGGGAGTAAACCCCATTTGAGCCTTTTCCACCCTCTCTCTCTATACTCTCTCACTAGACCCGTTTTCGATCCAAATCCGCAACCAAATGCTTCCAAATCGTAAGTCTGCTTATCCTAGCTTGTTCTAAACATTATGATTCATGTTTATAGCTTAAAAATCGGACTTAGAAGCTGTTAGAATGGAGTTTACGGCCTAAGCTCCTCCTTAGGCCGTAAACCCCTAAATCAAGGCCAAAATGACCCCAAAATGTCCCTAAAGGCTTGGAAATAAATTGAGGATTTAGCCTAGGAGTGTTTGATCATTTAAAACCATCAAAATAAGGCATAAAAGAGAGTTTACGGCCCAAGCACCTGCTTAGGCCGTAGACACCTCTAATCCATGCTAAAATGCCCCAAAAACACTCCCAAACCACCCTTAGGCTTCATACATAATTTAGGGACTTGGTATTTTGGGTTTAGATCATTCAAACACAAAGATATGAGGGGTTAAAAGGAGTTTACGGCCCAGACATATGTCAAGGCCGTAAACACCCCCAATCATGCCAAAATGTTAGTTTTAATTGCCCTAAATGGCCTCACACTTCATTATAAATTACTAGGAGGGTATTAGGGGCTTGAAACTTCAATAAACCCATGATATAGGAGTTCACGACCGTGAACTCCCTTAGGGATGGATCATGGGCCGTAAACTCCATAATGGAGCCCTTAAAGACCTTAAACTCATCCATACCTTTTAGTTTTGGACCTAGAAAAATCCCACGAACAAGATTGAGCCTTTAAAACACACTAGAACCCCTCACCATGAGTTTACAGCCGTAAACTCATAGGGAGTTGTCCCTGGGCCGTAAACTAAGTGTAGAGAGTTTACTCTCGGGGAGCAAACTCCATTCCTAGGCCATTTGAGCCCTTAGTTGTTACCCGGGACACCCCAAACACTTAACCAAAGTGTTTTCCGCTCTTTAGCGTGCGTATACTTGTTTAATTAGTATTATATGTACTAATTGTATGTAAACATATGTTATCATATGTTAAATAGGTCACTAAGTGTGTCCAAGTCTTTACTTGACACCGAGCACCCAACCGGCGCCTTCGTCGGATCCACTTATGCCAGGTGAGTTCATACCCCTGAATGAACCTTTTAAATGTTTTTATACGTTTTATAGGGGGGAATACAAGTTAAACATGCCAGTTATCATATCAATCACATGTGGTTGATAACCCGTATGCACAAGGATTTACCACACTGTAAACTGTTTTACCAAGTAGGAGACTATAAATGGTTTTCTAAAGTGTTTTCACTTGCTTAAAAATTCTCACCTATACTGTTTATTCAAAGTCTCATTTCAAACTGATTTATGAAAGGTTTCCAAAGAATTTATAAAGGATTTTAAATCAAACTTGTTTCCTCCCCAGCCTCCTTATCACCCCTTGAGTCCTAGAAACCCTAATTTCGTGGAGAAACCCCATTGTTGAGCAATTGGAGATTTGAGAGGTGGTTGATGAAGAGATCTTGAAGGGTAAGAGGCTTGGAGCAAGGGGCTTTGCTTGGATTCAAGTTTCATTGCAGTTGGGGCATTCTTTTGAGGTAATATCTTGTTTTTGAGCTGCTATTTCTTAGATGCATCATTTTGGGGGTATTAGAGATCATATCTTTGGATGTATTGGAGTTTAGAGGTTAGATCTGAGGTTGCTACCTCAAATCTGAAATGGAGAAGAGTTGGAATGCATGAAAGTCCCTGTGTTAAGTGTTAGATGAAGCTATCTTGTCCCAAACCTTGGCCCTAATGTGCAAAATGCATAGATCTCTTTAGATTCACGTAAAGTTTGCCACTTTACGTGATAGATGGGTTGTAGGAGGCTAGATCTATGTTTTGGAGTAGTTGCATGGCCTGGAATGCTTCTGTATGGATTCAGACCGGTGGTACTCGGCGATTCACATGGGTGTACTCGACGAGTTGCTTGAAGATGATCTAGAACTCAACGAGTTGGAAGAACAACTCGGCGAGTGGGATGAAGATGTCTTGGAACTCGGCGAGTTGTATGAACAACTCGGCGAGTAGGTTGAAGATAGCCTTAGACTCGGCGAGTCTGTTCTTGGACTCGGCGAGTCTTGTCGAAGAGTCTCGATATTCTCTGGTTGAGTCGAGAATCGGTGAGTCAAGGGATGACTCGGTGAGTTGTGTGCGAGTAGACTCAAAATTGTTGGACTCGACGAGTCTCGGGGTGACTCGGCGAGTTAGGTCGCGGATTGAGTGAAGTTCTGAGTATGGGAACTCGGTGAGTCATCGGGTTGGCTCGGCGAGTAGAGTCAGTCAGGGGTTGACTTTGACCTTGTCTTTGACCAAGGGTTGACCAGTGGTTTCCAGGGGTATTTTGGTAATTGTTGATTATTGTTTTGAGTTCAGTGCATTGGTGGTTGTCCAGTGGTGGAGATTGTATCAGTGATCGGAGCAGCTTGGGTGATCTGTTCAGTCGGCAGTTTCGAGGTGAGTTATCCTCACTATATCAACAGGGTCTAAGGCACCAAGGCCGGCCCTTATCGGATTGAGATCCAGGTAGTTGTTGCTATGTTGTTGTTATGTTGTTCCTGTGATATGTTTGCATCCTGAGAGTTAAGATGGTATATGTTAGAGGCCTGATTGAGATCGATATCCTGAGAGATAGGGAGGTGCTATGCTAGTGACCTGTTAGGTCGGTATCCTGGTTAGGATGATGATATGTTATGTGATCTGTTTGATCTGCTTGTGGACTGTGATGTCTATATGATTGTATGTATATATGTGCACATGGTTGTTTGGACTGGAGTTGGGTTGAGGCAGGTCTTGCTGTGTGCTGTAGGCCAAGATACCCATGGCGAACCGGTTGTTCCGAAGGCCCAGCGAGCGGTCCGGATAGGCTGTAGGCCCTGAAAGGGCGGACTAGATGTGCCGAAGGATCGGAGAGTGGACCAGACAGACTGAAGGCCCGGTGCGGGTGGACCAGTCATACTGTAGACTCAAAGAGTGGACCAGGTGGGTTAAAGGCCCGGGAGCGGGCGGACCAATCACACTGCAGACTCGATGTATGTGGATAGACTCAGAGGGTGGACCAGGTGGACTGTAGGCCGGTGCGGCGGACCAGCCACACAGTAGACCCGATGTGCATGGCTGTTCTGTGATTAGATATGTTGTAGCATGATATGCGTGTATGGTATTTGCGGTTGGTATTTTGGGGATATCTCACTAAGCTTTCGGGCTTACAGTTGTGGTTTTATGTTTTTCAGGTTCTTCAGGAGATCGTGGCAAGGCAAAGGCATGATCGTACCACTCCTCATGATTTTGTAGTATTGCGATTCTGGGAACACCTTAAATGTTTTGTATTGAAAACCTTTTTGTAAAGATTTAATGGAATCGAGCTGTTTTTGAAAAATTGAAAATTGGTTGTATTTTTCGGTCGTTACAAGTTGGTATCAGAGCCTTGGTTTGAGTGAACTGGAGGAACATTCGTGTGACTCCAGTCTCAAATCAAGGAGAGTTTTCAAAAGAGTATTTAAAATGGTTTTCAAAAATGAGTAAGGGAGGACACGGAGGTACGATCAACCGGAGCCAGTAAGTAACCCCAAAATACCATGCATGTTATTTATTTTTGACCTTTGATAGAACAACATGCTAGTGATAGGCTAGGGATCTTCAGGATTTCATGATATGTTGCCTGATTTGTGATGCCTGTAGCCTAGGGTTCCTTATGGGATATTTTCGGTGTTCCTCTAGTGGTGAGGGTTGAGCGTTGTTATGCATGTTTCTCTAGGGTGTTGTGGTAGTACTTCATACAAATATGGGTAGGTGTGGAAGGTAGTATGGCCCCGTACTACTAAAAGCACAGGACCCATACGCGTATCATGGAAACCATGATCTCTAGGGTTGGGCTGAGAGAGTTGGATCCCAGGTTAGTGGGAAGAGTCTGAGTTTTTGTGTGGTGTTTTTCAGTATGGAGATTCCGAGGCATGATGAGAGTGGATCCGGATCAGGATCGGGAGCTGGAGAGAGAGTTCCGGGTGGATCGGTGCCGCCCGAGGTTATCGGTCAGATGAGCACGAGCGAGTTGGATGCGAGGATTTATGAGATCCTGCGTGATGAGATTGTTGAGTTATTCCGGGCTGAGTTGCTGGAGTTGTTTGGGTCGATCAAGACTGCCATGGTTGAGTATTTTGATGAGCGATATGCGGCTCTCGCAGAGACGGCTGCCGCGGCGGCTACAGCGGCTGTAGCGGCGGCAGGGGGAGGAGTTTGTCGGGGATTTCAGTATCGGGACTTCGCTAATACGAAGCCTCCCACCTTCGATGGAGTTCAGGACCCGATCGTCGCTATGAGATGGTTATCAGACGTGGAGGGGTGTTTCTTCACGTGTTTATGCCCTACTGATCAGAGGGTGAGGTGTGCTCTGAACCTGTTGAGGCTCGGGGCGAAAGATTGGTGGAGACTGACCATGGGGTCATATTCGGATATGCAGAGGGCTGCGGTTTCATAGGATCAGTTCAGAGAAATGTTCATCACTCGTTATGTTCCGCAGGTTGAGAGGGAGAGATTGGCTCAGGAGTTCCTTGAGCTGAAGCAGGATTCGGAGTCGGTGACTGAGATCACCAGGATGTTCACTGAGAGGGCGATGTTTTGCCCTGAGTTCGCTTCGGAGCAGGCTCAGATGTCCCGATATCTGAGTATGCTCAAGAGGGACATCAGGCAGTTTGTGTCTGCGCAGAGGTGCAGGACATTGTTGGAGTTGCAGGAGGCCGCTAGGCGGCGTGAGTTAGAGTTTGAGTTGCAGTTACGTGAGCTGAGGGAGGCTCCGGTGCAGTCCCAGTCGGCGCCGAAACGGTCCAAGACCGTTGATGTTAGAGTGGGGGATCTGAGCAGCCACACTTGTAGGAAGTATAAGAGGAGTCACACCGGAGTTTGCAGGTCTGGTGGTGCATTCCGCAAGTGCGGAAAGGAGGGGCACTATGCGAGGGATTGTCGGCAGTCAGCGCCAGTTCGGGATTTGAGGATTTGCTATCATTGTCATCAGGTTGGACATTTGAGGGTCAACCGTCCACAGCTTGCTGCAGGATCGGTGCAGGCTCCAGCACCGACCACTTTGAGGATCACAGGTGGAGGTCAGGGTGGAGCGGAGCCCCCAAGGGCTCAGGGTCGTGCTTTTCAGCTTGTAGCAGAGGAGGTCGGGGCAGTGCCAGAGACAGCTGCGGGTATGTTTCTTTCTTGATGTCTTGTTATCTTGTGATTATTGTGGTGTATTGTTTTGTGTTGGTATCTTTGTGTGGGTTCGGTGCGGTATTCGTCGTTTTGCGGGTTGTGGTTTGGTAATGGGTTATTGTTTTGAGAATTTCGTTGGTTATCTTCCATGAGAGTTAATTATGGGAACCTGGCATGGGTTTGAAGGTCGGGTAGCATCGGCTTTCCGAGGAATGGTTAGATGCAGTTTGAGTTTCTTTCGAGCGGGTTAATCAGTGTTGATGTGAGATCTCGTTAAGGTTGTTTATGCTTGTGGGAAGCAGTCCACGTGTAACTGTTTTCTTTGTGCAGGGTTGTTCTGGAAGGTCGGTGATGGCGACCGGTGTTTGTAATCAGTGCTATAAGTGGGGGAGAATTGGAGAATTCTCCAGGAGATCGATGAGTAGCTGAGGGTGCTTAGCTGTTGGGATTCAGCAGTGTTCTCTCAGCCAGAGTATAGGCTGAAAGGAGCGAGTGTCGGGCATGCGGGGCAGGATACAGACCTAGGGCATTTGATTGTGGAGGCCTGGGAGCAGGCCGGGATCGAGTATGTATGATGGAGTTAGAGTTCGGAACCCCTAGAGGGCTAGAACGGTATGGATGGGAGGATTTCCGGGGGTGATAGCTCGGAATGATGAATGCTAGTTGAGCGGTCCGGATAGACTGAAGGCCGGTAGGCGTACCAGTCAGGCCGAAGGCTCGGAGAACGGTCCAGCCAAACTGAAGGCACTGAGAGCGGTCCAGATTGGCTGAAGGTTCTAAGAGTGGTCTAAATGGGCTGAAGTCCTGGTGAGGCGGTCCAGTCATGCTGAAGACTCTGAAGGTATTGTTGGATCAGTTTGAGGATATGAATTGTGTTTGTTGCAGTATGATTGCAATAGAAGGTCTGGCCCCGGGTAGTGATCTTGATTAGTTGAGGTAGTGCATGGGCTTGAGAGTCCCTGCGAGGAGAGTCAGAGTATGTGCGTTGGATGGATAGCGGACACGCTAAAAAGGGTGGTGTAGCGTTGGGCGAGCACTGTGGCACTTGTCGAAGTGACAATGTGGCTAAATGGGTTCCTTGGTAAAGGAAGAGAGAGAGGTAAGAGGTGTGTAACTCCGAGAGGGAGTGCAAGTTCACGGAAGTGAAAGCGGCAGAGCAGAGTTATGATTAGAGTAATTCGAGTATGGTTTTTGAGCAGCGTGTTTGTGGCAGTGGAATAGAAGCTCATCCGGTTTGGGATGTCTACTGAGGCCGTAGAGGGAATTCCGCAGGTGTAGAGCCAAAAGGCTTGAAAAGGATGCAGGGAGAGAGTCTTGGACTCTCAGTGTGATTCTGATCAGTGTATCGGGTTTTCCCAACCTGAGGGTGTTAGAGCTAGTCCAGCATGTGTATGCGGTTGCAAGAGGAGAACTCGTGGGAGTTGCTCTGAGATTGAGAATGGGTCTTTCTGTCATCACGGAATGGATAGAGTGGGATTCGGATCGGGGATCCGATGGTTCATGGTTTTCTATCCCATATGGGTCGAGTGATTGTCGAGATTTGGGGCAGTGATACATCTTGGGTAATTCTCGGTTATTGAGTGTGATTATCAGAGGGTACAGCCGGTGCTCGGTTCGAGACGGTGGTCAGGACACCGTAAGGGAAGGGAAAGTGTGTTCGAGTTTTGATGGGTATGCCTTGAGGGACCTGGTCTGGTTAAGGCCAGGTGGTGCGTTGTGGGAGTATCTTTGGAGTTGAGTTGCTGTAGGCTTCGAGGATGAAGTCTAATTTAAGTGGGGGAGAATTGTAACATCCCGAAATATCAAGAGTAGCGTTGAAGGGCTAAAAGAGTAATTTGGGAAAGAACAACTCGGCGAGTCCATGGGTGGAATCGGCGAGTAGAGTCGCGACTTGGTCGCGTGTTAAGTAGCCGACTCGGCGAGTCAGTGAGATGGACTCGGCGAGTAGGCGCTGAGTGGAGAAAACCCTAATTCTCGGAGTTGAGCCCTATATAAAGAACATTATGTTTCCTCCCCAGCCTCCTTATCACCCCTTGAGTCCCAGAAACCCTAATTTCGTGGAGAAACCCCATTGTTGAGCAATTGGAGATTTGAGAGGTGGTTGTTGAAGAGATCTTGAAGGGTAAGAGGCTTGGAGCAAGGGGCTTTGCTTCGATTCGAGTTTCATTGCAGTTGGGGCATTCGTTTGAGGTGTTATCTCGTTTTTGAGCTGCTATTTCTTAGATGCATCATTTTGGGGGTATTAGAGATCATATCTTTGGATGTATTGGATTTTAGAGGTTAGATCTGAGGTTGCTACCTCAGATCTGAAATGGAGAAGAGTTGGAATGCATGAAAGTCCCTGTGTTGAGTGTTGGATAAAGCTATCTTGTCCCAAACCTTGGCCCTAATGTGCAAAATGCATAGATCTCTTTAGATTCACGTAAAGTTTGCCACTTTACGTGATGGATGGGTTGTAGGAGGCTAGATCTACGTTTTGGAGTAGTTGCATGGCCTGGAATGCTTCTGTATGGATTCAGACCGGTGGTACTCGGCGAGTCACATGGGTGTACTCGACGAGTTGCTTGAAGATGAGCTGGAACTCGGCGAGTTGGAAGAACAACTCGGCGAGTGGGATGAAGATGGCCTGGAACTCGGCGAGTTGTATGAACAACTCGGCGAGTAGGTTGAAGATAGCCTTAGACTCAGCGAGTCTGTTCTTGGACTCGGTGAGTCTTGTCGAAGAGTCCCAATATTCTCTGGTTGAGTCGAGAATCGGTGAGTCAAGGGATGAATCGGTGAGTTGTGTGCGAGTAGACTCAGAGTTGTTGGACTCGACGAGTCTCGGGGTGACTCGGCGAGTTAGGTCGCAGATTGAGTGAAGTTCTGAGTATGGGAACTCGGCGAGTCATCGGGTTGACTCGGCGAGTAGAGTCAGTCAAGGGTTGACTTTGACCTTGTCTTTGACCAAGGGTTGACCAGTGGTTTCCAGGGGTATTTTGGTAATTGTAGATTATTGTTTTGAGTTCAGTGCATTGGTGGTTGTCCAGTGGTGGAGATTGTATCAGTGATCGGAGCAGCTTGGGTGATCTATTCAGTCGGCAGTTTCGAGGTGAGTTATCCTCACTATATCAATAGGGTCTAAGGCACCAAGTCCGGCCCTTATCGGATTGAGATCTGGGTAGTGTTGTAGGAGTTGGGATGCTATATGATTGTATGTATATATGTGCACATGGTTGTTTGGACTGGAGTTGGGTTGAGGCGGGTCCTGCTGTGTGCTGTAAGCCAAGATACCCATGGCGGACCGGTTGTTCCGAAGGCCCAGCGACCGGTCCGGATAGGTTGTAGGCCCCGAAAGGGTGGACCAGACGTGCCGAAGGCGCGGAGAGTGGACCAGACAGACTGAAGGCCCGGTGCGGGCGGACCAGTCGTATTGTAGACTCAGAGAGTGGACCAGGTGGGTTGAAGGCCCCGGAGCGGGCGGACCAATCACACTGCAGACTTGATGTATGTGGATAGACTCAGAGGGTGGACCAGGTGGACTGTAGGCCGGTGCGGCGGACCAGTCACACAGTAGACCCGGAGTGCATGGCTGTTCTGTGATTAGATATGTTGTAGCATGATATGCGTGTATGGTATTTGCGGTTGGTATTTTGGTGATATCTCACTAAGCTTTCGGGCTTACAGTTGTGGTTTTATGTTTTTCAGGTTCTTCAGGTGATCGTGGCAAGGCAAAGGCGTGATCGTACCGCTCCTCATGATTTTGTAGTATTGCGATTCTGGGAACACGTTAAATGTTTTGTATTGAAAACCTTTTTGTAAAGATTTAATGGAATCGAGCTGTTTTTGAAAAATTGAAAATTGGTTGTATTTTTCGGTCGTTACAAGTCCGCCCTATTTCCTTTTCTTCGTTGAGATGTGGTCTGGTGGGATCGGATGGCTGTCCGAAGGTCGTTTGATTCATTAGTTATATGTTATGTATATGAGCATAGACATATGGGTTTACTCTAGTCAGTCTAGTTATGAGTCTCTACCTCTAATTCAACACTTACATATGAAACCCACTACCCACGATTAGGGATGCATCTTCGGGACACGGCCTTCTCCGTCTTCTAGTTGGTAACCAGAGTCTCCTATAGGGAGAGCGGACATTGTGTGTATAGATCTATACGGGATTGACACCCCTGCACCCTAACTGCTTGCTACAGTCCACGGCCCACCAAGCCAAGGGGTGACAGATGTCATATTTTATAGACGCTTGTAGGGCGTCTGGTACTCTAGTGTCGGTTAGTATGGTTACGAGTATCCTAGGTTGCCTTATAATTCATGGCCTTAAGGTAACGGTATTTCACCGGCAATTTACACTGTATGCTGGTAACTCATTTTCAGAGTCACACTGTTTTGACCTTGCAAGAGGTATCTTTCATTTGATACTGTCTGTATTCTCTGTTTTTACCTTGCAAGATGTATCTTTCATTTGATACTGTCTGCGGTCTGTATTCTCTGTTTTGACCTTGCAAGATGTATCTTTCATTTGATACTGTCTGCGGTCTGCATTCTCTGTTTTGACCTTGCAAGAGGTATCTTTCATTTGATACTGTCTGCGGTCTGTATTCTCTGTTTTGACCTTGCATGATGTATCTTTCATTTGATACGGTCTGCGGTCTGTATTCTCTGTTTTGACCTTGCAAGATGTATCTTTCATTTGATATTGTCTGCGGTTTGCATTCTCTGTTTTGACCTTGCAAGATGTATCCTTCATTTGATACTGTCTGCGGTCTGTATTCTCTGTTTTGACCTTGCAAGATGTATCTTTCATTTGATATTGTCTGCTGTCTGTATTCACTGTTTTAGACCTTACCAGCTGTACCTTTCATTTGGTACCTTCTGGGGTCTGTGTCTCCATTTCTTAGACGGAACCAGGCGTGTCGTTCGTTCGATACTCTCCTGGAGTCTATGATTCCTTTGCCTTAGTCAGCAGTCCTCACTACTGAGGCATATGTTATTTCCCTGACTTCTCTTGCTTCCTTTAATAATCAAATTCAGTATTTTGATAATGATAGCGATTAAGGGAAAACAACTTCTTACCACATAACTCCGTCCAGTCTTGGTAGAAGGCTGCTTTTATTAAAGAAAATATAGGATTTTTGAATAAAATGTCACTAATTACTTATGAACTCACCAGCATTTGTAAAAATGCTGATACTCACTTTTCAAATAACATGTATTCTCAGATTAGCATTAGACAGGTACATCCCCGGAGCTGTTGATGAAGATAACTTAGTACCATGATGTTCTTATTTCATTTGTCTGTATTACTTTGATACCCTGTTATGTAAACTATGTAAACTATTACTATTAATGCAATGTTTTGTTGTACTTTGATTACTATAATGCATCTGTTGTGATACTTGACATGACGTCATCCACCCCAAAACGTTTCCGCCGTTCCGGTTTTGGGGTGTGACACATGTTCTTTTAACCATTTGTGGTTGTAACAACCTGAAACTGATGGCGGAAACGTTCCGGGGTGGAAGATGTTATGTAAAGTATCACAACCAATGTACATAGTAAGCATAGTAAACAAAACCATTACATTACATAGGAATATTTACATTTGTTTGAAAGCAAAGTTACATGTTTAATATATACATCAGTATAACAAAAGTAACGACGAGACTGCTAATATGCTACGTCTTCTCCAAAAGATTGCTGGATACCTATCTAACGTTGACCTGAGAATACAAGTAGTTTTTAAAAATATCAGCATAAAGCTGGTGAGTTCATAAGCGGTTTGTTTCTGTAAATGAACAAGTTTCCTTTGGTTTTCTGAAAAAGTTGTTATCCAAGAAAATCCCATATTTTCTTATAAGAAAAGTTTATTTATCCATTTGTTACACATTCTGGTTAAGAACAGTTAAGTTATCCCACGAAAAACCCTTATTTTGCTTAAAAGTTGGTGGTTGGTTATCGATTCAGAATGAAGTGTACAAGTATCTACCATGCTTGTAGTGTTAAGAGAAGTATCCTGAAAGTCTGGTTATCCTTGAAAAGTACATTAGTTTTAACACGTATATAAAACTAATAAGTAAGTAGAAAAGTTTTCATAATCTAAGTTGCGAGTTCCATAACCATACAGTAGAATAGATAAGGCTCGTAACGGGGCCAATATCATTTTATGACTTTTGTCACCTGTGGACCAGTCAGTCCGACTGTAGCTAGCAGCCAAGTGCGGGGTAGTCAATCTTGTATAGATCTATACACTCAAGTCACGTTCTCCCTCTAGTTGATTCTGGTTACAAGGGTAGTCCTACACTCTCGTATCTAGGGGGAGTGTTACAAAGGACGTGTCTCCAATCTTAAGATTAATGAATTTAAAAATAATAATACGGAAAATTCTGTTTTATTGGTCCTTCACTCTCATCTCTAGGTGGAGTGTTATCAAGGACGTGTCTAAAGTTCTAACTTTAATGTTATTAGTCCTTCACTCTCGTATCTAGGGGGAGTATTATCAAGGACGTATTTATAGTTCTAAGGTTCATGCTTTTAACAGTAATGATGTGGAAAATCATTTGTGAAATATAAATTATAGCATTTTATAATGAGTTTCACAAATAGTTTGAAACTAACTCTGCAAGTTAAACGATTGGTTAATACGGTTTTCAGTGTTAAAAGCATACGAAATATGAAACATTTCAAATGAAATAATAAGTTTGAGTACAAGATTTCCTTGTACTTGTGCTTGTATTCCCCCCCCCCCCCCCGAAAACATGAAAAACACGGAAAATGGAGTAGGGGTATGAACTCACCAGTCGAGAAATGTGCCGGTTAGGATGCTAAGTGTCAGTTCGAGGCTTGAACACATGTGAGGTTCCTATGTAATAAGAAGAGATACATAATTGTATCTAATTAGTCTTTGAACCACTAATTAATTAAGATAATACATTCCGAGATGCGGAAACACTTTATTTCAAGTATTAGAGTGATCCGGGTTGCATCTAAGGAGTTGTAAGGCCTAGATATGGAGTTTGCTCTTCAAGAATAAACTCCTAAGGGAGATTACGGCCCATAGGCCATATCCCCATGAGTTTACGGTCGTAAGCTCATGGGTGGGGTGTTTTTGGGTGTTCAATGGTCTTATATTGCATAAGGGAAGGTTCTAGGGTTGATTCAAGGGCTATGGAAGTGATCGGGACTTGTAATGACCATGGAAATGGATTTTACGGTTCTGGAAGGATCCTTGGTGAGTTTACTACCATAAACACATGATTTTACGGCTGTAAACTCATGCTTGGTTCATTCTTCATGTGTTTTGGTGGTTGTTGGTTAAGTATGGAAAGTTCTAGACCCAAATATAAGCCATGCAAGGTGTTAAGGGCACTTACACACCCTATGGAGGTGTTTACGGTTTTGGGAGACCTTGCCAAACCGTAAACTCAAGTGTGGCTCATTTGTGTATGGTTTGGTGCATCACATGAAGGAATATAAGGTTCTAGGCACTCGTGGAAGCTTTTAGAGGTGTTTAAGGGGCAATTTAACACCTTAAAAGGTGTTTATGGTCTATGAAGTTGTGTTTACGGTCCAAGAATGTTCTTGGGCCGTAAACTCATGTTTACTACCCAAATAACATGATTTTGGTGTTCTAAGCTCATACATGCAAGTCTTTAAGTCTTTGCTAAACACTAGAAAGGATTTGGAAGGGTTTTGGGGTTTCAAAACCCCTTTATGGGAGTTTACGCTTTCAGGAGGTGTTCCCAAACCGTAAACACATGATTTTGAGAGTTTTGTATGATTTAAACATAGATTTGCATGCTTAACAAGTTAAACAACAACTAGGATAGATTACTTACGATTTTGGAGCTTGAAGGGACGTTTTTGGATCAAAACTCGAGTTGTAGAGAGAGAGAGAGAGAGTAGAGAGAGAAAGCTATGAGGGTGGGTAAAAAAAGTCTCAAAAGATGACCACTCAACCTTTATATAGGGGTTAGGTTTGTGGTCAAGTGGGGATCCACCCAATACCGATGTTTAAACGAAGTTTAAAATTTTACCCGATTAAATGCTCGTAACTCGACTTAGTTGTAACTAAAAATCTTCCAAATAAATATTGAGGGTGTTTCCACGTGTTTCTATTTCGTTCCGACACTTAAGAAAATAAAATAAAAACATTAATTTATTTTCCTAACCCAAAAGTTAACAGAAAATTTTAATAAAAATAAATTTTATTAACGGAAATGGGTTACAGTGATGGAATAAATTTCAGGTTGTCACATTATCCCCCTGTTAGAGGGAATTTCGTCCCGAAATTTAGAATTAAGATACAAATCATGGATTTGGAAAGAGATGCGGATATTTCTGTTTCATCGAGTCTTCGCGTTCCCAAGTGAATTCGGGTCCCCGCTTGGCATTCCAGCGAACCTTCACTATTGGAATGCGGCTTTGTTTCGTACGTTTGATCTCTCGATCCATGATTTCGATTGGTTCTTCCACAAAGTTCAGACTTTCGTTGATCTCGATTTTATCAAGAGGAATCACGAGGGTTTCATCGGCTAGACACTTTTTAAGATTAGAGACGTGGAAGACAGGATGGATGTTGCTAAGTTCTTGGGGTAGTCGGAGTTTATAGGCTAAGGGACCGATCCTAGCAAGGATCTCGAAAGGTCCTATGTACCTCGGGTTAAGTTTTCCGCGCTTGCCAAAGCATATCATGCCATTCCAGGGTGAGACCTTCAACAAGACACGATCTCCAACCTGGAATTGTAGAGGTTTTCATCGTTTATCGGCATAACTCTTTTGTCTGTCTCGTGAAGCTTTCAGTCGATCTCGGATTTGAATGATCTTCTTGGTGGTTTCGTGGATGATTTTAGGACCAGTGAGAGCACTGTCGGGAACTCGACCCTTAGCTAGTTGTGTGTCCCCTACCTCGGCCCAACACAGAGGGGATCTACACTTGCGGCCGTAAAGGGCTTCGAACGGGGCAACCTTGATACTGGTGTGGTAGGTGTTGTTATATGAGAACTCGATCAAGGATAAATGGGTGTCCCACGACTTTCGGAAACCGATGACACATGCTCTCAACATGTCTTCTAGGGTCTGGATAGTTCTCTCACTCTACCCATCTGTCTGAGGATGATAAGCTGTACTCATATCCAGCTTAGTTCCAAGAGCTTTCAGAAGGAATTACCAAAACCTTGAGGTAAACCTGCTATCTCGATCGGAGATAATAGACACAGGTACCCCATGCAGTCGGACTATCTCTTGAATATAGATTCGCATGAGTCTTTCCATCTTGAATGATTCTTTAATCGGAAGGAAGTGAGCGGATTTTGTCAAACGATCAACAATTACCCAAATGGTATCGTACCCACTCGGAGATCTGGGTAACTTGGTGATGAAATCCATGGTAATCATCTCCCATTTCCACTCAGGTATCTCGGGCTGCTGGAGCAGACCCGAGGGTTTCTGGTATTCGACCTTTACTTTGGCGCAAGTCAGACACTTGCCCACGAAGGTAGCGATTTCGGCCTTCATGTTTGGCCACCAGTATAGCTTCTTGAGATCCAGGTACATCTTGTCCGAACCCAGGTGCACAAAATATCTAGTCTTGTGAGCTTCGTTCATGACAACCTCCCTGAAACCTCCGAACTTTGGGGTCCAGATTCGATCCATGAAACAATAGACTCCGTCACCTCTGATCTCAAGATTCTTATCCATTCCTCTCAGAGCTTCGTTCGACACGTTCTCTGGTTGAGCCTCTCGGATTTGCACGGATAATTAGGAATGGATGGTCATTGACAGCGTCTTCACTTTGCGACTTAAACTCTCATTTCGGCTAAGGGCATCTGCCACCACATTGGCCTTGCCGAGATGGTAGCGGATTTCTCACTCATAATCACTGAGCAACTCTACCCATCGCCATTGTCTCATGTTTAAGCCTTTTTGATCGAAGATATGTTGTAGGCTTTTATGGTCAGTGAAGATAGTGTACTTGGTTCCGTAGAGATAATGTCTCCAAATCTTCAGTGCAAAGACCACTGCTCCTAGCTCTAGGTTGTGAGTTGTATAGTTGACTTCGTGTGCTTTTAGCTGTCTTGAGGCATAAGCAATAACTTTTCCTCTCTGCATAAGCACACAGCCTAAGCCCTGATTGGATGCATTGCAATAGACAACGAAATCCTCTGTCCCTTCGGGCAGGGACAGGATAGGTGCACTGCACAAGGCTCGCTTTAATGTTTGGAATGCTGTATCTTGCTTTTCACTCAAACAAAAGGGTACACCTTTCTGTGTCAGAGTGGTTAGGGGTTTGGTGATTCTGGAAAAATTCTGAGTGAATCTGCGATAATAGCCGGCGAGACCCAAGAATTGACGGATTTCTGTGGGTGTCTTCGGTGCCTACCAATTCTCTATCGCCTTGATTTTGGACGGGTCCACATGTATACCCTCCTCGATTACCACGTGACCAAGGAAAGTTACCTTCCGAATCCAGAATTCGCACTTGGAGAATTTCGCGTATAGCTTCTCCGTTCTAAGAGTTTCCAACAATAATCTCATGTGTTGTTTGTGATCTTCTTCGCTTCGGGAATAGACAAGTATGTCGTCAATGAATACGATAACGAACTTGTCTAGAAAAGGGCGACACACCCGGTTCATCAGATCCATGAACATAGCCGGTGCATTGGTTAGATCGAAGGGCATCACTACGAACTCGTAGTGACCATATCGAGTCCTGAATGCTGTCTTGGAAACATCATTCTCGTGAACTCGAAGTTGATGGTACCCTGATCTAAGGTCTATCTTCGAGAAGTAACTGGCTCCCTGAAGTTGGTCGAAAAGGTCGTCTATTCGAGTAAGAGGATAATGGTTTTTGACGGTCAATTTGTTCAACTCACGGTAGTCTATACACATCCGAAAGGATCCATCTTTCTTCTTCACAAATAATACTAGGGCTCCCCAGGGTGAGGAACTCGGTTGGATGAACCCTTTCTTGAGTAGTTCATTGAGCTGGCTGGATAACTCCTGTATTTCTGCTGGAGCTAAGCGATATGGAGACTTGGCTACAGGGTTAGCTCCGGGAATTAGGTCGATGCGAAACTCAACTTGGCGTTCGGGAGGAATTCTCGGGAGCTCTTCAAGAAATACATCAGGAAAGTTGCAGACTTCGGGGATGCTCTCGAGGTCTTTAACTTCCCGTTTCTCATTGATTACGTGAGCTAATAATGCGCGACACTCCTTTCGCAGAAGCTTTTGAGCTTTGATGCATGAAATGATGCGAAGATTGGAACTAAGTTTATCGTCGTAGATTATGAGAGTCTGGCCAGTGGGGAGATTGAGACGGATGGCTTTTTCATAACAAAGGATATCTGCATGATTGGGACTCAACCAATCCATGCCAATGATAACATCAAAGCTCTTTATGGAAACTGGCATTAGGTCAATGGGAAAAGAATGATCATTCAGGGTAAGGGTACAACCTATGAATATATCGTTAGAGTTTTGTTTCTCACCGTTAGCCATCTCGATGGTGAACGTTTCCGCTAATGGTTGGGGATTATGTTTAAGAAGACGTTTGAACGAATGGATAACAAAAATTCGTTCAGCACCAGAATCGAAAAAGGATGCAAGCATAAGAATTGTCAAGAAGGAACGTACCCGAGACAACGGTGGGATTGGCGACTGCCTCATCTCGTCCCATAGTTAGAACTCTCCCAGTGTTGCCAGTTGTTGCTGCCTTGGGGCAGTTTCGCTTGAAATGCCCGACTTCTCCACAACCGTAGTAGGCCTAACCGACACCCGCTCTGGAAGCTTGATTGGTTGATTGGGTTGGTGTTTTGCAGTTTTTCGTAGTGTAGCCCTTTTTGCCACAGTTGTTGCATGACAGTTCACGGCATGGACCAGGGTTATGGTGGAAGTTACACTTGTCACATCGAGGTAGGGTACCAGCATACCTACTGGTGGGTGTTTGAGCTGTAGAAGCGACGGCAGAAACAACAACAGGAGTAGTAGCAACGTGGACAGCCACAGTTTGCTGCTTCTTTGAGGACTCTTGCGAAGACTGACCATTCTTCTGCTTCCAAAATTTTCTTTTCTCACCACTCCTTTTTGTCGGTTCAGGAGTGGTGGCCGCTTCTTCTAGATCATCACCATGGTCAATCAGAGTTTGCGCCAGACATTTAGCGCTGTCGAATGTGTTTGGCTTCGCAGCCAAAACATTTCCCTTGGTTGGCTGGGTCAACCCCTAGATGAATCTTTCAATCTTTTTACTTTACGGGGTAACCATTCCCGGACAGAAAAGTGCTAGGTCTTTGAATCTGGAAGTGTAGGCGGTGATATCGGAATCCTTCATCTTTAGGTTCCAGAGTTCGTGCTCTAGCTTCTGCATTTCGCCCCGTGGGCAGTATTCTGCAAGTAGAAGCTCTTTCATGTTCTCCCAACCCATAACATTGGCTACAGGCAGGGTTAAGGATTTGACTCGGCTGTTCCACCAAGTCAGGGCTTTATCAGTGAAAGTACAAGCGACGAACTTCACCTTGTCAGTTTCTGAACAAGCACAAATTTCGAAAATAGACTCGATTTTCTCGAACCATTGAGTCAGAGCAATAACACCTCCGGTGCCATGGAAGGGTGTGGGTTTCGCGTTCATAAAGTCTTTGTAGAAACATTCTTTTCGGTGTCCCTGACTACCTTCTTGGTTTTGGAGCTGAGTACCACCTCCTGGCCCGCCTGAACCACCGGGGTTCATTTGTGACATAGCAGCAGGCACAACAACAGTAACAACTACTTGGAACATGGCAGGATCAAATGGATAGGGAGGTGGTGGAAGGATTGTTGTTCTTTGAGCTGGGTCTTTTCTTTGGAGGCATCTTGATCTAAAATGATCAGGAAAGAGAGGATGGTAAGTCCTCTGGAAAGAATCAAGAGATATGAAATAAGAGATATCTCATTATGGCAGATATAGTGCTCTACTAAGTGATAAAACAAGAAAGAGTTACCGAAGCAAGTAAACTATCGTTAAGGAAAGAATGGGTAGCAACACTTGGAATGAATTTCTACAACGTATTCGGCTTTGGCTAAAATACTCCTATAGTATTTTTATGGTTTGCTGCAATGATGACTTGTCGTTTGGATATTTGGTAAGTTTTAGGCTTGCTGCACACCACAGCCACTCCCAAGAACATGTTGGTCATGTCTCGAATGAATATAGTTGATCAGGCTATATTGATCCTAGACACGACTACATAACTACCCAGGTTTAACCACAATGCACAACACCCAATTACTTATGTTTTGTTCTACTCAGGGTTACGGTTCTTGGCGTTTAGGTATTTACATTTGTTTGAAAGCAAAGTTACATGTTTGCCTTCAATCGATATGTATTGAATTCATTGTCATCATAAATGGTAATGATTAAATTAAAATTGCAAAAAAATATATACATCAATATAACAAAAGTAAAGACGAGACTGGTAATATGCTCCGTCTTCTCCAAAAGATTGCGGATACCAGTCTAACGTTGACCTCAGAATACAAGCAGTTTTTAAAAATATCAGCATAATGCTAGTGAGTTCATAAGCGGTTTGTTTCTGTAAAAGAACAAGTTTCCTTTGGTTTTCTGAAAAAGTTGTTATCCAAGAAAATCCCATATTTTCTTATAAGAAAAGTCTAGTTATCCATTTGTTACACAGTCTGGTTAAGAACAATTAAGTTATCCCACGAAAAACCCTTATTTTCCTTAAAAGTTGGTGGTTGGTTATCGATTCGGAATGAAGTGTACAAGTATCTACCATACTTGTAGTGTTAAGAGAAGTATCCTGAAAGTTTGGTTATCCTTGAAAAGTACATTAGTTTTAACACGTATATAAAACTAATAAGTAAGTAGAAAAGTTTTCATAATCTAAGTTGCGAGTTCCATAACCATACAATAGACTAGATAAGGCTCGTAATGGGGCCAATATCGTTTTATGACTTTTGTCACCTGTGGACCAGTCAGTCCGACTGTAGCTAGCAGCCAGGTGCGGGGTAGTCAATCTCGTATAGATCTATACACTCAAGTCACGTTCTCCCTCTAGTTGATTCTGGTTACAAGGGTAGTCCTACACTCTCGTATCTAGGGGGAGTGTTACAAAGGACGTGTCTCCAATCTTAAGATTAATGAATTTAAAAATAATAATATGGAAAATTCTGTTTTATTGGTCCTTCACTCTCGTATCTAGGGGGAGTGTTATCAAGGATGTGTCTAAAGTTCTAACTTTAATGTTATTAGTCCTTCACTCTTGTATCTTGGGGGATTGTTATCAAGTACGTATTTATAGTTCTAAGGTTCATGCTTTTAACAGTAATGATGTGGAAAATCATTTGTGAAATATAAAATTATAGCATTTTATAATGAGTTTCACAAATAGTTTGAAGCTAACTCTACAAGTTAAACGATTGGTTAATACGGTTTTCAGTGTTAAAAGCATACGGAATATGAAACATTTCAAATGAAATAATAAGTTTGAGTACAAGATTTCCTTGTACTTTTTCTTGTATTCACCCCCCCCCCCCCCCGAAAGCATGAAAAACACGGAAAATGGAGTAGGGGTATGAACTCGCCAGTCGAGAAATGTGCCGGTTAGGATGCTAAGTGTCAGTTCGAGGCTTGAACACATGCGAGGTTCCTATGTAATATTAAGAGATACATAATTGTATCTAATTAGTCTTTGAACCACTAATTAATTAAGATAATACATTCCGAGACGCGGAAACACTTTATTTCAAGTGTTAGGAGTGATCCGGGTTGCATCTAAGGAGGTGTAAGGCCTAGATATGGAGTTTGCTCTTCAAGAGTAAACTCCTAAGGGAGATTACGGCCCATAAACCTTATCCCTATGAGTTTACGGCCGTAAACTCATGGGTGGGGTGTTTTTGGGTGTTCAATGGTCTTATATTGCACAAAGGAAGGTTCTAGGGTTGATTCAAGGGCTATGGAAGTGATCGGGACTTGAAATGACCTTGGAAATGGAGTTTATGGTGCTGGAAGGATCCTTGGTGAGTTTACTACCATAAACACATGATTTTACGGCCGTAAACTCATGCTTGGTTCATCCTTCATGTGTTTTGGTGGTTGTTGGTTAAGTATGCAAAGTTCTAGACCCAAATATAAGCCATGCAAGGTGTTAAGGGCACTTAAACACCCTATGGAGGTGTTTACAGTTTTGGGAGACCTTGCCAAACCGTAAACTCAAGTGTGGCTCATTTGTGTATGGTTTGGTGCATCACATGAAGGAATATAAGGTTCTAGGCACTCATGGAAGCTTTTAGAGGTGTTTAAGGGGCAATTTAACACCTTAAAAGGTGTTTATGGTCTATGAAGTTGTGTTTACGGTCCAAGAATGTTCTTGGGCTGTAAACTCATGTTTACTACCCAAATAACATGATTTTGATGTTCTAAGCTCATACATGCAAGTCTTTAAGTCTTTGCTAAACACTAGAAATGATTTGGAAGGGTTTTGGGGCTTCAAAACCCCTTTATGGGAGTTTACGGTTTTGGGAGGTGCTCCCAAACCATAAACACATGATTTTGAGAGTTTTGTATGATTTAAACATAGATTTGCATGCTTAACAAGTTAAACAACAAGCTAGGATAGATTACTTACGATTTTGGAGCTTGAAGGGACGTTTTTGGATCAAAACTCGAGTTGGAGCTTGAAGGGACGTTGGGTTTGTGGTCAAGTGGGGATCCACCCAATACCGACATTTAAACGAAGTTTAAAATTTTACCCGATTAAATGCTCGTAACTCGACTTAGTTGTAACTAAAAATCTTCCAAATAAATATTGAGGGAGTTTTCACTTGTTTCTATTTCATTCCAACACTAAAGAAAATAAAATAAAAACATTAATTTATTTGCCTAACCCAAAAGTTAACGGAAAATTTTAATAAAAATAAATTTTATTAACGGAAATGGGTTACAGCGACGGAATAAATTTCAGGTTGTCACAGTTGTTTTGAAGCTCTACTAGCCCTTTAGAAGCATTTCTACTTGATGGTTAAGCCTTTGGAAGAGATTAGGGCACCATTTCCCTCCTTTGAGGAGTTTACGGCCCTAAGACCATTGCCTTTTGGGTTTACTACCGTAAACCCATATGGATTACAGTATTTTGATGTTTTCAAGTCCTAAACATATAATGGAATGAGTCTAGACTAGTTTCCAAGGCTTAGGAAAGAATAAGGCACACATTGGCACCCTTTATAGGGTTTACGGTCCAAGAACATCTTGGACCGTAAACACCTTTATCTTGGTGTTCTTGGGTGATTTCTTGGTGTAATGAAGTGTAACAAGCCTTATACTACTCAAGGATAGAAGTACTTACTTGTTAGAAGCTTGAAAAGGTACCAAAAGGCTAATAACACTAGTGTGTTTTCTTGGTGAAACTTGAAGATCTAACCTTTTGGAACATTTTTACGGATGGAAGTGTGTTAAAACACTAGATTAAGTGATATACCAACTTAAGAGGGTTAGAAACACTTACTAGGTTAAAGATCTAGAAGGAAAATTCGAAGCTACATGAGAGAGATTTGAGTTTGGATCTTGAAAAGTGAAAAAGTGATTTAAATGACTATTTTAAAAAGACTCAAACTTAAACCAAAAAGCTTGAAAGTTAGCGGTAACTGTTCTGACTCTTATTGAAGTAAGAGGTTGTACAGAATAGAAATTTCGGGTTGTCACATCATCCCCCCGTTAGAAGGAATTTCGTCCCGAAATTAGCTTTCTTAGCATTACTACTGGGGTTGCGCTCTTCTGATTGGCAGAATACCCACTCGTAGACTTGGCAACTTTGCCCTTCTGTTCATGATAGGATTCATACTTGGTCCATCTATCATTACCTCGTGTATACGAGTCGTATATAATTAGGATTAGTAAGACGTTCGGATGTGTGACTCTGCCCCAGGTCCACAACCCAACGAGGAATAGGAGAAAGGGCGGAAACACACATACTAAGTCTGCATAATCATAATCATATACCACACTTGCATATACACTCAATAGTAATAGGTGGGCTATATTCGTCCATAGCCTCTGTGCTGGACGTGGTCTGCTGGACGAGTGGTATTTCGGGGAGGTTTGCTGAGGCTCCTTCGGAAAGGATTAGAAACATGAGGTACTCTACACATGAGTACTTTGGAGTTCTGAAGGGACGGTTTTGCTAGAAAGATGATTTTGGAGAAAAAGATTTATGCACTAACCTTGTATCGTGAGGATCGAATGGACTCTATTCGTATGATGAAATCGGAATCACTTGGAAATAAAGGCACTAGATTTGATCATAATAGCGTTACAGACAAAACAAAACAGTGCAACTTTTAACAGAGTTACAGTACTATAGATTTACTACAAGACTAATGCTGCGGACTAGGTATACTACAAAAGACAAGTATACGCAGCACGGGGATCCCTTAATTGACGGGGCCTCGCAAAAGATAAGACTCTAGTTGCACTAGTTTTAAACATTTTATGATTCTGTTACAACGAATGCCGTAGATACTCTAACGTGGGTCCAGAGTAGTCTTTCCTGCGGCGGTGATCATTAGCATCCTTCCGTCTGTGCCAGCATTCGTTGCCTCGGGGCAGTTTCTTTTGTAGTGACCCACCTTGCCACAAACGTAGCAAGCCTGGCTCACACCGGCGTTGGGCACTTGGTTTATCGGTCTTGCTGGGTTGTTGCAGTAACATATGGTGTGTCCCTTTTTGTTGCAGTTTAAGCACTGCATCTCCCGAGAAGGTCCATGGTGGTGATAGTTTCATTTCTTGCACTTTGGGAGATTACCCGCATAAGGCTTTGCTGGTAATGGGTTAGCAGAGACTATTGTAGGCACCGTAGCAGCATTAACTGTAATTTGTTGTTTTTTCCTTGAGGATTCTTGTGAGGACTCATCTTTCCTCATGTTCCTGTTGTTGTTTCCTTCTTGTTGATCTTGTACAGAAATTATTGTGTTCCGATAGTTTCCGTGGTCAATAAGAGATTGTGCTAGTTCCTTGCCACTATCGAAAGTATCAGGCCTTGATGCTAACACACTTGACTGAATTAGGGGAGTCAGTCCCCAAATATACCTTTCTATTTTCTTGCTCTCAGTAACAACCATATCTGGGCACAAAATTGCCAGATCACAGAATCTACCCGTATAGGTTGATATATCGGTACCAACCATTTCAAGACTCCAAAGTTCATGTTCGAGCTTTTGAATTTCTCCTCGTGGATAGTACTCTCTCATCAGCATGATCTTCAAGTTTTCCCAACTTATCGAATTTGCCACCACTAGAGTCAGTGCCTTAACATGGCCATTCCACCATGTTAAAATCTTTCTGAAAAGGTACAAGCAGCAAACTTGACCTTGCTGTTCTCCAGGCAGGCACAGATCTCAAACACTGCTTCTGTCTTTTCTATCCATTGTCTTAGAATCATAACCCCTCCAGTTCCATTAAAATTCAGGGGTTTGGCATTCGTAAAATCTTTATAGGTGCACTCTCGTGGGTGCCCATGACTCTCGTCATGGTTCGAAGGAAATACCCCAATTCCCGAACCAGTAGCCCCGGAAGTGTTGATATGTGTTATGATAGCCGCTACAGACGCCGTGATAGCTGCCTGGAACATAGCAGTATCGTACTGAGGAGGTGGTGGTGGCGGGGGTGGTATTGGTGTTTCGTTTTTACGGTTTTGCCTTGGATTTCTGCGAGGTGGCATCTTTTAACTATACGTTTAAAAGATGACAACACTAATAAGAATAAATGAATAATGAGAGTGACTTATGGACTAACTCTCCATAGTCCAATAACACAATTGAATAGTATGTTTAAATGTGGATCCAGTACTGAAAGGTGAAAGCATTTGGATAATAATTTCCATAAGATTAGGTATCTGTCAAAAATACTGGAATTATAGAAGTAACATGTTCTGGAAAAGTGGCCTAGGAGTAGGCCTTACTACAACCACTGATGGGAATGTTTTGACAGGACTACGACCTAATCAAGACCAAATAGGTCTAAGATTTACAACGATTAGAAATTAGACCAGAGTTTTTCATAAACTAGGTTATATCCAAAAGAGAAGTCGATGAGATTCTATCGGCAACGAGAACTACCAGAAAAGTCTTCAGTAAAGTGATCATTCGAAGGGATTGGGTGATCATTCTCTAGCTCCTCTCCGTGCCATTCAACATTTCCGTGGTTAGGGTAGTACGTGTTGTCGTGGGGATGGGATCCAACCATGATATCTATGCGAGAAATGGGATAATAAGAACTAACTCAATAGACGAACTAACTTAGATAATTATAAGATGATCTTTATCAATTGCTTCAATACTTGTTTAGTGCATACCAGTTATATGTAGTTAGGATAGGATATACCTTTGAATAAGTGACCCTAACCCTAAGCCCCCAACCCAACGAGGACAGGACATAAAGCACAGATTCACAGATTCTAATTCTATGACATCCTAGTACATATAACCTTAGTGTATCTGCTAGACAACTATTGACATATTAATAAAAATCTATTTAGTTGTCAAATAAGTAATTACAGTAAGATCAAATACCCTTATGGTGTTTCTTTGTCGTTGAGTTGGTAAGTTTTTAGACTTGTTGCCACATCACAACCATTCTTGGGCATATGCTAATCACTCCTCGGACCAGCATAGTTGATCAGGCTATGCCACTCCCAAGACTGACTATACATCCCTAAGCTTACTTGTGATATTCGACAATCGTAATACTTTTGTTCTTGTCATTGTGACAGTGATTTTAGTATGAACGCAGGCACGTATACTTACTTAAATATTTTATTATTTAAAAGTGTAAACTCTTGGTCAGAGTGTCTTAAGCCCAATGTATTTATAGTTACTATATCTTTTAGGGGTTGATATACTAAATTCACTATAAACAAAGCTCTGATACCAATCTGTCACACCCCAAAACCGGAACGACGGAAACGTTCTGGGACGGAGGACGTCATGTACAGTATCACAACAATGCAAAATAGTAAACAAGCAACAACATCATCCATTGCATTAATAGTATAATTTTACATACAAGTGTGTTCTTTCATAGTATAAACAACATAATGAATACTCAAAATAAAAGACGAGTCTTGACTGCTCCGTCTTCTCTAAACCTTGTATCGGTACTTGTCTATTTGTGACCTGGGAATACAAGTTATTTTGAAAATGAGTATCAGCTTTAAAGCTGGTGAATTCATAAGTATTTAATGTCGTTATGTATATAAGTATTAATGAAAAGTCTTATAAGTAAAAGTGTAAACGTTTGAATTTCCTAGAAAATCCCATATTTCCTACTAGTGTAAAAAGGTAGTCTTCTACCAAGACTAGACTGTTTTGAATGTAGTCTTCTACCAAGAGTTACGTGAAAGAAAGTAAGCAAGTAAGTAGTCTTCTCACGAGACCCGCTGTAAGTAAGTAGTCTTCTCACGAAACCCGCTGTATGTAAGTAGTCTTCTCACAAGACCGGCTGTAAGTAAGTAGTCTTCTCACGAGACCCGCTGTAAGTAAGTAGTAATATGATTGGTAGTCCCTATCCTACGTTTGGAACTAAAGGTGTCTTCTGCAACGAATCACTAGGTCGAAATCCATATTTATTACCAAATCATATATAAGCCCAAACTATACCTATAATAGCTTACTCGGGATATATGAACCTATACCTTTGCTACCTAAAGGTACTGAACTGACTGATTAGAACTATTATGTTTGTATATGTACACATGATATATAACTAAATATTTAAACGACATTCGGATGGATACCCGATACCCACCAAACCACATCCCAACGAGGAAAAGGAAATAAAGCGGGTTATCCTTCCTAAGTCCTTTAAACATTACTTATATAACTATACATATACAAGCATGCTTTTAACAAGGTATCTATGTAAAAGTATCCATGTAAGTGTATCCAAGTAAGTGTATCCATGTAAGTGTATCCAAGTAAGTGTATCCATGTAAGTGTATCTCTTCATATAGCATTTAGTATAGACTCATGTATGAACTGACTCTGGTGTAATTCCTTGTAATAGGAATAGCAAGTAGTATCTCATAACTATATATATAATAGTTACTAGGAATGTACAAGTATCAATGAAGGTATACCTTTGCTAGCCAAAGGTACTGAACTGACTGAGGGTACTTTTATGTCTATATATGTATACATGATATATAACTAATAGTTAAACGACCTTCGGATGGATAACCGATACCCTAAAGCCACATCCCAATTAGGAAAAGGAAATAAGGCGAGCTAGCCTTCCTAAGTCCTTCAAACATTACTTATATAACTATACATATATAGGCATGCTTTTAACAATTTAAAAGTATATAAAAGAAGCTTTGTAAAACATTTAAGGGTTTTGAACAATAAATAAATAATAATGACTTGATGTCATTCTATAAAGCATTTCAAAAGTAATTCCTTTGATAACAAAGTATAGCAGAGTTTGGAAGAAAACATACAGAACGTAGTACAGTTTAATAAAAAGTTGTTAAACAAGTAAAATGTTTTGGAAAGCCATTTGAAGTGATCAGCTTGATAAAACAGCTAAAAGTGTAGTAAATCCATTTGTATGCTAGTTATTAATCACATGTGATTGATATAATAACTAGCATGATTTAACTTGTATCCCCCCCATAAAAGCATTTAAGAACATTTAAAAAATTCATTAAGCGGTATGAACTCACCTGTAGATGGTGGTTTGGATGAACTGAATGATGTAGGGTTGGTAGGTGTCAAGTGAAGAATTGTACACAATCAATTATCCTAGTTAACATATAATCACACATATATGTATCCAATTAGTTTTTAAACTACTAATTGACAAAGTTAAGACATCCTAAGACATATAAAACACCTTATATAAGTGCTACAAGTCATAAGGATTGCATCTAAGTGATGTAGCACCTTGCTATTGTGTTTGGGGTTCAAGGGTAAACTCCCTTGGAGTTTACGATTTTGTGACCATAACCCCCATGGGTTTACAGCAGTAAACTAATGTTCTTTTGACCATTTGTTGTTTTGAAGCTCTACTAGTCCTTTAGAAGCATTTCTACTTGATGGTTAAGCCTTTGGAAGAGATTAGGGCATCATTCCTTTTGGGTTTACTACCATAAAACCATATGGATTATGGTATTTTGGTGTTTTCAAGTCCTAAACATATAATGGAATGAGTCTAGACTAGTTTCCAAGGCTTAGGAAGGAATAAGGCACACATTGGCACCCTTTATAGGGTTGATGGTCCAAGAACATATTGACCGTAAACACCTTGATCTTGGTGTTCTTGGGTGATTTATTGGTGTAGTGAAGTGTAACAAGCCTTATACTACTCAAGGATAGAAGTACTTACTTGTTTGAAGCTTGAAAAGGTACCAAAAGGCCAAGAACACTAGTGTGTGTACTAGTGTTCTCTTGGTGAAACTTGAAGATCTAACCTTTTGGAACATTTTTACGGATGGAAGTGTGTTAAAACACTAGATTAAGTGATATACCAACTTAAGAGGGTTAGAAACACTTACTAGGTTGAAGATCTAGAAGGAAAATTCGAAGCTACTTGAGAGAGATTTGAGTTTGGATCTTGAAAAGTGAAAAAGTGATTTAAATGGCTAAGTACCATATATATACTCTTGGGGTTTACGGTCCAAAAGCCATTTGGGCCGTAAACTCCAAACTCTTGGAGTTATAGGAGTTTATTGTTGCACAATAAACCCTAATTCATCCTCTCTCCTGTTATCTCCTGAAGTACTAACTTAAAAAGACTCAAACTTAAACCAAAAAGCTTGAAAGTTAGCAGTAACTGTTCTGACTCTTATTGAAGTATGAGGTTGTACAGAATAGAAATTTTGGGTTGTCACAATATATATATATATATATATATATATATATATTCACTATCATCATTTTATATCGTGAACCACACAAATATTTGACAGCATAACGACTGCGTTCTAAACAATACTAGATTTCAACCAATGTGAAATCAACCAACTATATAACAATGTTAACATATATAAACAAAACCAATACTATAGCAAACAAATATTATATATATATGTATATATATATATACATATATATATATATATATATATATATATATATTGTAACATTTTAAGTTTTAAACATAACCATATATGTATACTATAATCATTTTTATGTGACAAAACATAAATATGCATATCTACCACCTTTTTGTGTAATATATATATATATATATATATATATATATATATATATATATATATATAGAGAGAGAGAGAGAGAGAAAGGTTCACATGTTCTAACTATCTATTATATGGATGTAAGGATGATTATAGACTAATTAATTCAAAAACCTGGATAAGGATATATTGTTAATTTTCTTTTAGACACCTGAAGTAAGTTCCAATATATATGGAAAATGGATTATATGACAAATAAAATCCCTTATAATGACGCCTGCTCCATAACCCCGTTCTTCTCATTTTTCTTTCGTTCGATCTATGTGAACAATCCCCAGTAATCATGAAAACCCAGACAATGAATTGGATAGCAATAGTGTTGTCCTTTTCCATCTTTTACTGATTCCTCTTATAAATTATCTCGTCTCCCACTTGTCTTCTTCTTTTGATCCGCTTCTTCACACAACAAAACTCTTGTAACCAATGATGATAGGGTGTCGTCAACAAAGAATCTCAACCCTAAGTACTGTTAATTTGTTTTAGGCTAGTAATTCGAATTGACATCCAATATTGGTGTAAACGTCAGTTTTTATTGTGAACTATGTTTTCCAGATATCAAAACCCAATTTTGATTTCTTAGATTCAATATTTTCACAAAGAGTGAAATGCTAATATTATGTTTGAATCTATCATATGTAATTTTTTTTTTGTAAAGTTTAGTTTTTTCTTCAATTATTGATTCTTTTGAAAATTCTATCATGCTCACTACTGTATTTTCCCGTTTCTCTCTCTATCAGCTTTGTAAGGGATTTGTTGAGACTCCCATTCTTATCATTTGATTTTCTTAATTTTGATTTTAGCTTCGTTTGGGTTTCATTGAAGGAATTTGGATAACAGATAAAGAGAGGGAAATCGAAGATGCTTCTTGAGCTACTTGCTATGTCTGGTGTTAAGAGACTTTTCAAAGACACAATTCGTTGAGTAGGGTCTTCTAATGTTTTTATGAGCAATAAAAAATTTATGTATTTGGTTCTTCATCTGTCACCATACGAATGTTCATTTTTAGTTTCTTCCAAATTACTCACAAAAGTAGGATAAGGAGATGGTGGTGGTGCTCTTGGGTGCAATATTAATGTTGTAGATATTTTATTTGATGCCAATTCTGTATATAACTATTGAGAAGTACAAAAGGAAAAGAGGTTTAAGCGAAAAGTAAGATGGGTGTTGATGATTCTTCCATTAAATGATGAGCGACTCAATTTGTAGTCAATAGTGTGTGGTCAATGTTGCTTTTGAGGTCAATTGTCTTGCAATTTTGGTGAAATAGTTTGTAAAATTCTTGTAGCAAAAGGATGCGGGTTTGTTAGGTTTTCAACAGGTAAGTGTTCTACTATAATGGTTTTGATATATTTTTAATTTTATTATATTATTCTTATTAACATTTTTCATTAGATAAGTGTCTTGCAGCAAAATTATTAACATTTTGTTATATTTTTCTCAAACGAAACCAGGTCAACGAAATGTTGGAAACCAAATTTTTGTATCATTCACATCGGATGAGAATATATATTCTCAACATGTGAGAAATAGAAACAATATTCATTCAGAACGGATTAGCAATAGATTCGATTTTGAAAATCTAGGGTTTTGGGTATGAATTATCTTTTAATTGTTTAAATGGATAATAGATATCTCCCTTCCCAAATTTTTGAAATCAAGGGGATAAAGGTATTAGGTTAAATTATCTATTTAATTTAATGGATAATCCTTATGAGATTTAATAATTTAAATTAATTGTTTAGATTTGGATAGTTATTAAATCAAGGTTTTTAACATTTAGGATCTTAAATTAAAAAGTATTAATTTCGAAAAATTAAAATTAGATTAAAAACCCTAGTATTTTGAAATGTTTAAAATACACCCTTATACTATATATATATATATATATATATATATATATATATAATTAAAAAGTTTAATATCATATATGTATAAGGAAATTCAGTCTTACCGTTAGTAGGCATCATTCACGAAGTTGGGCTATAAGGTGTGTTTAAGGAAGCGGCGTATAAAATGACCGCCATTGGGGGTACACTCTTACCCACCACATTATTGACTAGTGTAGGGTCGTTAGCCGAACGGGTAGGATTGGACATTAATCTCTCATTAATAAGTATAATGATCTATATAAAGTAGCTAAATGTTTTTATAAAATTCTCAATCTTAGTTTAGGAAAATGTGAATTTGATGCTAATCCATGAAATAGCACATTGCACTTTGTCAAGTCGTTAGTGGAGCATGTGTGGTTAACCGAAACACTAACTTGGACTAACAAAGAGAGGCAATGGGTAGCTCGTAAATTATCATAGATCAATGGAGCATGTGTGGATAACCAACACATTAATTAGGTGGTAAATGACATCCAGAGTACCAAGCTAATTTGCATGGTTATTCACACTTTGTTTGTGTTCCTCGGTATGCTAGTCACAAACTTGAAGGGCATAATCGAGATTAAACATGCCATTGAAGTGCTAACTGAATCTCAAAAGATCTTTGAATTTCATTTAATAAAACTGAAGTTATTTAAATTTCGTTTTTCGTGGTGGAATTGGTAAATCGTCATTTACGTACCTTCTATTAATTTACAACTGGATTACATCATCCCTTTTCTGAATTGTGAATTATTATGTTGAGTCCTAGCCTTAATATTTCATTTTGGTGTTATATTAAAGATTTTCTATCTAATAAAAAACGTGTCTTTCTTCTTTCTCAGATGTATGGCTCCAACAACGTTTATGGCTCAAACTTCTCCAACAACAACTCCTCAAACCTACTCTCACTCTTAAACATTTGAGGTAGGGTCACATTTGATGGATCCAATTATAATGATTGGATCATAAATATCAGAATGGTCCTGTGTTATGACGATAAGGAACATATTCTTGACAAGGAACTCGTCGAGATAGATGAAACCGCTGCTACTCCTGAAAAATGGCTGAGTATAAGGCCAAATGCAAGGAATTTTTCGTGCATTATGGTATCCAATATAACTCCCGAGCTGCAACAGTTCGACGAGGACTTTTGGCCATACGAGATTTGCTAAGACTTGATGGAAAAGTACCATCAAAGAGCTCATCAAGAGAGGTATGAAATAGTCACCTCATTCATAACAACCAAGATGAAGGATGGAGAGTGCATCACGACCCACCTGCAAAGGATGCAGAGGTATGTGGATCGATTGCTCAAGTTAAATGTCAATTTCGATGAAGAGCTGGCTATATACATAGTCTTGCACTCTTTGCATCCCTACTATGATCAGTTCAAGATGACTTATCATCTGAGCAAGGAGGAAGCCACATTGAGCAAACTTCAAGGTTTGTTACAAACTGCTAAAAGTGGATTGAAAGGAAAAAGTGTCGAATCCACTCCTGCTGCTACCCCAGTCCTAGCTATTGTACATGGACAGGGGAAAAAGAAGAAAGCTCCCTTAAATAACTGGAAGCGAAATTCTAATGATGGATCTTCTACTAGTGGATCCAAAGGAAAAACCTGTTCTGCCCCTCCCTCCTCCGATCCAAAAGAAGCAACATGCTTCTACTTTCGTGATAAGGGGCATTGGAAATGAAGTTGCCAGAAGTACTTGCAGGACATCAAGGATGGGAAGATAAAGCCCACCTTTGCAGGTATTTATACTATTTTGTCTAAAAACTCATCACATGCTATTTCTTGAGTCCTTGATACAGGATATGGTTTTTGTTGGGTTATGGGCAAAACATCAATCTTTGGTGCACATGCAAACCCTAAATCCATGGATCTAGGTTTTTCTAATTTTACATGAAATAATCATCCAAAGCTTGTAAACCCTAATTCTAGCATACCAAAATCGAGATCGACATCTAATAAAAATGTTAGAATGTTACCTTTCAATTGAAGATTGAAGATCCTTTCCTTGAGAGCTTAGTATCACAAATGTAATACCTCTAATCGATCACAAATACCACAAGCAATTAGAGAATGTTAGAGAGAGGGGAGGAGGGATACTAAAATCGGCTCTAAGATTCTTAGGGTTCAAGCGGCCGAAATTAGATGCCCACGGGGTCTTTATATAGGTGAGGAATTAGAGTTTGAGTCAATGACCTTATCTGGTTGCTTAAGCTCTAAGCAGCCCATAAGAATCTTCCAGAACCCTAGCCCTTGGAAGAAATCCTTATGGGATCCTATAAGATTTCGTCCAACCCTTTCTAAAGGGATCCTCAGCCCATTATGCAATTATCTTATAATTACAACTTCAGTCCCCTTAACTCAATTAACCACTTTTGACCACAAAATTAATTCTAAATTAATTCTTGACTAATATTATTTAAATAACTTGATTTCTCCTTTAATATATTATTCATATAATATATTAATAAACCATAATAACCTGTTTCCATATTATTCAACCAATCAAGTTGCTTTGGTGAAGGCAATCCAAAAGGACCATGCTACAATTGGGTCAAGTACATACCAAATATAGTTATGGGCTTAGACACCTAATCAGTCACCGACTTGGATAAGTCTAATAACTATAAATGCAAGTACGACTTCAAAATCCGATTAGCAATCGTAGCTCTCAAAAGCCGTTGTCGAACTCTAACACGTCCTTTAGATAAGGGATCGTATAATCCTACGTTCTCAAGATATCGTGTGGACATATACATGGAACACAATCATACTTATTGTCCAGAAGTTTGTTTCTCGATCTCTGATCTGTCTGACATAGAACTTAATTGAACACATCAATTTAGTCCTAATCGGGCCCAACACATAAGTCAAACTAAATCATCGAGGGGCCTAAGATATCGCTTTTAACCTTGTGGGTTAAAAGGAACAGATAAACTTCGACTTATATGCTTGTAATTAATATTTACTCATCAAATCGTACACAACAATACGTTTTATAACACCAAATTACTGATGCGCTTATGCATTATCAATGCACAACCAACTCGTAAACAACAACTCAAACATCTAGGTTTAAAGACAATCTCATATTATCATCTCACAATCACTCGTGATTAAATTCCATGAAGTAATTCATGTGAGCTTGGGTTAATCCAACACTAAAATCTTATTTCAGGAGCACTCATGAACATTATAGCAAACCTTTGCTATGTCTAAACACTTAGACAATCTACAAGCCAATTCATGACAATATCCTTTCATACCTACTTCCAACGTATGATCGACTGTGGATAGTTTAAATAATCTTATTATTTAGGATGTCAAAACATTCAAAGTGAAACAATAGTAAATATTAACACAAGACAATAACTTTACTCATAAGTAATACACCTTTATTTAACCATCAAATCTTAATTACAATTTATCTATTACAAGTTTCTAAAAGCTATCTAATCACTAAAACTAATATCGTCCTTCCGCCCAATGCTCTTAGCGTGGTGTAAGTGCTTAACCCTAACCAGTCTCTTTGTAAGGGGATCTTCTGGATTATCCTCTGACGATACGCTCATCACTACGAGGAGTCCCTCTTCTACCCGATGTCTAATGAAATGATATTTTCTGCCGATGTGCTTGTATCTACCATGATCCCTTGGTTCCTTGGTTATGACAACTACAACTTCGTTATCATAGAAATCTCCATAGCCTCCTTTACGGCCGGTACAACTCCAAGGTCTCCGAGGAATTTCTTCACCCATATTGGCTCTTTTGACGCTTCGCTTGCTGCTATGTACTCTGATTCGCACATTGAATCAGCTACATCTTCCTGCTTAGAACTTTTCCAAGTCACTGCTCCTTCATTCAGGATAAAGACCCAGCCCGAATGAGAGCGGAAATTAACTTGGTCGCTCTGAAAACTGGCGTCACTATACTCTCGCACTCTCAAGTCATCATTCCCACCGAGGATAAGAAACCATTCCTTAGTCCTGTAGGTACTTGATAATGTTCTTTACTGTGGTCCAATGTACTATACCAGGGTTCCCTTGATATTTACTGACTATGCTAAGAGCAAACGCCACATCCGGGCGAGTACAAGTCATAAAATACATGATCAAGCCAACATCGGAAATGTAAGGTACTTGGTTCATATCTACTCTCTCGAATTCGGTAATCGGGCTTTGAGTCTTACTCAACTTGGTATTGCTTTGGATTGGTAACTCCCTTTCTTGGAGTTCTCCATGCTAAAACGTTTCAACACTTTATCCAAGTAAGTACTTTGACTAAGTCCTATTAGTCTTTTACTCCTATTTCTCAATATCCGTATCCCAAGAATATAAGCAGCTTCTCTACGGTCCTTCAAAGCGAAGCACTTCCCAAGCCATGACTTAACCTCCTGCAGGGTTGGGACGTCATTTCCAATGAGCCGAATGTCATCCACATACAAAACAAGAGAGCTAAATATACTCCCACTGGCTTTGACATATACACATGACTCATCCTCTCTTCTTGAAAAACCTGTAACATCCGGTTTCCTAGGTATGATATTTTGTTCTTTTATTTTTGGGTGTTGGGGGGGAGACTCGGCGAGTTGGCATCTAGACTCAGCGAGTATGGTCGCGGATTCGTATGTGAGTTCACATCTGGACTCGGCGAGTTCATGGGTGGACTCGGCGAGTCCATGCTGTTTAATGAAACCCTAGTTTCTAGTGTTTGAGACCTATTTAAAGGGTCTTAGGGCCGTCATTCGCGGCTACCAACCCCCAGAGTGAAACCCTAAGAGATCTAGAGCGTTTGTGAGGAAGGAGATGCCAATCTTGATCCTTTTGTGGGTGTTTTTGCAAGAAGGAAATGTTCAAGGCAAGAGGAGGCTGAAGGAGGTGTGATTTTGGTGGTCTTTGAGCTCATAGAGACTGTATTGAGGTATTATTCTCGGACCTTCTTCAGTTTTTGGTGTTGATTCTTAGTGTTAGGGTTTTCTAACCCTTTTAGAGGTTGATTAAGTGGAGCATTTGGTCCCTTCTCGAGTTTGTGTTCTGGATCTGGACCCAAAGAGGTCCAAAGACCTTAACCCTTGGAGCTTTATGAGTCATTTTGGGAGTCTTGAGCTTGGAATGTCATTTTTGGGGCTAAATCACCATTTTGGACCATTTAGATGTTATGTGTGTGTCAAGGTCCGAACTTTACGTGACTATCATGCTTGGGGAGACCAGATCTATGATTGTATGGAATAGATCTGACCTCAGAAGTTGTTTTGAGTTGGTGCATGGCATGAACTCGCCGAGTCCAAAGAATAGACTCCGCGAGTAGTATGAAGGTTGCCCGTTAATCACTCAGTGAGTGGACTTGTCGAGTTGGGGGAAATGACTCGCTGAGTCCGGGAGAGTCAGGGGTCTGAGTTCAAGTTAGAACTTGCCGAGTTGTTCTTGAGACTCGGCGAGTTGAGTCGGGGTGGTCCCGCGATTCATGCTAGGTGGAACTCATCGAGCCAGGGGAGTACTCGACGTGCCAAGAGAGGATCTAAGAGAGTTATTGGACACGTGTAAACTCGCCGAGTCGCCCTAGTGCACTCGAAGAGTCGGGTCAAAGTTTGACCGTTGATCTTGTTGGCTTTTAGGGTTGAGTACAGTTGTATTTATGAGAGTATTATTTTGTGTGATTAGGCGGAGGCTAGATCACACTTCTTCCGAGTCAGATATTTACCGAGACATCGAGGTGAGTCTTCTCACTATACGTTACCTGGAGTGGTACTATGTGATGACCAGAGGGTCTTATGTGTTATGTATGAGATTATGTGCTATGTGATATTTGTATGTTGTATGATTATATAGACCGGACCGGAGGGTCCAACGAGCTATGACCGGACCAGAGGGTCCCGCTGAGACACATCGACCGGAGGGTCGTATTATAGCCTCGAGTGGCGTATGTGATGTATGTGGTATTTTGGGGAACTCACTAAGCATTTATGCTTACAGATGTTGTGTTATGTGTTTCAGGTACTAGTGATGAGCACGGGAAGGCGCCGGTATGATTCGTACACACGCATTGGAGTTCTTGTAGAGATTCTAGGAAGATGTTTTGTGACAGTAACATTTGATACAATGTGTTTGACATTATTTTATGAATGAATGAATGTTTTAAAAATGAAAAAGTATTTTGAAAATTCTCGTTGTTACAAGTTGGTATCAGAGCCTTGGTTTGAAGGATTCGGATGCATCTTCGGGCGCATCTGAACTCAAACTGAGGAATTGAGGAAAATTTTAATAATGAAGTAAATTTTTTTTTGAAAAGAGTAAAGATAGTTTTGAGACGAACAGAGCAGAGCCGTGTGTACGATCAGCCAGCTCCCGAACGACGAATTCCCCAAAAGTACCCTTACATTATGTGTTATGAGATATGTTACATTATGCATGCCAGAGTAGGCTAGGTATATATATTAGGACTAGGGTGGCCTGATTTGTGATGCCTTAGCCTAGGAGATTTCTTCTGCTGAGATGCTTTGAGGGTGAGTAGATGGCAGTTAAGAGCTCATGAGAATAGAGTACTTGTAATCCAAGATCCAAGGAGGAGGACTTGAGGTGAATGCTGATGTGGTGTGGTCAGTAGTATTGGGCCCGTACTACTGAAGACACCGGATCAGTGGGCATTTCAAGTAAGAATCTTTTAGGCAACAGAGGACAAGTAGGGTTGCATCATCGAGTATGAGTATGTTCGATCAAGTCTCTGATTATTTTTGTTGTATTTCAGTGGTATCATGGTTGGGACTCGACACACACCTGAGAGCAGTGGTGTCAGCAACGAGGAGGTCCGTCGATTGATTCATGAGAAGGTGGCTGCTGCCATCCGGGATGAGATTCCCGAGATGTTCGGGGACATCAAGACCATGTTGATTGAGACTTTTGATGAGCGGTACGCAGCGTTGACTGAGGCTGCTATAGCTGCAGCTACTGCTGCTGTTGCTGCTGCCAGACCTCAGGGAGGTGACTCGTTGTTGCTCCAAGAGTTCAGCAACACGAAGCCACCAGAGTTCGACGGGACGCAGGACCCGATTGCTGATATGAGATGGATCTCTGACATCGAGGGATGTTTCTATACGTGTTCTTGTCCAGAGCACTTGAGGGTTCGGTTCGCCTTGAACCAGCTCCGCCTGGGAGCGAAGGATTGGTGGAAGTTTGTGACGGCGAACTTCACTTTGGCTGAGATTTCCAAGGTGACCTGGGAGAGGTTCACCGCTATGTTTAGAGAGGAGTATGTTCCCCCGGTGGAGAGGGAACGGTTGATTCAGGAGTTCTTGACCCTCAAGCAGGGTACTGATTCTGTGGCAGTGATCACCAGGAAGTTTCATGAGCGGGCGATGTTTTGCTCTAAGCAGGTGTCTTCTGAGCAGGCTCGTATGAGCCGTTATCTGAGTGTTCTGAGGAGAGATATTCGGGAGTTTGTGGCGAACTCGACTTACCAGACATTTGCTGAGCTCCAGGCAAATGCCCGGGAGAGGGAGATTGAGTTGGAGACTCAGGCCAGGAAGGAGGCCGAGTCTCAGAGGGTGGATCGGCGGCCAGCTTAGCCTCAGCCGATAGCCAAGTGGGCTAGACCCGCTGATTCGAAATCTGGGGGCGCGAAGGGCCGCACTTGTGGGAAGTGCGGTAAGAGTCACGAGGGGTCGTGCAGGGCGGTGGTGTGCTACAAGTGTAGGAAGGAGGGGCATATCGTGAGGGATTTCCCCAAGGGATTTTCGGTTTGCTTTCATTGCAACCAGACCCGCCATCAGAAGGCTAAGTGCCCGCAGCTTCATCAGGGATCAACGCATGGATCTGCGCCTGCTGCTAGGGATACCGAGGTTCGGCCAGTGAAGGTCGTGGCCCCGAAGGCTCGTGGGAGGGCATTTCAGTTGACCGCGGAGGAGGTCCGCGTGGCGCCCGATGTTGTGGCTAGTATGTATTCTCTTTTCATCTTTTGTTTGAGTTGAGTTTTATGCTTATATGATGATATGCATAGGTACTTTTCTTGTGAGTTCTATGCCTGCATTGGTATTATTTGACTCGGGTGCGAGTCGGTCGTTTGTTTCCGTAGCATTTAGTCGACATATTAGTGTCCGTCGAGAGGCGTTGGATCGGCCTCTGCGAGTTTCCATAGCTGATGAGAGAGCAGTGTATGCTTCGGATGTGATTCGAGGATGTGTCCTTGAGTTCTTCGGTGTGGAGTTCCCGATAGATCTGGTTCCGATCGCGATGGGGGATGTGTGTGTTATAGTGGTATGGATTGGATGAGCCCATATGGAGCTGTGATAGACTGCGAGCGTCAATTGGTGACGATTCGAGACCCTAGTGGGGTAGTTCTTAAGGTGTACGGTGAGGGTACACGTGTGGGGTGAACATTTTGTTCGGCCGTCAGAGCGAGACAGAGTCTACAGCAGGGCTGTAGGGGTTTTGTGGCATATGTGATAGATGTGAGGGTTGATTCAGAGAGACCGAAGTCAGTTGATGAGGTCCTGATAGTGCGTGAGTTTCCGGATATGTTTCCAGAGGAGTTGTCGGGTGTGCCTCCGGAGAGGCAGGTAGAGTTCGGTATTGAGTTCGTTCTGGGAGCTGCGCCTATCGCCAAGGCGCCTTATCGCCTTGCGCCTCCGGAGATGCAGGAGTTATCCTCGCAGCTTCAGGAGCTGCTGGGGAAGGGGTTTATCAAGACGAGTAGTTCGCCATGGGGGCGCCTATTCTTTTTGTCAAGAAGAAGGATGGTTCACTTCGGATGTGCATTGATTATCGTGAGTTGAACAAGATAACGGTCAAGAACCGTTACCCATTTCCGAGGATTGATGATTTGTTCGATCAGTTGCAGGGAGCATCTTGGTTCTCCAAGATCGATTTGAGGTCTAGTTATCATCAGGTGAGGGTGCGAGAGGAGGACATCCAGAAGACAGCATTCCGGACTCGTTATGGGCATTACGAGTTCGTGGTGATGCCTTTCGGACTCACCAACGCACCGACGGTGTTCATGGATCTCATGAACAGGGTGTGCAGACCGATGTTGGATCGCTCAGTGATCGTGTTCGTCGACGACATATTGGTGTATTCGAGGTCCAGAGAGCAGCATGAGGAGCATTTGAGGGAGATCCTCGGAATTCTGAGATCGGAGAGGCTTTATGCCAAATTCTCCAAATGTGAGTCCTGGTTACAAGAGGTTCAGTTTTTGGGGCATCTCGTTAACCAGAAGGGGATATTGGTCGATCTGGCCAAGATCGAGGAGGTCATGAGGTGGGAGGTGCCGAGATCACCCATCGAGATCAGGAGCTTTCTGTGTTTGGCCGGCTATTATCGGAGATTTATTAAGTATTTCTCCAAGATCGTCGTGCCACTCACCAAGTTGACCCGGAAGGGTGTTGCGTTTTCTTGGGGACCGGAGCAGCAGACCTCGTTCGAGACACTTCGACAGAAATTATGCGAAGCCCCAGTGTTAGCCCTTCCAGAAGGGATGGAGGATTTTGTGGTATATTGTGATGCATTGATATCCGGGTTGGGAGCGGTGCTTATGCAGAGGGGGTATGTGATAGCATATGCATCAAGGAAGCTTAAGCCTCATGAGTCGAGATATCCCACTCATGATTTGGAGCTGGGAGCGGTAGTGTTCGCTCTCAAGATCTGGAGACATTATCTGTATGGGGTTCGGTGTACGATATACACGGACCACAAGAGCTTGAAGCATTTGATGGATCAGCCCAACCTGAATATGCGCCAGAGGAGGTGGTTGGACGTGGTCAAGGATTATGATTGTGAGATCCTGTACCACCCGGGCAAGGCTAATGTTGTAGCCGATGCACTGAGCCGTAGGGCGGAGGGCACCCCAATACGAGGTGTTTGATTGAGATTGACAGTGATGACCCCAGTGTTGGATGCTATTCGTGGGGCCTAGGCTGAGGCTGTGAAACCAGAAAGCCAGAAGAAAGAGCGAGTCGTTGGGCTGGTATCGGAATTTATTACCGATAGGTGGGGGCTTGTGACATTTCAGGGTCGGATATGGGTACCGTCCGTGGGCGGAACGCTTACCATTTTGATGGAAGAGGCTCACCGATCGAAATTATCGATCCATCCCGGGGCCACTAAGATGTATTTGGACCTGAAAAAGGAATATTGGTGGCCCTGTATGAAGAGGGATGTCGCATGGTTTGTAAAGAGATGCTTGACCTGTCGCAGGGTGAAGGAAGAGCACTAGCGTCCACATGATAAGCTGCAGCCAGTAGAGATTCCTAAGTGGAAATGGGAACAGATTACCATGGATTTCATCACCAAATTGCCAAGGACCGCGAGGGGTGTTGATGCAATTTGGGTGATTGTGGACAGATTGATGAAGAGTGCTCACTTCCTGGCCATCAGTGACAGCTCTTCCGCGGAGAAGTTGGCAGAGATGTACGTGAGAGAGGTGGTATCACGTCATGTAGTGCCGATCTCGATTGTCTCAGATCGAGATGTACGTTTGACTTCCAGATTCTGGAAGAAGTTTCATGAGGAATTGGGTATGAGACTGCATTTTGTACCACTTACCACCCCTGATGGGTAGAGTGAGCGGAAGATTCAGACGCTCGAGGACATGCTCCGGGCATCTGTGTTGGATTTTGGCGGGAGTTGGGACACGTATTTGCCCTTGGCGGAGTTTTCTTATAACAACAGTCATCATTCGAGCATTGGCATGTCGCCCTTTGAGCTGTTGTATGGGAGAAGGTGTCGAACCCCTATTTGCTGGGGAGAAGTAGGGCAGCGTGTGATGGGCAGCACCGAGATTGTGCTTCAGACGACGGAGCAGATCCAACAGGTCAGACAGTGGTTGTTGACCGCTCAGAGTCTTCAGAAGAGTTATGCGGACAGACACCGGTCCGAGCTCGAGTTTCAGGTCGGCGACTTTGTGCTCCTGTAGGTCTCTCCTTGGAAGGGAGTGATCCGATTCAGGAAGAGGGGTAAATTAGGAACCCGATATATTGGTCCTTTCAGGGTGATCGCGAGGGTAGGCAGGGTAGCCTATCGTTTGGAGTTGCCAGCGGAGTTGGGGCAGATTCATGACACTTTCCTCGTATCGCAGTTGTGAAAGTGTATAGCCGATGAGTCGACAGTGGTGCCATTAGGAGATATTCAGATGGATGCGAGCCTGAATTATGCTGAGAGACCAGTGGCGATCAGGGATCGGAAGATCAAGGTTTTGAGGAACAAGGAAGTACCTCTGGTGCAGGTATAGTGGCAACATCAGAAAGGGTCAGAGTTGACTTGGGAACCGGAGCGCGAGATACGGGAGAAGCATACGGAGTTGTTTGCAGAATGAGACTTCGAGGGCAAATTCTGATTCTAGTGGGAGAGAATTGTAACATTCGGTTTCCCAGGTATGATATATTGTTCTTTTATTTTTGGGTGTTGGGGAGGAGACTCGGCGAGTTGGCATCTAGACTCGCTTAGTATGGCAGCGGATTTGTATGCGAGTTCACAGCTGGACTCGGCGAGTTCATGGGTGGACTCGGCGAGTCTATGTTGTTTAATGAAACCCTAATTTCTAGGGTTTGAGACCTATTTCAAGGGTCTTAGGGCCGTCATTTGCGGCCACCAACCCCCATAGTGAAACCCTAAGAGATCTAGAGCGTTTATGAGGAAGGAGAGGCCAATCTTGATCCTTTTGTGGGTGTTTTTGCAAGAAGGAAGTGTTCAAGGCAAGAGAAGGCTGAAGGAGGCGTGATTTGGTGGTATTTGAGCTTATAGAGACTGTATTGAGGTATTATTCTTGGATCTTCTTCAGTTTTTGGTGTTGATTCTTAGCGTTAGGGTTTTCTAACCCTTTTAAAGGTTGATTAAGTGGAGCATTTGGTCCCTTCTCGAGTTTGTGTTCTGGATCTGGACCCAGAGAGGTCCAGAGACCTTAACCCATGGAACTTTATGAGTCATTTTGGGAGTCTTGAGCTTGGAATGTCATTTTTGGGGCTAAATCACCATTTTTGACCATTTAGATGTTATGTGTGTGTCAAGGTCCGAACTTTACGTGACTATCATGCTTGGGGAGACCAGATCTATGATTGTATGGAATAGATCTGACCTCAGAAGTTGTTTTGAGTTGGTGCATGGCATGAACTCGTCGAGTCCAAAGAACAGACTCGGAGAGTAGTATGAAGGTTGCCCGTTAATCACTCAGTGAGTGGACTTGTCGATTTGGGGGAAATGACTCGGTGAGTCAGGGAGAGTCAGGAGTCTGAGTTCAAGTTGGAACTCGCCGAGTTGTTCTTAAGACTCGGCGAGTTGAGTCGGGGTGGCCCCGCGATTCATGCCAGGTGGAACTCGTCGAGCTCGGGGGAGTACTCGACATACCAAGAGAGAATCTAAGAGAGTCAGTGGACATGTGTAGACTCACCAAGTCGCCCTAGTGCACTCGACGAGCCGGGTCAAAGTTTGACGGTTAACCTTGTTGGCTTTTAGGGTTGAGTACAGTTGTATTTATGAGAGTATTATTTTGTGTGATTAGGTGGAGGCTAGATCACACTTCTTCTGAGTCAGATATTTACCGAGACATCGAGGTGAGTCTTCTCACTATACGTTACCTGGAGTGGTACTATGCGATGACCAGAGGTCTTATGTGTTATGTATGAGATTATGTGTTATGTGATATTTGTATGTTGTATGATGATATAGATCGGACCGGAGGGTCCAACGAGCTATGACCGGACCAAAAGGTCCAACGAGCTACGGGACTGGAGGGTCCCGCTGAGACACATCGACCGGAGGGTCGTATTATAGCCTCGAGTGGCGTATGTGCTGTATGTGGTATTTTGGGGAACTCACTAAGCATTTATGCTTACATATGTTGTGTTATGTGTTTCAGGTACTAGTGATGAGCGCGGGAAGGTGCCGGTATGATTCGTACACACACGCATTGGAGTTCTTGTAGAGATTTTGGGAAGATGTTTTGTGACAATAACATTTGATACAATGTGTTTGACATTATTATATGAATGAATGAATGTTTTAAAAATGCAAAATTATTTTGAAAATTCTCGTTGTTACAAAACCAAACTCTTTGACTTTCTCATCGAAACAAAGAGTCCATCTGCTAGATGCTTGTTTCAATCCATAGATGGATTTCTCAAGCTTACACACTCTATTAGGGTACTTTGCATCGACAAAACCCTCTAGCTGACTCATGTAAGCATCTTCAGCCAACCTCCCATTAAGGAAAGCGGTTTTTACATCCATCAGCCATATTTCATAATCATGAAGCGCAGCTATGGCTAGCATAACCCTTATAGACTTAATCTTCGCTACTGGTGAGAAGGTCTTATCATAGTCCACTCCGGGAGCTTGAGTAAAGCCCTTCGCAACCAATCGCGCCTCATTTGTGTGTACTTTCCCATCTCTGTTGGTCTTCTTCTTGAAAATCCACTTGTACCCGCCCATCTTACGGCCTGGCACATTCTCAACCAAGTTCCAAACTTGATTGTGATACATGGACTGAATCTCGCTATCCATAGCCTCTTTCCATTTTGCAGACTCCAGGCCTGCTATGGCTTCCTTGTAGTTGTTAGGTTCATCCAAATTAATTAGTGTACTATCACTAATAAACGTATCACCTTCACTTGTTATATGAAAACCATACAACACAGGTGGAACACTAAATCTATTGGAATGTCTAAGAGGTAAGGACTCGTCAATAGGTTCAACAGGAGTTTCCACCTTAGGTTGAGCGCCAGTGTTAGAGGTTCCTTCATCACTTGATTCTTAAAGCTCTTCAAGATCAATTTGCCTCCCACTATCCTCTTGGCATATAAGTTCTCGCACTTGGAAAACCTCTCTCATCGCAACAAAGACAACATTATCACGCGGTCCATAGAAGAGACATCTAAAGGACTTTTGTGGATAACCGATGAAAATACACCGCTCACTATGAGGTTCAAGCTTTTCGTGAGTCTCTCGTCTTACGAAAGCCTCGTAACCCCAAACCTTGATATGTGTCAACGAGGGAGCTTTCCCTGTCCACATCTCGTGAGGTGTTTTGTTAACCTTCTTAGTCCGGACTAGATTAAGGATATTGGCGGCAGTATCTAAAGCATACCCCCAGAATGAGATAGGTAACAAA